>NW_021703781.1:57364529-57485488 GCF_005190385.1 Monodon monoceros
GAGGGGAGGGGAGGGGAAGGGAGGGGAGTGATTTCCTGGCCCTGGAAGTGCTGCTGGGCGTGGGCCTGAGTGATTACAGAGGAGCTGGGACACTGCTGGCCAGGACGGGGATAATGAGGTGTCTGCAAAACGCAGGAATCCTCTGGAGCACAGAGAATCCTACACGATCCGGGTCTGGAACAGGGCCCGTGGGTTATCGCTGCCCTGGAGAAGGCAGCCCGGACCTTCCTCTCTGGCCATGTGGGTGGCTGGCCGTGATCCTCACCAGGCCAGCACGCTCAGCAGCGTGGGCCTGGAACCTTAAACGTCAGGTCGGGGAGCCCAAGGCCAGTCTCCAGCCACCGCACCACTGGGCCTCAATGTCTTGCCCAGCCCTAAGCATTGAGGAAGACAGACAGGCCCTGGCAAAATGGAAGGAAGCCTCATTTTAAAAAGTCTCACACCCCAACTCCAACCCAGAAGAACGGGGACCTTTAGTGACCAGAAGAAACGAGGGCTCTCGTCCAGGCTCAGACAGCCATGTGTGATCTGGGCCCCAGGTTCCTCATCTGTGAAATGAGGTTAAAAGTTGTCTTCCTGCCGAGAGGGGGGAACAATGTCAAAGCACCTAAAACAACTTAAGATCATGAGATGTGATATGGTAACATTATGAGGCAAAAAGCTCTTAGCCTAATCAATGGTGTGGACATTTCTAGAATATCAGAGGGTCAACATGTAATGCTGACAGTTTACCTACAGTGAACAGTGGCTCATTTACACCCAGGTCCTTGAGCTGGGAACACACCTTTTGCCCCATTTTACAGGGGTGGAATCTGAGCTTAGACAGGGGAAGGAACTGGCCCAAGTTCCCAAGAGGCCAGAGTAGCAGAGCCAGAAATGGAACCAGGTCTGGGACACCCCAACTGGTGCTTCCTCTGCTGAACTGCTCACTGTCTCCAAAGGAGAACAGCGTTGGCTACAGTGGCTACAGCGAGAAGGAACCGTGGAGATGCAAGTCTGAGAGGCAAGCCCTTGGGCTGCTTGCCTGGTGTTGGCCAGGAGAGCGGCCTGGCCTGATAGATAGTAATGGTAATCATCACAGCAGCAACATTTATACATCTACTGTACACCAAGCATTGTGCTGAGCACTTACATATAGTAACTCATCTGTTTTTCATGATAAACCTACAGTGATAAGGAACTCCCTCCATTTTGCAGGTGAAGACTCTGAACCAGAAGTTAAGTAACTTGGTCCAGGTCACGCAGCTAGTACAGTGTTCATCTCTTGTGGTGACACAGGCTTCAGGCCTCAGTCTGATGTCGCTCACCATTTAAAGCACCTAACTCTCCCTCGCTCAGCAAGCCACCTTCCAGTTGCAGGCTGGCTCACCATGTAGACCTGGGAAGCCTGGCCCTTCCAGTGCTCACTGTAAACCAACAGAGTGGGGATCCGCTGGAGAGGTGTGGCGCGGCTTCTGGAGTCTGTCTGGATTCAAATCCAGGCTCTGCCCCTTTGATAAAGTTACTTAACCTCTCTGAACCTCTTCCCTGGGCATATCCCATGGGCTTGGTTCAATCAGCTCTGGGGGCAGCAGGAAAATCAGGCTCCTGGAGTTGCAAGGACGAGAACCAGATGGCATTTCAATACTAGACGCATCAAGAAAATGATGGCGCACAGAGATGCTTCCCACAGACACTGGGTCAGCTGGAATTGGGGGTAAGGGGATTCTGGGGGACTACCCCCACAGACAGGCATCCTGTGGCCAGAGTCTCTGACCAGGCCTGGCAGCCAGATGCCTCCTGGGACAGCAGGAGCCATGCTGGCCCAGCTTTCATGCCCTGGCAGGGCCGAGACAAAGCAGACACACTCCGAGGCTTTCAACTGCTGTGGTTGAGGTGAGGGGGTCTCAGTTCAGAATGTGGGGCTTCTCTGTCTGGTGCCAGATCTTGCTGGGGTTGTGACTCCTTGATGCTGTGCCCCAAACGTAGCCAAGTGGCTGCCACCCAGCAAGGCCATCCTAACGCCCCTGGGCAGGCCTAACGCCAGACCCATCCCAACACCATCTGGCCGCACCCAGCCCTGGGCTGAGCCAACTAAGAGGTTGCCCACACCTCTCTCCATCTCTGCTGGCTTCGTTACTTTGTACACTTTGCTTCGGGTTCTTCGGAAGGAAATGTTTTGGGAAGTGCTAATGTCCGTCAGTGAGCCAAGGGAATTCATTTGGCCTGGGCCTGGAGGACCCAGGAAGATGTGTTCTGCTAAAACAGGGGTCGACGGACTTCCTGTGAAGGGCCAGAGAGTCAATATTTTAGGCTTTGTGGGCCACGTGGTCTCTGTCGAGACGACTTACCTCTGCTGTTACAATCCGTAGAGGAATGAACGAGCTGTGTGCCAATAAAACTTTACTTACAAAATCACATGGTTGGGGTTTCCCTGGTGACGCAGTGGTTAAGAATCCGCCTGCCAATGCAGGGGACGCGGGTTCGAGCCCTGGTCTGGGAAGATCCCACATGCCGTGGAGCAACTAAGCCCCTGCACCACAACTGCTGGGCCTGCGTGCCACAACTACTGAAGCCCATGCACCCGTGCTCCGCAACAAGAGAAGCTGCCGCACTGAGAGGCCCGCGCACCCCAACAAAGAGTAGCCCCCGCTCGCCGCAACTAGAGAAAGCCTGCACGCAGCAACGGAGACCCAATGCAGCCAAAAATAAATTAATTAATTAAATAAATTTAAAAAAAAAACACATGGTGAGCTGGGCTTGGCCTGTGGGCAGTGGTTTGCCAGACCCAAGGCTGGGAGATGAGGTTGTCAGAGAAGGGGAGCTGCTCCAAATCCCCAGGGGAGAGAAGTGGAGGCTGTTGGCCCATGTGGACTAAATGCTCCCGAGGCCTTTGCTGCTTGGTTGGTTTTTTCAACAGTCATCTTGAAGGGTCCGATGCCCTTCTGGGCCTTTTGGCTTTGGGCATTTGGGCAGGCCAGGGAGGGCAGACAGGAAAAGATCCCTCAGCCTCTGGAAACCGAGCCCCCACTCCTAAATGTGGAACAAGCTGAACTCATGCCCACCCCCTCCCCCCCCCAATAAGCAGGCCTTCCCTCTTTCCAAAGGAAAATGGGAAGCGGACCAGAAACGAGCCTGTCTTTAAAAAAAAAAGCCTTTTTAAAACATGATTTATTTCCCAGTCCCCTGGATCCGCAGAATTAATCCAGTTCCATGGCTCCCACCCCAAATTTCCCCCCTTTGGAGTGGCTTCTCTCCAGCCCACCAGAGCTAGCCCTCCCCCAGGGCGGGAAGGACCCCCCTCCGCCTCATTGCGATGAACAGAGGAGTGGCCCCCTGGCTTACAAACCCTGGCCCCTCGGCCAGGAGGCAGACATGGCTGCTGGCTCAGGACTGGGAAAATGGTGAGGAGAGACGGGGCAAAGGAGCAAAAGACAGGCGCAGCCAAATGAGCAGCTGTGAGTGATACAAACCAACGGCTTCCTGCCCTCCCTGCGGTCTCTACCCCCCTCTCTCTGGTGACAGAACCAAGGGCCCTACAGAGCAGAGTCACGGGGCCTGGTGGAAAGCAAGGGGCGTGAGACTGGGAATCTGCACAACTGGTTTTGCTGAGAACTGGCTGTGTGACCTTGGGCAAATGGCTTGACTTCTCTGGGCCACATCTGGAAAATCAAGCATTTTGGGCCCACTGATCTCCACGATACTTGTTTCATGTTCTAGACTCTTCTAGTAGTAACCTGCTAGTCTCCATAATGCAAGTACACCACAGTAGAAACAAATCTTTCCAGAGAAACAGACCACCTTTCCAGGGAAAACCACTTGAACACACGCTCAATATAGGAAACTCAAGTGAAGAAGTGCAACAGTTCGCTAGGGAGGCACATGAGACAGAGGAACTGGAGCAAGAAGTTTTTAAAAATCTTGGTTCTTGCGCTTACCCTCTCGCTTAGCTCACTGATTCTGGGGCATTTAGCAAATCTCTGAGCCCCTTTTCCTTCTGTGAAATGGGGATAAAAATATCTACCATGTCTTTTTCGTTGTAGGTCTGCTTTAAGAGTGGAATGGGGCTTCCCTGGTGGCGCAGTGGTTGAGAGTCCACCTGCCGATGCAGGGGACACGGGTTCGTGCCCCGGTCCGGGAAGATCCCACATGCCGCAGAGCAGCTGGGCCCGTGAGCCATGGCCACTGAGCCTGCGCGTCCAGAGCCTGTGCTCCCCAATGGGAGAAAAAAAAGAGTGAAATGGCCTAGTGCCTGTGAAAGGTTTTGGAGGGATAGGAATTAGGCCCCTGGAACACAGAAGGGGAGTGGGTGACAGGGACAAAGCTGATGACTAAAGCAGTGTGTGCCTGGGAGACGGAAGGCATGGAGACAGGGTCCCTCCCATGGCCATCCCACAGGACTCATGTTCCTGCCACAGCCACTCCTCCTGGCTTGCTGGACCAGCAAGAATCCAGGCCCAGAGAAAACCAGGTGCCTGCAAGTCCTGATGACACTTAGGTGCTGAACCTGACTCTTGTCAAGTCCAGGTGATTATGAGAAATCAAAGAACAATATTACAGGGGCCCCTGACTTTAAGGACGTTCCCCCCAAACACATATACACCCGAGGACTACGTTACAAACAACTGGATAGACTTAAGTTAGGAGAGGGACTCCTACTGCTCTGTAATGTTTCTTTTAATGTTGAGTAACTCCAGAGCAGGGAGAATTGGGTTCAATTTACCCAAATGTAGTCTCAAACCATGCTTCCAGAAATTCTTCCCTGGTGTAAAGCAAGTTCCACCCATCCAAACTAATAAATCCAGAGTGGGCTGAAAGCCCAGGTGGGAGAGACAGGAGGACAGCCAACAGCATAAACTCCTCGGAGAATGAAAGCAAACCAAGGGCTCAGGGGGACCAGGGCAGGGTCACCCGCCTTATCGGCTTACACAGCCCCCGCCCTGAGCTCCTGGGAGGGGAGGAGGAGCAGGGCCCCTGCCAGGAATGAATACCCCCCTGTTGTCTCTGTGTCCTTCCATTCTTCAATACCTCAGCGCACTTGAACACTCAAGACCTCTCTCTCTTTGGGAATTCTATTGTTCTTACCTCACTGCAGCCTTGAACTGGTTTCTAAATATCTGTTGTATTCTAGTCTTTTCTCTCCTTTTGTACAACTGAACCTTATATAGGGCTAGATTTCTTAAATTTCCTAGACTCCACATGTTTCTTTTCCTTTTTGACTAGGCCACCAGGGAACTCAGCCACTGCTTTCAGGTCATCAACTAATTAGGGCTTGACAGCTGCTAGCCCTGTTATTTTATTTAACAGTAGAAGGAGAAGGAGCTACTTTTTCACGAGAGCACATCCCTTGTGGCAGGCACTGTGCTGTCATAGGCATGAAGTAGCTCAAATCTTTACCAGAGCCCTTGAGGGCTAACAGTGCTTCAAAAAGAAGTAGCAGCTTGACCTACATGATATATAGGGCCTGAAATAGGTCATCATGCTCAGAGCAGCAGAGACAGTGGCACAACAGTGAAAGTGATACAAATGGCATCCGGAAAAAGCATGGCATGAATTAAGATGGTCAAGACAGAGAACAAGCAATAACTCAAACACGACTTCCAGTCCACAGTCACACGGATGGAAGTTGGGGAGTGTCCTGCTGTAAGGTGTGTGAGCTGCCACCCACGGGGGCAGCTCTCTGCAGCCTGCTCCAGGGTGAGCAGCAGCCTCCAGCTCATCATCAATACCTACAGCGTGAAAAAATCATGCCCTTGGACTGGGGAGGTGAGGGGTCAATGCTGCTACACCAGCAGCCCAGACCCCTGGCCCTGCCTTCTATGCTCACAGCCTCCAAGGCAGGGTTGGCTTCAGGCGGTGTGATCTGCTCAGGCGCACAGGGACCCATACTTAGCAGGGCCCTGCTCTTGGTTTAACACCCTCTGTTCCCAATTTGAAATCTTTAATAATTTATGAACAAGAGGTCCCCTAAATCATGTAGCTGGTCCTGCCCAGGGCCTGAAGGTTCTGGGCCACAGGATTCTGAGCTAAATAAAGGCTGGAAGGAGCATGTGGGGACTTAGGACCAGAGAGGAGAAGTTTGCCTAAGATCACACAGCAAGTTAGCGGCAGGGCTGAGGCTAGAACAAGCATACCAGTTCCCACTTTCTTTCTTTTTTTTTTTTTTCTCTTGCGGTACGCGGGCCTCTCACTGCCGTGGCCTCTCCCATTGCGGAGCACAGGCTCTGGACGCGCAGGCCCAGTGGCCACGGCTCACGGGCCCAGCCGCTCCGCCGCACGTGGGATCCTCCCGGACCAGGGCACGAACCCGCGTCCCCTGCATCGGCAGGCGGACTCCCAACCACTGTGCCACCAGGGAAGCCCCCCCGACTTTCCTTTAATTAATTAATTAATTATTTTTGGCTGCGTTGGGTCTTCGTTGCTGCGTGCGGGCTTTCTCTAGTTGCGGCGTGCGGGCTTTCTCGAGTTGCGGCGAGCGGGGGCTACTCTTTGTTGCGGTGCACGGGCTTCTCATTGTGGTGACTTCTCTTGTTGCGGAGCACGGGCTCTAGGCGCCGGGCTTCAGTAGTTGTGGCTCACGGGCTCTAGTTGTGGCTCACGGGCTCTAGAGAGCAGGATCAGTAGTTGTGGCGCACAGGCTTAGCTGCTCCACGGCATGTGGGATCTTCCCGGACCAGGGCTCAAATCCGTGTCCCCTGCATTGGCAGGCGGATTCTTAACCACTGCGCCACCAGGGAAGCCGCCAGTTCCCACTTTCTTAACGTGCATGCTAGGTACTGGGTTAAACGTTTGACTAAACGTTTAATCCTTATAAGAATCTGTATTTTACAGATGCAGAAAGTAAGCCTCAGGAAAGTTAAGCTTTTTCCCAAGGCCCCACAGCAAGGGAGTGATGGGTCAGACTTGAGCCCAGGCAAGCTGGTTGGGAATGGGGAACAAAGGGGCCTAAAAACAGGGGACTTCGTTCTCTGGATCCTCCCCAGCCATTGGCCAAGGGAGGCTCAATTATTTCTGTTGGGCTTCCCTTTGTAAATGCAGCCATACTCCTTTCATTTTACTCTCAGTAGGAAGGGGCCTGCCTCCTTCTCCAGGAGCTGCCTTTCCCAGAATCCAGAGTCCATGTCGGGGCAGCCCAACCCGGGGCAGGAATGCACCGCTGACCCTCTGACCGCTGAGCCATGCAGTCAGAGCACAGTCAGTCTCCCGGCTCAGGTGGGGAATGGGGTGCATGAGGGCTGGAGCCACTCCACAGCCCCTTAGGGACTAAGTCCAAGGACACCCACCTAGACCAAGGCGGGCCAGCAGAGACAGCCCAGCCCAAGTGGGTGTGGGCAGAGGCCCAGGCTGCCCCCGGGAGCACCGCAGCTGCCCAGGGGGGCTGCCCTGGCAGGCAGGTCTGCCTCCTTCTCCCACCCTGCTCAAAAACCCTCAGCTTCTGGTTAAACACAGGTGCTGTGGGCGGACAGAGGGGCACTGTGTGCGGGAGGCCAGCAGGGCTCTGAGCCTCTGCTCCCACAGCTGCTGCCTGACCCCATAGTAGCCCCCGGGGTGGCGGCCTCCCCCTCCACTCTCGGGCTCTCACCTCTCCCCATGCCGGGGTGCTGGTGTGCACAGAAGAGACAAACTCAACACTGTTCAGAGTTCCCGGATCCCAGCCACCCCCCTCCCTGGGGTGGCTGCCTTGGTGGTCCTCCCCCACTTACCGGGGTACCCCCCCTCCCATTCCCCCACCCACCAGCTCCCCCCGCCAAAGCCCGTGAGGATGAGGCAGCGGCAGCAGCAGAAACAGAGGCCAGCGGTGCAGGATGAAGTAAGCAGCCTCTGCGTCTCCAGCCCCCAGCCCGCCAGTCCACCCCCTCCCCTGGCTCGCTCTCCACAAGAGTCCTGAGAGACGGAGTCAACAGCAGTGGACCCAGGCCCGACAATCCCACCCCAGGGCCACAAAAAAAGCAATGTTTTATTTTCCCCAGACTGGACTTTCACTAACAGATTATAAATAATCAACCGCCAATTATCTAACGAGCATCTACCACATGCCCAGCTGGAGGCTCCCGGCTATGACCAACTGACTCTCCAGCCTCGGGGACGGGGCACAGACATTTACAATCAAAGACACTCTCCCAGGCACTCCTGACCGCTCCGGGAGTCATGTAGGTTTGGGGGAGGCTACGTGGCTCCCTCATCCACCTGCCTGGTGCCATCAGGGCTGCCACTCAAGTGTATCCTCATTGCCCCAGGCTGCCCAAACCCTACCGGAAAGCAGGCTGGAGCCAAACATAGCAGGCAGGGCCCCGGGTGCAGGCTCATGGGGGCAAGGGGGGATGCAGCAGGGCTGAGACCCGGAGGCCTCGCATCTGTAACTGGACCCCACCTTTGGAGCAGGGATCACAATACTTCAGCTGACATCTGGCTAGACACTGCCAGAGGAGATGGGGGTGGGGATGAGGGGGGCAGGGGCCAGGGGCAGAGTTCACTTGTGAACTGAGGTTGAGGGTGACCCCCTTTTCAAGGTTTGCAGGCTGCCCTTATCTTGCCCTGGGCAGGGTCTCTGTATTGTTCAACAGGTCTCTGTGTCAACTGGCTCCAGAATGTCTGGATAGTGTTGTAGTCCTAGCAAGTGTCTGGCACATAGTAGGCGCTTAATCAAAATTTGTTATGAGTCTCTCCAATCAGATCTGAAGTTCCTTCAGGGTCTTAACCCTGTCAGCATCCTCACGGCACACCGAACACAGTAGGTGGTACCCAGAAAGTCCATGGTGGCTGTTGGAAGGACACACACTCAATGCCCTGAGTCCCAAGGGTTTCACGGGGAAACTGAGGTCCAGCTGATACCACTGCTCCAGGGCCTTCTTGGTCCCCAGGGCCCTGCACTTCCTCTAGTCTAGGTTTTGGCTGGGGTGGCCTGAGGTACATACGGGCATCCTCAGGCCAGGAAAGGCCCTGAGCCTAGCTGGTGCTGTGCAGAGTAACTCATAGGCAGGCCCCCAGGCCCGGAAGAACATCCCTGGAAGGCTGCGGGCTTCCAGCATCTGTGGTAAAGCCCTTCAAAGAGATTTTAAAAAACTTTTATACATAAGCAATATGGTCTATGGCAAGATGGATGCTGCAGGAAATGGGAGTCTGAGCAAAAACAACTGGCTTATCTATGATGTCTGGTGGGAGCAGGGCTCAGCAGGGCTCGGGGCAGCCTCCCAGGGTGTGTGGCTGGAGCCTGGGGCCTCTCCTCACCCCCATCCCTCTCCTGCTCTGCGTACATTTGGACCAATCCCCTGAGCTCTCGGATGCCACGTAAACAGAGCAGTATGAGAGTGTGTGTGTGTGTGTGTGTGTGTGTGTGTGCGTGTGTGCGTGCACGCTCACACATACACACACACACACACACACACATCACTGCTTGGGAAATCCCCACATCTGGCTCTCACGTGACTGAGCTATGCCCAGGAGGCCGCAGCTGGGAGGGCCTGGAGGACAGGAGAGGGTCAGGAGTGTGCGAGCCCTCTGGGGAGCACGAAGTTAACCCTTTGGCACCACAGCTCAGGGACTCTGGCTAATACTGAGCTTCCACCCCGGGGAGAAGCCCAGAAGGAGACCGGTGCTCATAGGGCTCTGTCCTGGCTCGCTGCACAAGTGTGAGAAGCTGGGGCCATTTTTCTGGGTCCCCCTGGTCTTTACCTGTGCCTTGAAAGGGCTGCTCTCTCTGTCCTGTCAATCCCGGTGAATCATCAACTACGAGGGAGACCCACTGGATGAAGATTTCCCCAATGGAGACCCGTCTGTTGTCAGATACTTAACGCTTCCGAGTGCCAAGCACCTGGCTGGCCGGGCCACGGCCCTGCAGCTGTATGGAATCAGGATTCATGCCCTCCTGTCACAGGCAGAGCATGTGTACCCTAGGAGACCAGTGGAAGCCAGAGTCCTCCTAACAATAAGGAACAGGTCAGAGGCGACCTTTGGGGCAAGTTCTCTCCAACCCAGGCACATGTATTAATTTTATAATTAGAACTTTTTAAGCTTCAACAACTTTAGTGAACGAGTGACCATCTGCAGTGGTATCTCTGCAGAGATACTGCCCAGCAGGTACCGGGGGGACGCGCAGGATGTGCCCCAGCCCGGTTTAGAGGATGTGAGACGCTTGCACAGCCAACGCTAAGACTGACCAGATGCCTCTGCAAGCTGCTCTCCCTCTTCTCTGGGCCGACTCATTTAAAACCTCAGGGAACCGGGGGTAGAAGGTCTCACTCAGCACCCCACCCACAGGCATATCTATGCCTCCCCTGGGGAGGCTCCCTCACATCCCACCCGCTGCGCCTCCACCATGGTAGCACTTGGACATCACATCATAACTGCTGTTTACTTTCCCACCTCCCTGACCCAACTGAGAGTCCTGAGGACACGGACCTCACTGTATCCATCTTGGTATCCCTAGGCTTGGACCACAGGGCCTGGCACAGAGGAGGTACTCAGATGTTCACTGAACAAATCTACATGACAGCCACAGCCAGTGCCAGTGAGTCAGCTCTAGGTCTGGCAGGAACCACCTAATCCTAGCAGAGTCTGGTACCAGCATCCATTCGGAAACTTGCTTCTTATCAGTTTGGCCAAACCCTCACCCCTGGGAGAGCTGCCACTAGTGTCAACTGAGCCCCGGGCTTAGAGCAGAGAGCGAAACCGTGGTCACTGAAGAAGATGGGGAAAGGGCCCTCGTACTCAGAACCCTGTGACCAAACGCAAATGAGGAACTAACAGAGGGCTCTCAGAGCCACTAGGCTCCAGGGAGGGACAGTATATGGCCAAGAGGTGACAGACCAGGAGAAACTGCCCCACCCAGACAGATCTGGGACAAAAGATGTTAATATCTGCCATGTTTGCAAGGTTTCCCCGGGGTGGGGGGGCTATTGCCAACCAAGAGAGTCCTAATTTGGCCTCTTATCACTAGCCTGTCATCACAGCTTTGCAAGGACCTCACCTTCCTTCCGGGAACAGTTATGTACCCAGCTCTGACCCTGACCCAACACTCAGGGAGCCTAAGGTGGTCCAGGGCCCAGCGGGGAGACCCTGGCTAACAGGAAAGGCAGCTCCCAGAAACCTGCAGGGGGCCTTTTCCTACAACACGGCATCCACTGGCCAGATGTAACATTGGGAGGAAGCATCTCGAAGAGGTGGTGGCTCTTCCTTCTGAGCACAGGGAAGTGAAGGGACTTTCTAACACGGCCCAATTTTCTTGGTTACAAGAATCCAGTTCTGGGGGCTTCCCTGGTGACGCAGTGGTTGAGGGTCCGCCTGCCGATGCGGGGGACGTGGGTTCGTGCCCTGGTCCGGGAGGATCCCACATGCCGCGGAGTGGCTGGGCCTGTGGGCCATGGCCGCTGGGCCTGCGCGTCCGGAGCGGGAGGGGCCGCAGCAGTGAGAGGCCCGCGTACCGCAAAAAAAAAAAAAAAAAAAAAAAAAATAGAATCCAGTTCTAACATTAAGAAAATCCATCTTCATACCAGCTGCTTGGGTCACATGTGGCAATGACAAGATCCCAAGAGTAAAGCAGAAAGAGTTGGGGAAAAACACTTTTTCCCCAGCAAACTTCTAAGTTTCACTGAAACTTTGGAAAATTTTTCTTTGCCGTCACATTTCAAAACTGACCAATTATAAAAATGTCACAAGCCAACTGAGTTACACACGCCACATTTCTATTTCTAAACAAAGTAACTTTAGATCAGAAAAAGGTGCTAAAACAATAAATAATGCACATTTCCCCCAAATCCTTGTTTTTCCATTGGCTTTGTTGTTACTGGAAATGTTGCCTCGTTTGTCACATGTTTATAAGCCAAAAAGCCCAAGTGGGGAACAAGTTATTTTCTGGCTGAGGGCCGTGGTGGGAAGCATTTCTTTGCTGGACCACAATGTGGGTGTCTCCTCCTCTGAAGAGGAAAAGCTTGTGGAAATAAAAGGCAGACGGGGGGTCTCGTCACAGCCTCCTGATGAGGGCAGAAGGGAAGCTAGTGGCTGGGCAGGCCCAGTGGAGAGCCATTCTCCAAGGCCCCGAATGCCGGGCCAGTGTTCTCTGTCCTCTAACTGTGCTCCCCTTCCCATACTGGTTCTGCCCCCCACCCCCAACTTGGGACACAACTAAATGCACCCTCCAGGAGCAGCCCCATCCTGGGGGTCCGATCCTGCTGCCTCCTCACTGCCTGAATACCCCGAACACTGCCATCAACCCACGTGGACGACCCACCCCAAATTCAACCCCGCCTCTATCTCAGGATCCCTGGGGAGCCCATCAAAACTGCCTGGTGTTCCTGGCCGCCAGCCCCAGGGATGCTCATTCAGTAGGTCTGGGCAGGGCCTGGGAATCTGCACTTCAACAAGCAGGCTCAGGACTCTCAGCATACCTCCGGGCCTTTGCCCACGCTGTCCCCTTCCAGACCATCTTCTCATTACCCCAGCAGGAGAGGTCGGGTGATAGGAATGAGGGAGCAGAAAGAAGCTAAGCACGCAGGGCAGAGGGAATCAAGGCCACATACCAGCTAGCTGCCTCCTTCCCGGGAGTGAGATACGTGATTCCAGGATTCGGGGAGCCCTCACCTCCCTCGCCCCTGCTTTGTGTGTGCAAGCCAGTAGGTCAGTGCCAGGGGAGTCGTGGCACAGACACACACTTTCTCCATCACACTGCTGTCACATTGGCTGGCTGTGGAACAGACAAATCAATCAGCCTCCTTTCACTTCCAATTAGTTGGCTTTGAACTCCAGGGTGACATCAGGCTGAGGACCCAGAGCCACGAAAACAAAAATTATTTAAAAACACCAACCTGGGTGAGATGTGCCAGAACACGATGCCTTCACAAGACACGTTCACTTTTAGCCATTGGAGGGTGCCAGTAATGTCTTGGCCGTGTTCTCTAAGCAGCCTGGGCCTTTCTCCCTGAGGATGGATGGCTCGGGCAGAAAAGAAAGCTTTGCAAAAGACTTGCTGGGACTTCCCTGGTGGCGCAGTGGTTAAGAATCCGCCTGCCAATGCAGGGGACATGGGTTCGAGCCCTGGTCTGGGAAGATCCCACGTGCCGCGGAGCAACTAAGCCCGTGCGCCACAACTACTGAGCCTACGCTCTTGAGCCCTTGCGTGGCAACTACTGAGCCTGCAAGCCACAACTACTGAGCCCACATGCCGCAACTACTGAAGACCATGCGTCTAGAGCCCATGATCCGCAACAAGAGAAGCCACAGCAATGAGAAGCCCATGCACCACAACGAAGAGTAGCCCCTGCTCACCTCAACTAGAGAAAGCCTGCGCAGCAACTAAGACCCAATGCAGCCAAAAATAAAGTAAAATAAATTTATAAAAAAAAAAAAAAAGGAAAAACCTTGCTGATACACTCTCCCAGGTTTCCTTTCCAGACACATCTCCTGCCCTCCCCTTCCCTAGCCCTTCACTTCTGCCAGGCTAGACATCTCTTCTTCCCTCAAACTTCTCAATCACATCCCAGACTCCAAGTCCTTGCTCAGGCCCGGCCCTTCTACCAGGGGCGTCCGCCCACCCCTCTGCTCATCGCAACCCCTTGCATCCTCCAGGACGCATCTTCAGCCCCTCCCATCTTGGCTAGTATACCCCCCCCCCCCCCCCGTCCCCAGCCCCTTCTATTTGACTCCCGCTGCTTGTGGATCACAACCCATCCTGCCCTGCATTCATCAATGAATCACTGAGAGCATCCTGCTTTCTCAATTGAGCTGTGACCTCTGTGGGGCCGGAGACCGGAGACCAGCAATCGCTTAAGAGAAATGAAAGTCTCCGGGAGAGGCGTGAAGGCTGCTGCCGTCTGCTTTGTCTCTGCCCTTCTCCCTCTGTGGCTGGTGAGCAGAGCAGGCCGGGGGTCAAGAGAGAGCCTGGCCCTGCTCTCTGTCCTACAGAGGCATTCATCCTGTGGGAAGACGAGGGACCAGAAGCTTTACAGACCTGCTCTCTCTGCTTCACCACGGCCCTCCTCACACCTCCACCTCCTTCCAGGGTTTGGTGGGAATGTGATGAGCAGGAAGCCAGGTTCTGCCCAACCCCTCACCTTGGGCAGGTGGCAGGCCCTCTCTTAGTTACTTCCTCTATAAAACGAGGAGGGTAGACTAACTTTTTATAGTAGCCAGAACCTATGGGCAGGTTTTGCTTTAAAACAAATACACCTTATTAAAGACCAAATTCAGACAAAGAGAGATTAAGGGGCTATTAGTCACACCCTGTAAAGGGACCCTTTACCCAATTAAGAATCCCTGGTGACCAATGGGTTCCTTCTAGAAACCACAGTGGGGGGCTCTCTTGGGGAAGTCCCTCTCTCAGTCTGTGGAACCTCCTGCTAGAGGTCTCCAGGGCCCAGTCCTGTTCACCTGTGGATCCCTTGGGTCCTAGCTTAGGAGGGAACAGACTTCAGTGGAAAGAGGTTTGGATCAGAAGGACCAGATTCGAATCCTGCATCTACCTGGCTAGGTGACCTCGGGCAGGTTCCTGAACCTACCTCTCCTGGTCTTTAAAAGGGGGACAAGACCACCTGCCCAGGTTATTGGGAGGCTGACTGGCAACTATGAGATGGTACACACTCTGCCTTCCCCCTCTGATTGAGAGGAGTCTCTCCTGCAGGAGGGCAAATGCCAAAGCCAGTGGTCCCTTCTGCTGGGGGACCTCCACGGTGGACCTCTGCTAGATATCCACGGTGCTGCCTCCTACTCATAATAGAAGAGGCTTAACCCTTAGTGTTTCCTGCACCAGACACTTCACACGTATTAACACATATTCAAGACTCAAGCAACCTGGTGAAGTGCTATCGTTATACCCATTCCACAGATGAGGAAACTGAGGCACAGGGAAGTTAGGACTTGCCCAAGACCACACAGCTGGCAGAGCTGGGACACAAAACCAGGCATTCTGGCTCCAGAGCCTGTGTTCTTAACTCTACAGAATGTTCTGAGTCTAGGTTCTGTCTCCTCTGGGGCCAGGCCCTGGGCTCAAAGAATGAAAATAATGCTTCAAGCATGTCTTTTTACTCTCAAATCCAAGGTAGGACCAACTTCTCCCCTCCTTTCTGAACCTATCAATACTTAAAATAACAACAATGGCAGCTGCTATCATTGGGAGTTGCTATGCGCTGGGCCCCCTGCTAATTCAATCCTTACCTTTAATAGAGGCAGGCACTATTTTTACCCCTGTTTTCCATATGGGGGCATGAAGGTCAGAGGTTAAGCAGCTGCCAGTCATAGAGCAAACACATGGCAGAGCAGGAGTTCAAACCCTGTCTGATGCCAAAACCTAAACTCTGAACTCCAAGCGGCATGCTTCTCCGCAGTGAAACTACAGTAATGCTGATCTCATTAACTCCATCCAACGATGCAGACTGTATGGTACTAAAATGGAAGCAGGCAGAGCTCACCAAGTTTCCAAGATAAAGTATAAAGTAAACAGGATTTCACGAGGAACATCAACACTAGCCCAAAAGAACAAACTTGCAACACTCTTGAGCAACCTCATTTGCATATAAACGAGCTGCAGCTCATCACAGGACTCCTGGGTGGGATGGGGCCTCAGACACAATCCCAGGGCCAGGATGGTCTCACAGGATCCGTGGCCACCTGCGCCCCCTCGTGGTGCAAGTCAGAACTCCCCAGCCACCAGCGCCGGAGCCAGGCAGCTTCTCAGAACTCTGGGCGCCCCAGCCCATCTTTTCAGGTTTGAAGAGAAGCCCCTGCTCTGGGGGGGCCTGCTCCAGCCCACCTCTGAGCTCCCGCAGCAGTGCTCACCGTGGGGGGGGCGGCCAATCGCAGCTAACAGCAACAGGCTCTTGCTACTGCCAGGCCTGGCACAAAGCCCTCTAACTGCATCGCATCCTTGAACCGTCGGCACCTTCCTGCAGGTGGCTGCTACTCCATTTTCATGGGTGTGTCCATCACTTTTATGCGTCACCTTGGCTAGGCTACAATCCCCGGTTATTCAACCACACACTAATCCAGGAATTGCTGGGGAGGTATTCTGCAGGTGGGATCAGGTTCATAATTAGTTGACTTTCAGTGAAATTATACTTGATACTCCGAGGGGTCCTGGGTCCATCAGCTGAAACGCTTTAAAGGCAGAGCTGAGGCCTCCCTGCAGGAGGAATTTCACCTGTGGATGGCAACCCCAGTCGGCTCTTGGGTTTCAGACTTGCCTCACCTGCCCCCAAGCACATCAGCCAGTTCCTTGCCAGAAATCTGATAGCTCCTGCTGGTTCTGTTTCTCTAGTTGAACCTGACTGATACAACAGAACAAGTGAGGTCGCAGAGCTCAGGTGATCTGCCCAAGGTCGTGTGGCTGAGAATGGGAGCCCAGGCAATCTGACATAAACTGCCCCGCACGGCCCACACCCGATCATGGAAATCCATCTCCCTCCATTGTTGCCAGAGTCCTCACCCTCTCATCACCTGTCTCCTCCCTTTAACCATCTCCACTCACCGGTCAGAAAAATCCTTCTGGGATCTAAGTCAGATTATGTCCCCCTTTCCTGAGAACCCCGTAGGGGCTCTTCATCTCACTCACAGTGAAAGCCAAAACCCTTAAAATGGCTGGCAAGGCCCTACACGGTCTTTGCTGCTGCCGCATCCCCACAACATGGCTGCTCTCCCCTCCTAACACCTTGGCCTCCCTACGTTCCACCCAGCCGCAGACCTCCCACCCCTGGGCCCTTGTACTGGCTGTGCCCTTGGCCTGGACTGCTCTTCCTCAGGTAACCATGCCACTTCCTTGCTTCCCTGTCCAACAGTACATTCTTGTCTGCACAGTTCACCACCCAGAGCGGACTGCAAACCCCTCGAGGGCAGAAAGGCACATTCCTATAACCTCAACACTTTACGCGGTACCGGCATACAGCTGGTGCTCAATAAGGTCAGCTGCAGTATCTGGTCTCCAAACAAGCTGCACTTGGTCCTGCTCCCCCATCTTTGCGCAAGTGCTGTCTCTTGATTAGCAAAGCCCCCGCTCTCCACCCCTAATCAGAAAAACTCCTCCTTTTCCCGGATAATGTTCTTGACTTGAGGCTGCAGCAACCTCTCTTTCCTGACCTGCAGCGTCATTCATGCACCCACGCCTTCTTCTATCCACCCTCCCATTCAACAAGCACCAGGGGACCCTGCTACTGGTGCGAGCCCTGCCGCAAGGTCTCTGCCTTCAAGGTGGTGGGACCCAGATAATGAACAAGAGAACCCACAAGACAGAGTGCGGTTAGTGATGTGCAAGAAGCAGGGAGACCTAAAGGGGCAGCTAGACAGTGGAGGTAGGGGCAGCTTCTCTGAGGTGACAAGCAGAAATCTTAAGGAGCTAGCCATGTGGAAGAATGGGGAACAGTATTCAGGCAGAGGGAACAGCAAATGCAAAGACTGTGTGGAGAGAACGAACCCGAAGTGTTTAAGGAATGGAAGGTAATGGGCGCAGCTGAGCAGAGGGCTGGGGTGGGAAGTGGGGACGGGGATGAGGGCAGAGCCTGGGGCAGGGTGGCAGGCAGGGGCCAAAGCACACACGGCTCTGCAAGCCCGGGATAAGGAGTTTTTCTGGGTGGGATGGGAAATCTTGGAATTTAGGCAGAAAAGCACATTATTTGATCCATGTGTGGAAGAGCTCACTCTAGCTGCGGTGTGGAGGGGCTGGGGTGGGAGCAGACAGGCTGAGGAGGAAGCTGGGGTCCTCCTGAGAGACGAAGGGAGCTTCCAACAGGTGTGACGGTGGAGGTGGGAGAAGGGGGTGGATCTGGAGGTCAGGTGGGCAAGTGAGAGGAAGGGAGAAGTCAGGGATGACCTCTCCGATGCTGGGCTTGAGCAACAGGGTGGATGGAGCGAGAAGGAAGATGCGGGAAGGAGCAGGTTCTGTGGAGCGAAGGAGCAGAAATAAATTTGAGGCTACACTGTCTTTGGGGTCTCAAGGTCGCCAGTCCTGCCTCCTCTGTGAGGCTGTCAGCCGCCTGAGAACTTTCTTCCTGTTGACTCCACCCTCCCCAGGCCTGCCTTGTAGTCCTGGCTCTGTGCTCAATAGGAGATCCCTCCAAGAGATCCTCCAAGGATGAGCTGGGGCTTCGAGGACTAAAATGTGACAAGAAATGACCAGGGAACAAGCATTCATGTTCTCCACGCAAACATCCCTGACTGGAGCGACCTTGGGAAGCTTCACGCGCTTCATCACAGAGCAGAGTGAAGCCCAAAGTATGAACTCAAACCCTCACTTTGCCACAGACTCCAGGCAGCCACCCTCGGAGACACAGCTTCTCATTTGTGAAATGCGAATCCTACCAGCCACCATGCAACATGGCTCTGGGCAGCAAATTAAGAAATATATGTAAAGTTGCCAGCACATAGTAGATGCTCACTAAATAATAACAGTAGCTAGCACTTTGGGAGAACTGTCCAGTTCTCACTGTAGGCAGTGGTCCAAGCACACTTACATATAGAAGTTTATGTAATTTCATTATAACCATATAAGGTGTGTATTGATCAGGGTTCTCCAGAGAAACAGAACAGAATATTGAGAGAGAGAGAGCAAGAGAGAGCGAGCGAGCGAGTGAGGGAGGGAGGGAGGGAGAGACAGAGAGAGGAACTGGCTCACGTGATTGGGGGGGCTTGGTGAGCCCACAGCCTGACGGCGTAGACTGACAGGCTGGAGACGCAAGGAAGAGTTGCAGTTCAAGTCCAAATGTGCTGGCAGAATTCCTTCTTGCTTGGGGGAGGTCAGTCTTTCTCTTAAGGTCTTCAACTGTTTGGATGAGGCCAACCCACATTAGGGAGGGTAATCTGCTTTACTCAAAGTCCACTGATTTAAAAGTGAATCTCATTCAAAAACAAACGCCTTCACAGACACATCCAGAAAAACGCTTGACAAAATATCTGGGCACAGCCAAGTCGACACATAAAATTAACCTTACCAGATGGATAAGAATATTATCCCCAATTTACAGAAGGGAGGACAGGGTCGGAGAGGGTAGGAAGTCTGCCCAAGGTCTGAAAAGCCAGACTCTGAACTCCTGCAGTCTGGCTCCAGACCTGGCACTTTTAACCATGACACTAAGTGGCCATTATCATAAGCACCGTAAATTAAATTTTTCCATCCATCCCTTTCCTGGCTGGAGAGTGGAAGGCAGAGAAACCAGGGGAGCTTTCCCTGGGTGGGACCCTGTCTTGCTTAGGAAGCAGCACAGAACCTGAGCCTTAGAGATTGAGGGTAGGGCAGCTGGGAGGTTATGAGGCCCAGCCCTTGACTTTATAGCTGGAAACTGAGGCCTAGAGTAGAGAAGGGACTCACCCAGGGTCCCAGGGCTTCAGAAGGTAATGCTGACGACAATAAACTGACACTTCTACAGCAGTTATTGGGTCCTACGGACTTTTCTACATTAACTTATTGAATCTTCTACATGTGAGGTAGAGACCATCATTATCTGTGTTTTTTTTAGGAAGAGAAAACCGAGGCAGAGAGGTTATGAAAATTGCCTGAGGTCACACAGAGCCAGAATCTGAGCCCAGCACTTCCCTGGTGGTACAGTGGTTAAGAATCTGCCTGCCAATGCAGGGGACACGGGTTCGAGCCCTGGTCCGGGAAGATCCCACGTGCCGTGGGGCAACTAAGCCCATGTGCCACAACTACTGAGCCTGTGCTCTAGAGCCCGCAAGCCACAACTACTGAGACTGTGCGCCACAACTACTGAAGCCGGCGCGCCTAGAGCCCGTGCTCCGCAACAAGAGAAGCCACTGTAATGAGAAGCCCGCGCACCACAAGGAAGAGTAGCCCCCCTCGCTGCAACGAGAGAAAGCCCGCGTGCAGCAGCGAAGACCCAACGCAGCCAAAAATAAATAAATTTATAAAAAAAGAATCTGAGCCCAGGCTCAACCAGCCACTACACCTCTGAGACCCAGGGCAAGTTTCTTGGGGAGAGCGGTGTGACAGAACGCAATCCCATGTTTGCCCCTCCTTCCAGGTTCCCCCATCTATGGCTCGGGCTGCAAGTGACAGCTGAGGAGATGCTGCACTTCCTCAAGTTCATGAGGCAGCCTCACCCCGTTCATGGAGGAAATGCTGTTCTGCACCAGGGGCGGGCATACCTGAAGCACCCCTCCCCAGGTGACAGGCATGTGTGCACACGCAGTCTCATCCCACAACTAGACACAAACACACACCAACCCACAACTGGATACATCCTAACACACTGGCACACACACACCCAAACAAGTAAACATACCCTCAAGAGCACACAACTACGAAGCCCCACATGAACACACACAACCCCCTGTACACACATGTTCCCCCCATATGTAAGCCAGGACACATCTTTCCTCATCCCAGTGAATATATAAGCAAGCACTTATACACACAAAACATACGGACCCACACTCAGAAACGCACCATGCAATCACAACTATTCCAATTCACAGCCCATCCATCACACACAGGCACACAGACCTCTTCTGATCCACAGTTCAAAGCACCTGGACACAAGTATCTCCCTACAACGTGAGCCATTAATGTAAGCCAGGTGTTCATACACACTTCCCACATCCCCAAGGCCAGAGCCCCAGATGGTTGCGCACCCCCATAACTCACCACCCCCATAAATACGGACAACACACAAGCCCACACAGATCGCTGCATTCCCTTCCCCGCCCCAGCTCCCAGTACACGCGGCCCTAAGTACAAGGGGCCACCCTCTCCCAATTAACTGCACCCCGCCCACGTGCTGGCATTCGCCTAGTCCCTCCTCCCCCACCCAGAGAGAATCCTCCTCTGACCCCAGCCGACTGCGCCCAGCACACAGCGTCCAGCGTCCAAGGACCTGCCCCGACGCTCCCCGTCTCCACCCGCTTCGCAAACTCGGAGTGAGCCCAGCACCTGCTGGCCCGATGCCAGGGTGGGTCGGTGGCCTCCCATCGGGCAGAGCCTCCACCCCGTCACGGTGGAGAGCGCGCTCAGAGTTGGGGAAGGAGGGGAAGGTCTGCGCTGCAGCCGTTAAAAACCCAGTCTCTGCAGCACGACTCCCCTCCCTTCCCCTCCGCCCCTTTTCGGTGCTGGATCTCACCTTCCCACGGCGAAAACCCAGCCTCTCGTTTCTATTAACCCTTCCATCGCTGCCGCACCGCGGGAAGGACCGAGGGAGAAACCACAGCGGTGCCCAGGAGTTGGCCCCGCAGGCCCAGGAGGAGGATCCGGCTGCACACGTCGCGGGGGCTTAGGCCCTTCACAGGCATCCCCACACTCCCCATGCACCCGCTCCCACCCCCACCGGGAGAGCCCGAGGGGCGCGGTGCGAGGAGGAGGCGCGAGTACCAGAGGTCTTAGGGGGCGTGGACTGAGGAGGGGGGCAACCACAGGGAGTACCCTGGCCCACAGGACCACAGGGCAGGCGGGCGAGAACAAGCCCCCAGAAAGTCCTCCGCAGGGTCGGAGCGGCGCGTGCACGAAGCGGGAGGGGAGGCTGGAGGGAAGAACGCCCGGAGGCTCCCTTACCTGATTTCCTCTTGGAACTGCCATAGTCCCTGAAAAAGAAGCAACAACAGACAGACATGGTTAGGGTCGTGCGGAGGCGCGCGGCCGCTGGGCTGCAGGGCTGCGGCTGCCGGGCACCCACGGGCCGGATGCTCATGTGATGCCGGCGGCCGGCGAGCCGCGCGCTCCGCAGCCGCACGCACTGCGCGCCGCGCCTGCCCGCGGGTCCCAGCCAGCCCGGCCTCCAGGCGCGGTCCGCCTGCCCCTCCACGCCCCTCCCCGCCGCCCGCAGCGAGCACCCCTGCCCCGCCCCGGCCCAACTGGATGGGCTCGGTGGGCCGCTCGTGTCCTTTCCCAGGCACCTTCCCCCGTCCGTCCTCCGATGGGGGAGGGTGAGGCACGTTTCCACCCACTTCGTTAATAGGGAAACTGAGGCCCCGGGGGTGGTCGCTAGAACCCAGGTCCTGCCCCGCGCCGGGAGCCCGCTCCCCTCCCCTGCAGCGCTTCCCCTCCCAGTTGTTTACATTGCTTGCTCTTGCTCACTCAGCCTTTAAAGTCACGACTGAAATGTCACCTCCTCAACCTGTCTTTCCCGACATCCTCCCTCTGCTGGCCTCTGCGTAATTACAGGTTTGTGTGACCCTTTGATTAAAGTCTGCCCCCATCCTAGACCCAAGGCTCCCTGAGGTCACACTGTGGCTTGTTCCCTCCCACTGCATCCCTTGGCCTGGCATAAGTGATGGATAAATAGGGGCTGTAGGTTGAATGTTGACCAGAAAAGCTCAGGCTGGGAACCTGGGATTCGGTAGAGGTGAGGCAGAGTATACTGCATGGACAGGAACAAAGGTTGAGCTTCTAAGTGAGCACTGGATTCAAATCCTGTCACTGACAATAACTGTTTGGTGTCCTGAGGCACTCGACAGCTTTACGTGCCCTGAGCTGCCCCAGCCTGAGCCTTCCTTGCCCTGCATCAAGGATTTAACCCAGACTCAGCAGCAAGCTACTTCCCAAGTCCTGCCCCCACTGCCCTTGGCCCCTCCCAGCACCCCTTCATCCGCCAATCCTCAGGGGAGCCTCTACGATGCTGGAGGTCTGTTAAGTGCTCAGGTGGGGCTGGCTGGTGATCAATGTGGAGACTAGAGGAAATGCCTTCCGTTTCCCCTGGGATCAAAGAAAATATGCCAACCGGCCAGCTAGGTCTGCCAGCTGGAAAGAGGGGGTCTCTTGGAGGAAAGGGCAGCAGGTTCACAGGGAAGGGAGTCACCCTCATGGACACTCACCGAGATTCCCATCCTATGAATCTGGGGGGTGGCCTGGGCTTTGGAGGCATTTGTTAAGCTCCAAGGTGATCTGCCTCCACAGCCAAGGATGAGGGGATCCCCCTCTCCGAGGCTTCTGTTTCCCAAACTTTGGACACAGAAACCAGTGAGTCGGAATGCTGGGGCTGAGGCCCGGAACACGCATTTCTGATACCTTCCCCTTACCAGCCGCCCTGTTTGAGAACCTCCTTGGTATTTCAAGCCTCTATCAATCCTCACATCCTCACTATGGAGGTCCTATCATCCCCATTTTGCGGATGAGGAAACAGAGGTTCAGCCACTGCCCAAGGTCATCCAAGCTGGGCAAGGGCTGTGGTTCATAAGCCCACCTGCCCGAATGATACTGTAACAAGGATGGGGGGAAAGGGGAACCTGTTGAATCTGTTGCCTCCAAAAGGCAGGTGGGAGAGTTCCCATCTGCCCCCATCCTCGATCTGGCAGTCCAGGAAAGCCTGAGCCAGGGTCACCTCCCTGGGGCAGAAGGGAGACGGGGAGAGACTGTCCGGAGTGCCTGGCTGTGCCGGTTGAAGCTCTACTGTGGGAAGAATTCCCAGTGAGGAGGAGAACATTGTACGGAGGCTATGTCCTGCCTAGCAGACTTGCATCTCCCAAGGAGAGAATTTGTTCCCCAGGCTTTTTTGCAGAGTGGGGCCTGGGGAAGGGCAGAGAGTGGAGGGCAAGGGGGAACTGCCCTCCCCTGCCCCACCATTTTCCTTCTGGTCTTGCAGGAGAAGCCTCTGGGCCGGGGACCACAATGGCTCACTGCCCAACCCCTGGCTGCCAGCAGTCCAGACGGGGGGTGGCTTCCTCGCCATCTTCTCCCCGTTTGTGCAGCTGCAGCTGCCCAGGATTCTCTTTGAGCTTGTCAACAGCCCCAGAGCGGAGATGGGCAGGTCATTACCGTGTGACAGGGAAGCCCGCTAAGGCTCAGGAGTAGGCGAGGGACATAGTTCACAGGGGCCGAGGGCCTGCTCTGTGCCAGGCCCCGTCAGCGACTCTCGACCTGGTCATTCAACAGGTTCACCTGGAGAGCCAGTTACAAATTCAGACGTGGGGCCCCATCGCGACCTGACCTAACACAGTGTCTGCATCTACCCGCTGGGGGTCCCGAGGCTGGGCCAGTGTTGGCTGAGAGCCTGGGGTCCAGCAGAGTCTCTGCCCAGTCACTACAACCCTGACAGGTAGGCAGGAGTTGTACCAAGGGGCACTGCAGTCACTGTACCATAATCTCCAGCAGGACCCCAGCCACGCCTAAGAAACATTTCCGCTCGGTGAGCACAATGAGCTTCCAGACAAATGTCCTGGCTGGCCTCTTCTTCAACCAGAGCGCGAGCCCTTCCCACCAAGGGCTTCTGGATCCTGTGGTCTCCTTGTTTTGCAGGTGAGGACAGCAAAGCTTAGAGAAGCTAGACAACCTGTTCAAGGTCACACAGTGAGTAGGTGAGGCTGCGATTGGGTGGCCGAGGACCCGGGCCTTGCCCAGTGGGTGCAGGGGAGGGAGGGCAACGCAAGGCCCTGGGGGCCTGAGAAGCACATGGGTTAATGGAGTGGAGGCTGAGGCCCTGGCAGGGGGGAGGTACCAGGCTGGGACTGGGTGGTCGGAATGGCAGGCATAGCATCCGGCCTCCAGCCCGAGCAGGCGCGGCCCTAATAGGAAACCTCCTGTAGGTTTCCGTTGGGCACCTTTTAGCAAAGCCATTGCGTATTTTTAGCCGCTGAGTATGAGAAGCAGCTTAGGTATCCAGTGGCTGGGACTCCCCCATCCCTCACATACCAGGGCATGGTGAGGGGGAAAGGCAGGGCTCTCCCTTCTGGCATGCCCACCTCCTGCTGCCCTGCAATCAGTCCTGGCCTGGGCAGGACAGCAGGCTGTCTGTCAGAGTCCAGGTCCTGAACCACTCAAGACCCCCTTCCCACCTCCCCTCCTTGCTCAGCTCTTGCCTGGAGGTGGTGCTGACAGCCCCTATACCGCTGGGGATTCCACTCCTGGTAGGTCACGGTGTAGCCTGCTTTCGACTGGCTGCTGCAATCACTATCTCCCAGGGAGTCACAGGAAGGAGAAAGGGAGGGGAGGCGAGGGCTAGCGTCTCCCTCTAGTGCTACCAGAAGCTAATGTAATTGGAAAGGCCTCCCAGGCTGTCCTGACACAGCTCCATCAGGCCACTCAGCCTTCTCTGCAACTGGTCCAGGGGTGACCAAGACCACAGTGACCAACCATCCTGGGCAAACTGGGACATGGGACTTTCAGGGCTCGAACTGGGAAGGTTGCAGACAAACCAGGATAGTTGGTCACCAGATGGTCCACAGGTCAGGCCTGGCTGGGGGAAAGGGACGGGGTTCCTCCAACCCAGCATCACACCCTTCCCCCATTTAAATAGGGACTCCTGAGGCCTCCCCCGCCCCCACGTGATATAAACAGTTCATCTCTTGGCCCTTCCTCTTAGGGTGATGCGGCCTGCGGGGTGAGGACAGGCGCTGGAAGCAGACAGCCTCCAGTTCAACTCTCTGCTACTTGCTAGCTGGGTGGTCATCCCGAGCTACTCCCTTTACCTCTCGAGCCTCTATTTCTCTGTCTGTAGAAAGAGGATAATAACTCTACCAACCCATTAGGATTTGGGGAAGATGAAACATACAGCACTCATAAAGGGGGTTCACATAGTGCCCAGCACAGAAAATGCTATAGAAATTATTATTCTTTCACGCCTGGACCAGACCCCATCTCTGTTGTTACCCAAATGCCAAAGGCCCGTTTGAACTCGGACCCTGCAGAACCCCCTAAAACCAAAGGAAGGGGCTTCTTCTTAAGGACCCCGCCATGCTGCTGGCAGCAGAATGCCACACAGGGGCAAGTCCAGCCCCCCTATGCAGAGTTTTGGGCTTTCAGACACCAACCCAGCATTGGTCTCTGTCTAGTGCCGTCCACCTAGGGAAAGCCTGTTGTGCACACGATGTTAGAACAGGGCTCATCTGGAAACAATCATGTTTTCAGGGTGACACTGACCCACAGGAACTGGCAAGCTCTGGACTCATTTATTGGGATTCGTTTAACCTCCAAGGAGCGGCAAATGCTCAGAGCCCCGAACCAAGAGATGTTCATGCTAATGGCACCCAAAAAGGTCAGCTTCCCTTTTCTTTTCTCTTCTTTTTAATTTTTTTTCCCTTTCTTTTCTCTTGGTGAGACATGCTGTGCTCCTTCCCCGGACATTCCAGCGAAGGGGCTGGTGCTGGAGACAGAAAAGAGGGAGAGGCTGCAGGGAGGGGGCAGGAAAGGCATTTAACAGTTCCTGTGTCTGGACCACCTGTTTTTACACGTGCTTCCCCTCCCTCTGCCCTTTCTTGAACAGACATTTGCCCTTCAGTGCTCTGAAGTAGGCAGAGGTGGTGTTAACCCATTTTATGGATGAGGAGACTGAGGTCCTGAGGGCTTAAGTGGCTTGCCCAGGCCTGGGCCTCCTGACCCAGAGGGCTCCCCACGCAGAGGTCCACCAGGGAATGGGCTGCAAGGAGAGGACGCACAGGCCGGAGAAGCAGGCTCTCACTGGGGAAAGGAGGTGGCATCCTGCTGGTCATGGGCTCCCGGAGTGAGAGGAAAGCCAGGAAGACCCCCTGAGGCAGGGGAGAGACCAGGAAAGGAAGCCCAGTCTGGCCGGGCTGCTCTGTGGAAGGAGGCTGAGTCCCCACCAGGTGGAATTCTGAGTGCTACAGGGCCATGCCCTCCACTGCCTGCCGTCCCTCTCCCCTGCACTGTCATTCCCATCAGTGAGTGTCCTGGCAGAAGAGGACAGGCACGCACTGCCAGCTTGATGTTCTCACCCTCCTGTCTGCTGGCTGACATTGGCTGCTTGGCCCGGGATGCCTGTCTGCAGGGCTGCGGCCGCTGGGAACCGCGGGTTGCCAGATGGCTGTGGGTGACCTTGAGAGCCAAGTGGTCTTGGGGACGTGGGCGGTACCTAAAATATGGGGTCTGGGAGTGATGGTATGCAACCTTGGCCAGGAGAGTGATGTGGAGCCCTTCACATAGTGATGTAGTGATGGTTTTGACTGCTGTTATCAACCAATAAGCACTTTCTAGCTCTTGCTGGAGGCTGCCTCGTGAGGGCCTGTGCAGGCATGGGAGAAATATGTGACATGCAGAAGGCCTGCAAGTTTGGGGTTAAATTAGGGGATGAAACTACATAGCACAGTGAGAAAGGTAACATTCTGAGATAATCTATGCTGAGAGTCACAGGAGACGTTACACTCCAGGTGCAGGGAAGAGAGAGATCCCAGGGCTGTAGGACATGCAAGGTGGCTTCCTAGAGGAGGAAGCCTTGAGCTGAGCCTTGAAGGATCAGAGGGGTTTGGGTCCATGGAGAGGGTAGAGAGGGGAAAGTTCTAGAAGCAGGAACAAGTAACTCCAAAGAGGAGGAGTTGAACTACTGGGGAGCATTGGTGAGCAGAGGGACAGGCAGGGAAAGGCCAGGCTGGGGGAGGGGAGGGGGGAAGGGGAGGGCTTTGATGTCCTGCTGTGAAATCTGGAGGTTTTCAGAATTAGGGAGTGATGGGGTCAGAGCCTCGCTGGAGAAAGGTTTTTTAAGAGGTGAGATGGACAGCCAGGGGGGCAGGGCAGGAGAGAGGCTGTGACAGCTCTAAGCCTGAAATGTCAACAGAGCCACCAGGGTTCTGGGCCTGGCTCTGCCCCTCAGCGGCCGGTGGACCTGCGCAAGTCACTTCAAACTAGTGCTTTCTGAATGCCAGGTTGTGACCCATTAGTGAGTTCTGAAATCACCTTGGTGGGTTCCAACAAGCATCTTTAACAGGTAGAAGGAACAAAATGATGGAGTCACCCATGGTTAAGTTTAAATCCTGTTTCGCGAAACTTGGGTTTCTGATGTCTACCTGCTTGTCTACCTGTCTGTCTGTATTGGGTTGTGATGTGAAACTTCTCACCATGGCAGCAAAAGGTTTAGAAACACCAACAAACTCTCGAGCCCTCAGTTTCCCCATCCCTATAAGGGGGCCCCTCTGAGTGTCCCCACAGGCTGTTCACTCTCTGTGAAACCAAAACTGAGACAGCCTGTCGCTCCAGAAGCCGAGCAGGGAGGCTCTGAGGGCAGGGGCTTCCAGTGGGCTGAGGGCGGGAGAATCTGGAGCAGTTTTCCACCCCCCTTAGCCCCTAGCTGGGTTTTCGTTCTGGCTTTTGAGAGCCTTTGCACGGAATGGTCTCAAGGGGCAGCAGCCTCTAGGGAAGACAGACAGAGGGGGCATGAATCTGTTCCTTGCCCCCATCTGTGCCCTGATCTAAATTGTGGCACTGAGGGCCCTTGTGTCCAACAAGAATCCGTCCTTTCTCCGCAGGGGCTGTTTTCTCCAGGGTTCTGAGAATGGGCCCCATTGTGACCATGTGGACAGTCCAGAGAGGCCGGAATTCCTGCCCTGGGGCGAAAAAGCTGAATTCCTGGGGAGGAAAGAGTTTCCTCCCGCCTCCTGCGCACCCCCGAAGCTGTGTCCCAGAGAGGCCCGAGCCAGGGTGATCAGAGACCCAGAAACCTCCCAGGCCTCGTGCTGGTCTCCTGAACATCCCAGAGGGGCTCTGCTGCTGCTCCATCCACAGCAAAAGGACAAAGCTCCGTCTGTCTGTCTGTCTCCTCACCATGACTGGACTCACCACTATGGCAAAGGTCCTGAGCGTGTCTCCAGCCCGGGGATGGCTCCACCGTGTCCAGGCCTCCAGCAGAGGGTTAAGAGTGTGAGCGGGGTGGAGCCTGCTTCAGCCACTTACCACTTTGTGACAGAGGCAAGTTTCTTAACCTCTCTGTACCTTCATTTGTCAAAGGGATAAAATTAGTTCCTACCTTTGCTGTTGTTGTGGGGTTTACCTGGGATAATGCGCGAAGCTCTTAGAATGGCATCGGGCACGTGGAGAGGCTCCCTGGCCAACAGCCTGGGTTCCCAAGAGGGGCTAGATTTGGAGCGTGGACGGCGGCCAGAGTGGGGGCAGTGTTGACTGGCCCCTCACCAGCATGGCTTCATAAAACCCTGGCTCTCTCGCTCGGGGTGCCAGCTCAGGCCTGGGTTCCCACCTGGTGTTCCAAGGCATCCCACCCAGATGTGGCTGACAAGCAGTCCAAGGAGGAGAGGGAAGATGGGGAACTGTGGAAAGGGGAGTGACAAAGTGCCGTGATGGGGTTCCACCGTGAAATCCCTGGAGAGAAGGGCAAGGAGGGTGTTCCAGGTTTGGAGGCCTTCCCTGTCTCTCTCCAAGTGCATTTGTCTGTCCGTCCATCCATGCATCCATGCATCCATCCGTGTAGAACCAGCATTGTGTCTGGGCAGAAGTGGTGGGAAACACAGTTCTGCTCTCACACAGCACACTGTCTAGTTGGAGACACAAGACAAACACCCAGGAGAAGAAAATATACAAGTCACCTTGTGATCAGGTGCCCCAAAGCCTGGTCAAAAGGATATGTTGTAGAGGCATTCCCCAGAGGGGTGGTCAGAGTGGTCTGGGGCGATTGGAGAGGGCTGCCTGGAAGGGGGAGGGCAGCAGACCTGGAAGTGGGGGGGCAGCAGACCTGGAGGGGAGGGCAGCAGACCTGGAGGGGGGGGGCAGCAGACCTACCCTTGAAAGGTGGATATTTAGAAAGAGCAGAGGCAGGAAGGAGAGTTGGGACGGAAGGGATGATGTGAGTAAAGGTGCAGGGGCAGGAAGGAATGCGGGATGGTGTGTGTGTGTGTGTGTGTGTGTGTGTGTGTGTGTGTGTGTGTGTGACAGACACCAGGGTCCTACTGCTGAGTAGATCTCCGGCCTGCTTCTTGGCGGTGGGCCCGACACTCCCCAGCCCTGGCCTAATTTTGAGCTGGGGTTGGAAAGTTGGGAGCTTGGGCCAATGGCTTCCTGCTTCCCACGGAGGCCCAGGAGCCCGTCCAAGGCCCAGCTGTGCTTGTTCCTACTTCAGCCTCTGTGGGAAAGTGTGCTCAGACCATGGCCCCAAGCTTCTCCCAGGCGCCTAGCCCACTTGCACTGCCTGGGAGGGCCTGGGCTCTTGGAGCTTGTGTGGTCGCCTGTGACAGCGAGAGAACCGTCTCCCAGATTTTCCCAAACTCTACATCACAAATGCGTAAACACTGAGCACCCAGAAATGCCAGGCCCCTTGACACCTGCTTTATGTTGTTTCTGACGCAGGTGCCTTAGGCCCATTTTACAGATGAGGCTTAGACAGGTGAAGTAACTTGCCTGGTGCCACACAGCTAGCAATGAGAAAGCAAGGCTGCAAACTCAGGGTTATCTGTGCTTATGGCCACCACACGCACCCTCCCGCCCTCTCTTGTGTCTCACAACATTCTAAGGCCTGGGGAGGGGCACCTTGTCCAGAAAGCCCACTGATTTTGACCTCCAGTGGCACTGAGTGTCCCAGTAGTGCCCTACCTGGAGCTGCGCAATAGGATTCTCTGTGATCATCGGCGGAAGTGGCCTCTCTCTGCACTGTCCAGTGTGGTGGCCACCAGCCACCGTGGCTGTCAAGTACTTAAGAGATGACTAGTGTGACCCAAGACCCCCACCAGGGGTTGAACCCAGGCTCCGGCAGTGAGAGCCCGGAATCCTAACCACTAGGCCACCAGGGCACTCCCCAAGAACTAAATTTTTAGTCTTAATTAAAATTGTAATGTAAACCGCCACAGTGTACTCGACAGCACGGTCTGGACCAGCGGCCTGGGCCAGGCACCGGCAGGTGGGTCTATTTGGCTCACGTGGGGATGTGTGTGGAGCTGCCTGGGTTAAAATCCCAGCTCTGCCAGACAGATTTAGGGTCTCTCTGTCTTCATTTCCACTCTGCATTTCCACCCATCTAATTGGATTGCTGGAGGATAAAACAAGTTAACACGTAGTAAGTACCTGGTGCACAGCGAGGCTCGGTAAAGGTGAGCCTCTAGCTCACGCCTCCATCCCTCACTGCAGTCATGGGGCTCTGCACAGCCCCAGGAGTTAACCTTGGTGAGGGAGGAGCTTCTGGAGGAGCAGCTCGGGAAGGATGTGGGGAGACTGGCCTGGCTGGCCCCAGTGGGGAGGGCTAAGGCTTGGGATATCGATTAGAGATGAAGAAACCCAGGCTCAGAGGTGTAAAGCCACTTCACCAAGACCATGTGCAGGGGTGGCAGAGCTGAGCGGTTCAAGCCCCATCTAAATGGTTGTATTCCTTTCATGTGCCCCAGGAATCCTCGTGGCTGCCAGGCTTCCCGGGGGCCTTGGCCCCATTGATTCCAGTCGGAAGGAGTGACAGCCAAGCCTGGATCCTCCTCACTGCTGGACCAAGTGGCCAACAGAGTGAAGCTGCTCCATGAAGGGGCAAGTGGCTACTGCACGCCACGCAGCAGGAGGAAATACAGGGCAGAGGGGCTCTCTGACCAGGCCAGTGTACTCAGTGAACTTGGGGTGCCCCCAGACCAGCCTGGGCCCAGGGCAGCTGGAGGCTTCCCAAGGGTCTGCCAACTGGCTCCCTGAGCAGCACGTGAGAGACAGGGTCTAAGGGGGGTCCTCAAAGACTGAGCCACCCAGCGTAGGGTTCACGAGACCTGGGGGATGGCAGTCCTCTCTGTGCCTCAGCTTCCTTGACCGAAATAATCAGGGCATTAGACCGGGCCCCATGTGACTTTTGCAAAGAGGCTTCCAGCTCCAGGCCCCAGGTAGGCCTGCGTCCTACCCGCTGCAGGAGGGGCAGCCTGGGAGCCCTGGGTAACAGCTTCCTGCCCCAGCCCTCCTCCAAGCAGCCTTCCTGTCAGCACTGGACCTGCTCTCTCTCCTCTGGGTCAGCCTGGCTCCAACTACAGCAAAGTCACTGTTTACCAGGACACCCATTACAGATCCCAGCGGGCCAGCCCCGGGCCACTGCCTTCAGCCACCGCCATGTAATGACGTCACCAAGAAGTTCCCAGAGGCCCTGGAGCAGGTGTGAGCCCTTGGACCCCAGAGCATGGTGGGAACTGGGGGCGGGGGCATGAAGGGAGTGGGGTAGGCCACCGTACCCTGACTGTGCCCTCCTTTTCCAAAGCTGGGGGGGACTGAGGCATGCTACTATTATTGCTACTGCTATTGTTATTATCACTAATATCATAACTGACAAGAATGGTGTATTTTTTCAAGCATTTACATTATGCTGGGGACCAAACTAAGCCCTTGACACGTATCAGCTCATTTTATCCTCATAACGTTCCTATGTAGTAAGTTCTCTTATTTTCCCCATTTTACAGAAGAGCAATAGAGGATCAGAGAGGGCATGTCACTTGCCCAAAGTAACACAGCATGTGAGCCCAAACTGCCTTAGTTTAGTGCTCAAATCATTTACCATCTTGTGGCTGTAAAGCTCAGACAGATAAGCTAAATTAGGAATAGGTGGGGAAGAGGAAGATAAAACAAAGGCAAAGACTCAGGGCCAAAAATACCCAAAGGACACCGAGTTCTAGACACTTCCTTTTCACAGCATCAGCTCTGGTGTGAGCACAGCTGCGGGGAAGAGGAAGCCTGGCTGTGACACGTGGCAAGTGTCCACAACCACCTGTGCTTAGAGGCACTGTGGCTTCTGGTTCTAACGGCCCCTCGTCCAGAGCGCCGAGGCCGACGCGTCTCCTGGCTGCTTCTCGGAGGCTCTGCAGCGGAAGTGACCCTTCATGGGTCTGCAGCCCGAGGACGGCCTGGCTTTGTCTGGGGCAGGTTTACAGTCTCCAGAGAGGCTGTCTCTCCCAGGGGAGTTTTCATAAATTCTGGGGACAGTGACGCTGGGTTGATGCTGTCCTGGGCTCTGCTTCCCTCTGACTTTCTCTCCTTCCCTTCCTTCAGCTCCTAGCCCAGTGCTGACCCCCAATACCCCCAAACCGGGCCTGCCACAGCACCCTGGCTTTTCCTTCGTAGCTCTCACTATTGCGGCTTTGCTGCTTCCTCCTCTCCACTGTAGGCTCCGTGAGGCCGGAACTGTGATGTCTCCCCAGGCCTCGCGTAGGGCTGGGCACCACTGGTGTTTGCTGAGTGAGTGCACGAAAGCCCTGACTCCTGGCAACCAGGCTCAGGGCTGCCAGGTGGTTCCAAGGGGCTGGCCAGAACGGCGGTATAATCCTGAGCTGTCCCCCAGGCAGCCCTCCCCTCCTTTCCCCCCCAGTAAAGCCCAGTGGAAATGCCACTTCCTCCAGGAAGTCTTCCCTGATCATTATAGATGGGTCAGCAAGTGCGGGTGCTAATGTGTGTAAAATATGAGAAGGCTCGAGCAGTCTCGATGGGCAGAGTCCACCCTCATGACTCGGTGCATTCCCTGTCCATTGGTGAGGATGGCCTGGGTCTCCTGTGCTCCATCCTCTGTCTGGGACATCACCCTAGCAAGTGTGTCTCTCTGCTCCCCCAGCTGGACCACAGTGCCTTACTGCCTCCTTTGCCCGTGTGCCCTGTGGGCCCAAGTCTGAGAACAAGGGCACGTGTGTGCTCAGGAGGTGTTGACTATGTGCCGGGCACAGCGAGATGTGCTTCGTATATATTACTGCAATTCTCTTGACCACTCCAAAAAGAAGGTGCTATCATTATCCCCATTTTTCAGATGGGGAAATCGAGGCACAAAATGCTTAAGTTGCTAGCCCAGTGGCAGAGCTCAGATTTAAAGTGGGTGTCAGCTGACTCCTAACCCTGTGCTGAGAACCATCACCACCTTTTCAGGCTCTTGGCCTTCTAGCCTTCTCATGCCCCACCCCCCAAAGCCCCCGCCCCTGTCTTGATGCCCCTGCTTGGAAGCCTCCATCTGTCCAGGCCTCTCCCTCCCTATCTGTCTCTGAACCCTCCCTCAGCATCCAAGTCCAGGTGGAGGCCTGGCTCCCCCAGGCTGCCTTCCCTGCCCACCTCCGGCCCCCAGGGGTCTGGCTGCCTCTCCAAGGCCCCCCTGCCCTCCTGGTCTGATCTCCACCGGGCCTGCTTGACCATCTCATACTCCATGACTGACCCTGGTGCACTGGCCGGGCCCGCCCTCCCAGGAAGAGGACCGCAGGGGACTGGCCCCTCCACGCAGGCCCTCCTCAGGGCTTTAGCCAGAGCGGCCCTCGGGCCTTGAACAGACTCAACCACAGTTGTCTCCATTCTGCTTACAGAAACTCAGCGCTTAGTGACAAAAGGCCTGCAGTCCCGGAGCCCCAGGCGGCGGAGGGGTAGTGCTGGCCCACCTTCCCTGCAGCTGCCAGCTCTTTCCTCTGACCCCTGCAGCACCACCGGGGCTCCTCTGTCCTTGACAAGCACCTATTACGCACCAGGCCCTGCCATCACAGCGCTGAGTAAGACAAGACCCACCCCTGCCCGGAGGAGGACAGCACAGAACCGGATAAAGCCAATTGATAAACTGGGTTAAGAGCTGTGAAGAAAGGAATCAGAGTGCTGAAGTGGAGAAAGAAAGGGAGGGCTCTCAGGAAGAGAGGATTAAGGGAGAGCCTGAGGGGCAGACGGAAAGGCAGAGGCCAGGGCTGAGGCAGGGGCAGGGGCAGGAACAAGGGCCAGGCCTCCCCAGGCGCAGGCCACAGGGAAGCTCCCGGAAGACCTCCTAAGCACAGCGGAAAGCCCTGTGGGTGTCGGCTCAGACAGGCTTTTTGGAAAGCTCCCTCCCCTGCTATTTGGAGGTGGGCAAAGAAAGCACAGGAGGGTGGGGAGGTCCCAGCAGCCCTGCCCTCAGGCGAGGCAGCCCTCTGGCTGGGAGCTCTTCGCAGGCTCCCCACAGGTTCCTTGGGAGATGTGGCCCCGGTCAGCCCCGGTCGCCCCCGGGGTAGCTGGTTGATAACCAGGCACCACTTCCGGCTGCCTTGCCTCCCGCACCTTCCCTCGCTCCCTCACTGGTATCTTCTCTTAGTAAGCCGCCTGAGCTCAATCCTCTCCCCCACACCTGCTTCTGGAGGATTCCGAAACAAGACACCATCTCTCCCTGTCCCTGGCGTGAAGTGCCCCCCACCTGCCCACCAAGATTCTCCTGGCCACAACCCTGCACAGCGAGGGCGCCACCCAGGCATGCCGGGTGGCGGCCAACGTGGGATAACCGTGTCCTCTGGCTCCCGAGGCGCCTGCTTGAGGCGTCGCAGGGCTCTGTGGGCCTCATGGGTGCCCCCTCCTGCTTGGGGTGGGAGCCGGGGCACCCCGGCTGTTAGCTTCGAATTCGTCGGCTTGGCAGGCGCAGGCTTCTCTAATCAGGAGCCTGCCTCTGTAATTGAATCGGACATGACCACAGCCCAGCTCCCACTTCCCCAGCCATTCAGAGCAGCCAGCAGCCGGCCCTTCCCCCCGGTCCCTCAGCCAGGCCCCCATTCAAGTCTCCATAAGGGCCTCCAGGTGCCCTTCTCCGCACCAGCACTCGGGATGCTCTGGAAATCAGCTGGGAGAGTTTCCGTGTGCTGGGAAGAGCACTGGGCTCTGAGTCAAAAAACCTGGTGCAAATCCAGTTTCTCTGGGTGACCTCAGGCAAATCACCTTCCTCCTCTGGGCTGCAGAACCTGACAATGCAATGTGGCGGATGGGCTGGAGGGTGTCTGGGGAATGCTGGGCTCGGCAGGCTGGGACTGCGTGCATGCAGCCAGGATGGGAGAGGCTGTTTGATGGCTCCAGAAACTGCAAACCCCTGTAGCTGCGAGCTGAGCCGTGAGTGTTCTGTGGGCCTTGGGTAGCCAGGCCTCTGGCTTCTTCTCCAGCACGTTAGCCCCTCAACAATAGCGCTAGTGATAATAGGTCCCATTTATTCTGAGCTCGTGCCATGCAGCGTCTAAACACTTGCGAGCTTTATTGAGGAGCAGGACAGGTAAGGCCCAGGCTCTCCCTCTGGACTGCCTGGGTTCTAGCCATCTCTGCCACGTAGCAGCTTTGCCAGTCATGTGATCCCTCTGTTTCTTAGTGGCACAATCTGTAAATTGGGGAAAATAACTGTACCCACCTCACGGATGGATGCAAAAATTAAATGAGCTAAAACACGTTCATTGTTTTCTGCTAAACCTCTGGGCTGCCTGGAACGGGCCCTGGTAGAAAGTTGGGCATCTTGTGGCTTGGCCCCTAGATCTGTTGCCTGCGCCCACTGGCCTTCCGAGTGGCAGAGCCCACTGTGTATGTACTTCCTGGGGGTGGGGATGGAGTTTAAGGTGGGCACCCAGTGGGCCACTAGAATCAACAGGCAGGGAAGGTGCCCACTGAAATGGGTACCCTTGCCCCTCTGCCCTGGGCCCCCACTCAGCGGCCAGTCCACCTCAGAGCTGCATCAAGAAGGCCGGGCGGGCCTCACCCCTGGGCTATTGGGCAGTTCGTGCAAGGCCAAAGCAGCTGCAACTACGGGAAGGTCTAGAAATCAGAGCAGGACACGGGTGGGGGAAGAACTCAGTCCCCAGGAGCACGGATTTCCTCTTCCCAGACAGGAGAAGAGGGAAGGGATGCTAGCAGGGCTCCTAAACCCTGGAGCCTGGGAAGGATTAAAGACCGCCCTCTGGGATCTTCTCAAGGTGATGGAAATTTTCTAAAATTGGATTGCGGATGGTTTCGCAACTCTGTAAATTTACTAATAATCGCTGGATTAACTGTATACTTAAAATGAGGGAATTCCTTATGTAAATTATACCCCCATCAGGCTGTTTGGAAAACAAAATCTCCCTCCTGTCCTAAGCACTGGGGCAGGCCTCGCCCAAATAGCCTCCGGTAGCCTCAGGCTGTGTGTCCTGGGTTGGGGGGCGGGGGTTCACATTGATTTCGGATTGCCCATGTGACAAGTGGGCCACGTGTTAGAGAGGCTCGGTCTGGGGGTGGAGTCACAGCTGTGCCCAAGGCCAAAGTCAGGTCTCAGTTTGGTAGGGGGGAAGGGAGACCAGCTTTCTTGGGTGCTCTCTGAACCAGCCTCATTGTGTCCGTCCTGAAAGGCGAGCTGGGCAGCCCCCTTCTCAGAGGTCTGATCCCACAGCAGGAGGCCCTCAGTGCACACGGGCTGGACTGGCCCTGGTGCTCCTGAGGCTTGGTGAAAAGCCTGGAGTCCCCTTAAAGAGTCCCCAGATGTGGAAAGTGCCCTCAACTGCACCTCCAGCTGCTTCCTACTGTGTGACCAGGGCAACCATGGGGTGCTGATTCTTCTCAGCCCTATGGTCAGATGAAAGGTCCCACCTTGCAAACTGAAGCAAGTTCCCCTGGCCGTGGCCCCTGTGCTGCTCTTCATTACACACCCCTGTGTCGTCAGGGGGGTGCACACCTGGAGTTGGGAAGGGTTTGGATCCAGCCTCTGACACTTACTAGCTGAGAGGTAACTCAACCAATCTGAGCCTGAGATTTCTCATCTGCAGAAAGGAGGCATGAACCTCACAGGATTATATGGATGGTTAAACAAGATAGATCATGCTCAAGTGTCCAGCACAGTTTCAGCCTGGTCTGCAACCGCCTGCCAGAATGCCGGCTGGTGTAATATCCAATGTTGCCACAAGGGGGAGCCAAACACACACGGATCCCATGAACTAAGGCGCCTGAACTGACTGGTGCCTACCCTCCAATCTACATTAAGGCCCAATTTACCAGGGCCTGTGAAGGTGGGGAAGGGTCACGTGATCTCCAGAACGCTTGCGTCTTTCACATCCGACTTGCTGTGAATGTTCTCCCTGCTCACAGCCCTCGGCCCCCATTCCTGACCCTGGCTGTTACATGCTTGGACCAAAGACCCCCAAATTCTGTCCCCTCACCTGATGCCAAAGTGTGGAAGGGGTTAACGACTGTCCCAAATCACCAGCTGGACACGGGATGCCCCAGGCCCATCTCCTCTGGCCCAGCTCAAGCCAACCCTCTCGCTCTCCAGGCAGACAGACTTTCTTTCAATTCCTTGAAACTGCCCCAGTCCTGGCTCCTGTGCTCCACCGCTTCCCACAGCAGCGGGCCAGGCCCTGTCTGTGCCATTTCCCCCTCAGACCACGAGCTCCCCAGGAGGCAGGGCTGAGCCTCGCCCCCTTCTGTGGCCCTGTGCCTCACACCAGGAAGATGATGAAAAATGCTTGCGTGGACCAATGCTTCCCGCCCGATGCCACCAGAGGAAGACAGGGCTGAAGACCTGGGTCTGAGGTTGAGCTCCGCCACGGACTCCCTGTGGAGGGGCAGCTAGCCAGGGGACTGGTTACAACGCAGCGGCAGTAATTACAAGGCAGCGGAACGAAGACTCCCCTCAAACAGGACCTAGTAGCGGAGCAGGCCTCTGGGGCTCTGTCGGGGGCGCACTCCCCCAGCTGGAGCCTCCAAAGGATGCCACTGCCCTGGGAGCAAGGGAGTGGGCATGTGGGGCCTCGGGCACCTGCACACCAGGACCATCCTCCCGGGGCTGAAGTTTCAGGGAGACACAGAAAGCACAAGCCTGAGAAAATAACTGGGACCCCCCCCCCCCGTCAAAGTACCAGGATACCCTTCCCCACCCTGCCGCCTCCTTTCCATCCCGGCTTTGAGAGCTGAAAGTCCTGTGCCAGGACTGAACACAGAGGAACCCTCCCAACCTGGATGTGGCCTGCACACGCCCTTGCTCTGGGCCTCCCGCCGGCTTGACCACCCAGCACAACAGCTGGGCCCGCGGAAGTCCTCGTTCCCTGGAGCTGACGCCCCTTTCAGGTGCGCTGGACACAGCTTCCTGTGGCCCCCTTCCTCTCACCTGTCCACCCAGGTTAAAGGGGGCCGTGGCGGGGGGTTGGGCAAGGGCTTCTGTGCTGTTCCAGTCCCCAGCCTCCTGTGGGTCCAGAGTCCCTGGGTCCAGCTGGCTCTCTCACCCATCAGCATAGAGAGGCTATTGGCGCCACTGCCAGTGGCAGAGGGGCTGGAAGGACAGTACGCCCCATGTCCCTGCTCAGACGGGTGGCGGTGGGGCCTGCCGGGTGCGGACAGCCGTCCCACTGACGAGGGTCGGACCAAGACTCAGCAAAGCAGGAAGCGGGTGGGTGGGCTGCCCACTCCAATTCCCAAGCCACCTGTCCCTTGGGGAGTGCCAGGAACAGGGATGCCTCAGAGGTCCTGAGAGCCAGTCACCCCCCAGTCGGCACCAACCCTGGCGAGCCATCCCGGAGTGGAGAGGGGCTCAGGAAAGGTCAGCCCAGCTCGTCTTCAGCTTGGCCCGATTCCATTCCCCTAGTCTTTTCTGAGTGGCCACTGTGCACCCAGGAGGGGTGAAGAGGAAAGGGGGAGAAGAAGAGAAAGTTCCCGATTACTGAGCATCTGTGCTGGCCAGGCACCCTCGAGGCATTTACAGGCATCAGTGTCCTTGAACCTCACAACTACCCTGCCAAGAGGCTACTGTTGGCCTCTTTTACAGAGATTTCAGTGGTGAAGTGACTCATTCAAGGCCACAAGCAGAGCCGGGTGTTCTGACTGTTGTCTCTGGAGTGAGTTTAATTCAATTCAAAATTTCCACCTAGTAGTGGTAGCCTTGAGCCCTGAGTTTGTCAGCCTACCCGGTCCCTGGCACATAGTAGATGCTCCATGAACACCTGCTGGGTGAAGGCCGAAGCAGAGATGCTCTCCAGGACTCTTCCCAGGACCGTCTATTTGCTGCCCAGAGAAGCAGAAGGGAGGGAAGAAGAGAGTAACCTGCCTCAGCGCCTACTAAGTGCTCCACACACAGCCTCTACTTCATTCTCCTCGGCGCCGGGCAGGTAGGTGTGACTTACGGAGAAGGTCACGCTGCTGTCAGCGGAAGCCTGGATGCTGAGATCCAGAGTCAGGCTCCCGAGCAGGCCTGACCTGGAGTTTGGCCAGGATCGAGGCTGTGGGAGCTCCTGGAGGAGGCTCCCCAAATTCTCGGGGCTATCCTGGCTGCACGGCCGTGCCCACGCCCCGTCTTCCTGCTGGGTCTCGCGGCAGGGCTGGCAACGTCCCCTCTGTCCTCCTGGACTCTGCTTTCCCCCAGGGAGGGCAGCCCCAGCCTCCACTCCCTTCAGAAGCATCAGTGGGGAGGGAGGCTGGGAGATCTTGTAAAGAGCACCTGTTCTGGGGGCTGTGCCCTCATGCCACCCCAGCCCCAGAACAGCTGCCTGTCCTCTGCCCAAGGCCTCCGTCTCTGGAAGCCTCGCTCAGCGCCCCCCGCATCAGCCGCTGGGCCACCTTCACGAGGCCCAGGCCCAGATCCAAACCTGGCTCTCCGCCTGGATCAGGTAGGACAGCCTCCCTCTCTCGCTGGCCTGCCCAGGCATGGACGCGGCGGTGGCAGGGGTGTGGACCCCGGGCCAGATGGAAGCTGGCCATTGGGACAGGCTGGGGCAGGGATGGATGGTCCCTCTGAACATTGGGCCATTGTTTTAGGCGACAACAGAGGGTGGCTCTGTGGCCCTGGGGCTGAGGAACAAAAACCTGTTTAGCAAGGCCCTGTTCCTCCCGTGCAATTTTGAGAACTTAACCAGGATCTGGCTGGCTTCAGCGGGAAGAAATGGGCCAAGGGGACAGGACCAGGCCTCGAGCCAAGAGGGGCGGCAGGGAGTGGAGACCCTCTGCGCTGCAGGTGTGTGTGGGCCCCGCTGGCCACGAGCTCCCAGGCTGCTGAGCCAGCGGCAGGTCCACGAGTGGGAGGTGATGGAGGGGGCACCCCCGCCAGCCCTGGCCTCTGTTTTTCCCCTCTGCGACATGGGGGCCAAATGCGTGTGTGCCCACCTGCCCACGGGCTCGGGCCGAGCGCAGGACTTCTCAGGGCCACCAATGTCAGGCGGCGAAAGGAGGCTGCAGTGCCCACAAGTGGCAGAGCTGTTGCAGCGTGGGGGGTCTCTTGCCGCAGTTCCCCCCGCCCAGGACTGCCACGATGACGACAGCGAGCCTGGCCTTGGGCAGTGCTGACTGCGTGCCGGGTCTGTTCTGTGTTGTCCACGCACCATCCTCCCAACAGCCCTTGGCGGCAGGCGCTTTCGTTATTCACACTCTACAGATACGGGAACCGAGGCACAGAGGGGCCAGGGAGCCCAGACCACCTAACTCCAGAGGGGTCGAGGGTGCTGTTCACTCTGAAACCATGACTGCGGGCAGTGCAAGTTTTAATCTTGTTAAACAGCCCCAACCTGGGTTCACTCAATGCTTATCAGGTGCCAGGCCCTGGGGGGCCAGAGATGCGGGCCCCCATGGTGGGGAGAGACCATAAACAGTGTGGTTGGTGCCATGGCCAGGGCTACGGGCTCTGGAGAGGCTTGCTGGAAAGCCTGAGGGCTGAGTAGGACTCAGGCCGGGGTGGGTGGGCAGAGGGGACAGGAGCGCTCCAGGTGGAGGAAACGGCTGGGCCTGGGCGTGGAGGCTGGCGACAGCCGGCTGCAGCCCTGTGCAGGTACCTAAGGATGAGGGTGGCATCCGTGGATCAGGAGGCTGGAGAGATGAGAAGGCAGGTCTCTGGCCCTCGGGCCTCATGGGGCTGCACCTCCCCTAACCCTTCTCTGAGGAACATGCATCATGCGGGGGCGGTGCTGAGGACAGGGCTCCTGGAGGGCCCTTTGAGAACCTTTAGGTTCACTGTTTCAAGGATGCAAATTTAAACTGGAACTAAAAGAGGCATTTGCTGGGTCACGTGGTTAACTGACGTCCTGCCCGGCAGCCTGAGCTCCCATTTCCATCACTCTCATCACAGGAAAATCAGAGCTGAGGGACCGGCTGCTCGGGGGCTCCTTGTGGAAGCCAGGCCAGGGGACGCCTGCCCCCCTGGTCCAGTGGTCCAGGATGTGGGTCTCAAGCGCTCAAACACAGGTAAGCCAGGGAGAGTTGGGCCAGCAGGTGTGGCCCCAGGACCGGGTGGGTCATGTGCATAGCCCAGGGGGTCACCTTGGGTGCTGCAGGGGTGCTGGGTGTGGCCTGCACGAGGCCAGGCCCATCTGCTTGTCAGAGTTGACGCTCAGGACCGCCCGGGACTCGTCCTGCGCTGAATCCCATTGAGTTCCAGGGATGTGTCCTTATCCCCCTCCTTCCGGATCTGGTGATCAGGGCTCTCTCCACCCCAAGCCAGCCTCACGGCTGCCCCAGAATCCACACAGGAGAGGCTAGGATGCGTCATCCCCAGCTTCTCTTGGCCGCCCCGTGCCAGCTGGGTGACCTCCAGGGAGCCACTTCATCTCTCCGAATGGTCACATCACAGCCTACCGCCTGTGGGGGACGAACAGAAAGCCTGAATGACGTTACTCATCCATCCGGCAAATCTCCTGAGTGCCTGCTCTGGGCACTGGGATTATGGTGTGATCAGAACACGTACAGGTTCCTGCTCTCCCAGACTGACAATAACATTAGGGAGGGAACAGGTCACATGGGAGGTGGTGATAAGTTCCGTGAAGGAAGATGAAGCCAGGACGGGGAGGGCCAGGCTGGGGCTCTCCTGGGGAGGGGGGTGAAGTGTTCCAGGCGGAGGGAAGAGCCAGTGTGAAGCCCTCAAGGCAGAACGTGGCTGGAAGGTGTGAGAAGTGGCTGGAGCAGAGCCAGGAGGGAGAGGCAGGAGGTGCCACCAGGGGCGACGGGAGGGGCAGGCGGAAGGGCCTCGACTCTGAGCCACAAGGGAGGCAAGGAGGATTTTGAGCAGAGGAGGGACATGATCTGACCTATATTTTTAAAAGATTATTCCTTCCCCTGTGTTGAAAAGGGACCGTAGCGGGCGAGGGCAGAGGCAGGGAGACCAGTCAGGCCAGAATCCAGGGGTGAGACGAGGCTCGGCCCCCTGGGGTAGTAGCAGGGAGGTGGCGAGCTGTGGGCAGGGTCTGGGTATATGCCGAAGGTGACGCACACAGGATGTGCTGACGAGCTGCATGGAGGGGTGTGAAGGAAAGAGGTGAATCTAGAATAATGCCAGCGTTTGGGGCCTGAACCAGGGGCCCCAGGAGAGCTCAGCACTGCTCCCACACAGCAGCAGTACCCGTCGGCCAGTAGTTCAAGGAGGGGAGGGCAGGGCCCTCGAGCAACCTTCCTGGGGCGGCCATCTGAGGAGGCGAAACCACCAAGGCTGCAGTGCCAGGCTCACCAAACGTCTCTGTAAAGAACATCCTTTCTGTGCAGGGACGGTGGTCTAGCACAGCCACTAGCAGCCCGGAGGTGGGCCCCACCCTCCACCCACGGAAGCCAGCGAGCGGCCTGGGATCAAAGCCGAGGGGCCGGGCCTGTTGCAGGCCTTGTCTTCCCTGCAAGACGGAAAGGGCCACGGTCCCCCCACCCCAGCCCCCGTGAGCGCTCAGAGGTCCCACAGCAGCACACTTGAAAGAGGCCAGGGTTATCTACAAAATTCCAGTTAAATCCACAGGCTTTGATAATTTGATAAGCCACTCCACAGTCGCCCCAGAGTCAAAATAACGCTGTTCCTCCATCCTGTGTTTATGTTTCAGGATGGAGGGGGGAGGTGTACGGTGGCCTGGGACAGAGCCCTGAGAGGGAGGGGCTGCAGGCACTTGGCTGACAGAGGGTCAGCCCGTCAGCCCAGGTCACCCATGGGTCTGGGCTCTATGGCGAGGACACTCTGCATAGGACACAGGTCTCTCTTGGCAGGTTCTGGAGGCTGAGAGGGGCCAGGGCGGAGAAGCCCTTTGGAACTGTGTGGCCGCAGCCGACCCCACCCCCTGAGCCTCAGGCCCGTCTCATGCTGGAGGGGTTCCTATTCTCAGGCCATCTCTTGCCAGATGAGATGTGAACTGGCCCAGGTGTGCGGTACCACCTCAAGAAAGAGGCAGATAACCCCCGCGGCCATGGTGACTCAGAGGCTAAATGCTTTATGACTCCTCCCTGCAAAAGCCAGGCTGTGATCTGCAGGGTTGGAGCACGCACAGGGCCACATTCCATTCCATTCCACAACCTCCCACGAACAAAACTGCTGTGCGCTTCCAAGGGGCCCATAGCACCAGCCGGGTTATCTCAGTGCACATGTCGTCTCCGTAAGCCCTCTGGACCGCTCCAGGAGTCCTGCATTCTCTCTTTTCAGGCATGGGGACCCAGAAAGGCAGAGACGCTGGGCAAATGATCAGAGATCACAGAGCCTTGAGTGGTGGGCCTGGACCCCAGAGCCTGCCCCGCAAAGCCATGCCTGCTGCCTCACCAACACACAACTGTCTTCCCGAGCCTGGTTTCCACCTTCCTCAAGGGTCTTCCAGGGACGGGCAAGAGGCTAACCTACGGCTACTGGTGCTCAGGTCAACAGGTGAAATAGGACCAGCTTATTTAGCTGCCTGGCAGGGAGTGGGTTCAGAGGCACGAACCAAAGGCAGGGTCAGTTGATTTTGTGGTGATGCACCTGCTATTTCACCCACCAGCAGCAATTCTTCTCCCCTCCTCTGGGCACATGATCACGTGTGACTCCAACGACAACCCACCTGGGGAGGGGCATCTCCTCTCTCCCCGTGGAAGAAAGGAGAACAAGAGGCTCTGAGAGGCCATCACAGCTGGGGAGTGGCAGGGCCAGGTGGACCCGGTACACTGCTGCCGGTCTCAAGAGCCTTCCTCTGCCTTGGGAGAGTGAGGAAGGCGGGGACGGGAACACAGAGGAGGGGGGACAGAGAGGATGCACTGAGAGGTGTCAGGACCACAGTCCTGGTCCCCTGATTCCTCCCCAAACCAGGGAGGGTGGGCAGGAGATGTGGAAAGAGTACCGGCCTCTGGAACCAGAAAAATCTGGGTTCAAGTCCTGGCTCCAGCTGTGAACCTGTTTCCTCATCTGTAACATGGGGACAAGAACATGTAACTCCCGGTGCAAACCTCTCTCACAAGCCTGACGCATAGTAGGTACAGAGAGAGCGATGTTTTTCCCGCTGGTGAGAACACACATTTGTATCTCATTTTGTTGTGTACAAACCTCTTGCCCAGCCCACGTGTCATCTAAGTTTCCAAGACAATCCTTGGAGGTAGCAAGATCACGGATTAATCACTCTTCCCTTTTTTACAGATGAGAAAGAGAAGGGGAAGGTACCTGAGTGTAGCCAGTCGTGTGCCCAGTAAGCAGCAGAGTCGGGGTGTGGGCTCAACACCACACCTCCCACTCCCTGTGGCTTTCAATTGCTCCACACTGTGAACCACACTGTGATGAGTTTCTGATGGTTCACAGCATTTGCTTGTTTCTTAATCCTTTGGTAGCCAGTAAAGGAGATGGCTTTGGTTGGGCCAGGTGAGCCTCTGAGCTGAGTAATGCTTTCCTCCCCCAGAGGGCCTAGGCCACTTTAGGCTCTTAGTCTTACAGCATGGGTGAAAAGAGAAGGGCTCCTTTAGGCAGGACTGACACGTATGGGTGTGCAGACTGTGTACTCTACTACCTCTATGGGCGCCGTTCACAGAGAGTGTGCCGTTCACAACGGCGCCCCTGGAGCTGTGCAACAACCCTTGTCTGTGGGCTTTCTGCTCCCCATCACCAGATGGCCTCCTGCCTCTCCCCACCTGCCCCAGACAATTCCTCTGCACTATTCTTTCCCTTCCTCCTGTAGCACCCGCCCCATCTGCCTCTCTCTTGTCCAGTCTGGCACTTGAAGATTTCAGGGGAACAGATGTATGGAGTGAGGTAATCAATGTGCATCCCCTTCAGTCCTCTCCCCCAACCCTCTCCCCTACTCGACCCTCTTCCCTGGCTGCCTTCTTCTGCTCACCAGCCCCTGGATTCTTCTCTCCATTGAGAAGCTACTCTGGGGAGTGTGGGTGAGGATAGTGTTCTGAGCAAGAGAAGGTAGCCATGAGGATGGAGTTTGGGCATGTGTGTGGGAGACCAGCAAGACCGGGTAGGTCGTCTTGACCACCAGGCCCAGAGTACCCTGCTTCCAGAGAGGAAAAAAGACATGCTTGGTGCCCCATTTCTCCCCAACATGGAAAGTCAGCCAGCCCTGGGTTCAAGTCTCATGGGTTCAAGATTTGGGTTCATTCAAGTCACATGCCTGTCACATACCCAACCAGCTGCATGACTTCGGGAAAATTCACCTAACTTCACGCCCCTCAGTTTTCTCCTCTGTAAACCGGGCTACATTAGTCTATTGGACTGGGTTGGCCAAAAAGTTCATTCAGGTTTTTCTGTAAGATGTTATGGAAAAATCCGAACGAACTTTCTCGGCCAGCCCAGTAAAATGCTGCAGGTAAAAGCCGTGTGGTGAGCGCTCTGGACACACTCAGTTGTTCTCGGTGAGGGCCGCAAGATCCGCTGCAGCAGCCCAGGACCGCTCGAGCATTCAGCAGGTGAGGCCCACCTGGGCAGCACGTGCCCTCCTGCTTCTGCGTTTCAGCTGGGAGCTTGGTAGCGTCAACGATTAAGAGCAATGACCGCTAACCCTGGGCATCTGAACCGCATGACCATTATATTTTCTGTTATCTCATCTGCTCCTGACCATAACCTGTGAACTATAAAGAGTTTGCAGGAAAACCTGCTCCCCAGATGCAAAGATACCCTCCCTTGCCAGCTCTGGGGTCAAGAGAAATAAGGAACAAGCCTTGGCAACGGGAGTCGGGGAAGGTGGTCCACCCTCCTTTGGTCCATCTTTGCTTAGCCTCGTTGGCCTTGCCAGCTCTCCCCCCAAGCACACGGGAGAGGCTTGAGCTACCACTTACTCTTTCGGGGGGTTGACATCCTCCGGTCGGGCCTCAAAGAACCGAAAGACTTCATCACACTGTGAAATATGGGGTGGCAGCCGGACAAGTGCCTGTGGAAAGACAGGAAGAAAGGGCATTAGGCCTGATGAAAGTGGGAACAGGAAAACCAAAAGCAGGGCCAGCTTGGGCCAACAGTGATGGGGGAGGCGCGAGGACTGGGCCGAGGAAGACACAATCAACCAGCTACCCACCCATCCAACCAGACAACTAATCAAGGAATTAACTAATCAGCTAACTAATGAAACTACTCTCCATCTGTCCATCCACCCATCCCTCCCATCAACTAACCAACCACCCAATTAATGAACTAACCAACCAGTCAACTGATAAAATAACTTATCGGTCAACCAATCAACTTTTCAACCATCCAGCCAACAATTCAACCAACCAGCTATCTAACTAGCCAGTTAACCAACTAAACAACCAGCCAAACAAGTGAAAAAAAAAGGGGAGGCCATTAAACCCTAGGTCTCAGGGCCCTCAAGAACGAATTATTCTGCATGAACCCTGAAAGAATTCTCTCTTGCCCACAGAGTAAGTCCAAGATCCCTAGCCTGACAATCCAAGGTCTTTTCCTCCTGGCCTCATCTCCCACTAGCCACACTCCAGCTGCACCAGATATCCACAGTCCCTAAATACCCACGGCACGGTTATTTAATGACAAGCTGATAATTCTATCAAGGACAGCAGGGTGCTATGGTAGAGTCTGATAGGACCTGGGAAGATTGGGAAAGGAGGTGGTTTTAGGAAAGGCTCTTTGAAGCTGAGTCCTGAGGGTGGGTAAGAATTAACTGGTCAAGGTGAGGGCAGGGGCCGGACCAAGCATGGTGGTCCTAGGAGCTGAATGAGGTTGGTGTGGCCTGGTCTAGCAGGGCCTTGCTTAGGCCAAGCTGAGCTGAGCCTGGAGGAGCAGAATAAGCGGAAGGGTGTGGAAAGGCTTCTTAGAAGAGTGGGCAGGAGCTCGGCCAGAGGGGTGTGCAGGATTCAGACAGGCGGGAGGAGGTGAGCGTCCTGAGGGGGATAACTGTGCAGTCACGGGTGAGGGCCAGCTGTGAGCTTGCATCCAGGAGGGGTGAGATTGCGCCGCTGGAAAGGGAGGGATGAGGGTCAGAGGTGATCAGTTTCCCGCTGTGCACCAGCACGGACTCCACACCTTGCAGCCTGGGCACCTGGACCGCTGTCTCGGCTCAGTGCAGCGTGCAGCGGTGGGAAGAGGGTTGATCCTTTAGTACAGACAGGCAGGGGAGGTCACCGTCAAAGCAGGGCTGGGGAACGGGGCCAAGGGAACGCTGGGCTAGAGCCAGAAGAAGGAAGAGGCAAACCCTGGGCTACGGAAGTGTGAGGAGGAACTGCTGATAAGGGGGCTCCGGGGCGGTGGTCAGATGGGAGCCCATCTCGAGCCTGTGCCTCTCCAGGCCCCCTGCACCAGGGCTGCTTCAGGTGCAGTGACCCGGCCTGGCAGCTCCCCTGTGCCAACCACGCTGGGCCTCCATGAGTGTGGCCACCGGGAGCCTCACGATGGTCCTTGTGAGGGCAGATCTCATTCCCGTGTTACTGAGGAGACAGAGGGGTCAGGGAGGCCACGTGGCCTGCACACAGGTGGGAAAGACGCTGCTAGAAGGTAAGCTCCATGTGGGCAGAGACTTTAGTCTGTTCTGTTGACTGCTATGCCCCCAGATCCTAGAAGAGTGTCTGGCACTCAGTAAGTATTTGTTAAAAATGAATGAATGACTAAGAGTTTGGTGTGCAGAACCACTGTCCAGTGGTGGTGGGACATGATAATGGGGCAAAAAAAGCACATGTGGGTTGCACTGACAGAAGTACAGTGTTGAGGAAGGGGGCAGTGATCACTTGCTTCTCTGAGTTGCTCAGGTAACAAGTTAAGTGTGGCATTGAGCACGACGGCCCCTCCCGAAGCCAAACCCACACCTGGGCAAGATGGGACAAGACCTGACCTTAGCAGGTAAGACACACTGTGTAACTCCCTGCTGTTCCTTCCAGAGCCTGTGGCTTTCCAAGGGTCTCCAACAGATCCCACCCCATGACCAGGAGAGAGATTAAAAAAAAGAAAGGAAATTAACATTCAATGAGCAAACACCACGTGTCAGGCACTATGTTCGGCTCCCGGACTCTCTAACCATCCAACAAGCATGGAGCTTTCAGTGTGTGCCCTGGTGGTACAGGCATGAGCCAGACACAGCCCCTGCCCTCACAAGTGCACATCTGATGATGTGCCGTCCAATTTTGTCCTGGACGTACCCATCATTGCTCCCATTTATGGTGGGGACGCTGAGGCTCCTGGGGGGTGAAGCCACTACTGAAGTGGCAGAGTGAAGCCCTGTGCTCGACGCAGGCTGGGTGGAACTTACCCCCAGAGTGTTCAAGTTTTCATTTAACGCACATGGTATGTGCTGTTTTCTCCCCCAGGAGAGAAGGGCAGAAGGAAAGAAAAAGTGAGGAAGAAGAGAGAAAGAGAGAGACAGAGACAAAGAGATGGAGGGAGAGAAAGACAGAGAGAGACAGAGTCACAGATGGAGGGAGAGAGAGGCAGAGACAAAGAGAGATGGAAAGAGAGAGAGAGACAGATGGAGTGAGAGAGACAGAGACAGAGAGATAGAAGCAGAGAGAGATAGAGACAAAGAGAGAAACAAGCAGATATACAGAGAGATGGAGAGGGACAGAGAGACTGAGGGGGAGAGGGAGAGACAAACAGAGAGAGACAGAGAGAAGCGGAGCCCAGGCATGTGCAGACAGCAAGGGCTGCTGGCAGGAAGCAGGAGGGTGCCAGGAGGGAGCACTAATGGGCCGGGATGGGCAGGAGGCAGGAGGGAAGTGTTACCAGGGGCCCAAGCTGTGTGCAGAGTCGCTGCCAGGGTGACCTCCCTGACCAGCAGGAGGCGGGGGTCGGGGAGCGGGGGAGTGGGGCAGGCGCCCTCCCACTTAGGCGAAGAGCTGCTGGCCAGCCCCCCCGCCCGCAGCAGTGGTGAACACAGGGGCTCTTCATGCCGACAGAGACCGGCATTCCAGGGGCAGAGGACGCGTGGGCTGGAAGGGCCTCAGACAAAGAGGTCTTTTGGGCGAACCGCTGCGGCATCTTTATTTAACAGGGAGCCCCGAGGGGAGCCGCGTTGAGGGCTCGTCCTGATTTCAGGCTGACAAGAGGCTCTTGGCTCAGAGCAGCTTCCATCAGAGCTGCCGCCAAATCCAGCTCTGGCCAAAATCATTTGGCAGGAGAGCCGGGTGCTGAGCAGTCAGTCCCCACGGCCTGGGCTGGCAATGGCAGCCAGAGCCGGGGAACCCCCAAACCTAGCTATTCTTGGAGGAGCAGGTAGTGACCAATACATGGGCATCTTCAGGGCCACCACCGCCGGCTCAGGCCTAAAACTCTGCCATTGGACATTCAGGATGTATGCCATGGGGTGGTTAAGTCAGGGCTAGGCAGACGGGAGTTTGAGTCCTAGGTCTACCGTTAACAGGCTGTGTGATGCTGAATGCCTTGCTTGCCCTCTCTGAGCTCAGTACAATAGATCTCATATGGCGCCTATCTTTTAGGAGATTCAATGAGATCATGAATATGAGGAGCCTAGCACAGTGCCTGGCACTGAGTAAACAGTAAAATTTAGTTACACTATTGTCTTCATTATCATTATCCTTTGGGTGAAAGCAGTGAGGTATACTAGAAAGAATGGGAGTCAGGAGACTTCAGTTCTACAGTAGGTCCAATTCTGCCGTTATATACTTGCTCCATGACCTTGGGCAGCCACTTCACCTCTCTGGTTGTTGTTTCTTCTAGGATAAAATAGACTAGCTTCAGAATCTCAAACCGTATCTCATAGAACACCTGTTTGATGAGATAAAATCAGTTCTGTGGGCACATGTGAAATGGTGCCTTGTAGATCCCCATCTTGGTCTTGGTGGGCATCATGTTCATTAGCACAGCAAAGGCTCTGAGAAGTCCTGCAGGCAAGAAACCTACAGAGCTGTGTTCAGGCCAGTACTTATTAATAATAACGACATCCTGGGAATTTGACTCATTTAATCATCACATTAACTCAGATGAGTATGACTATGATTCCAGTTTAACAGAAGAAGAAACGAAAGCACAGAGAGATTAAATCATTTCTCAAGGCCATACAGCTGATAAGTGGCGAGATTTTGAATGAGGTGTCTGAGTCCAGAGCCTATGCTCTGTCTGATCTGCAACTCTGTACTTCCTCCAGCATTACCCACAAGTCTCTGACTGTGGAGCTGGTTTTCCAAACAATTCCTATTGACAGCCCATGGAACACAGCTAGGCAAATCCAGTCCAGAGACATTCTGAAGTTTCTTCCAGCTCTAACAGTCAATGGCTCCAGGACTGCAAACAGCACCACTGCCAGTGAATTCAGTGTCCAATCTATCACCAGCCCAGTCTTTGCAAGTACAGCAGTGGCATGGGAGGGAGCCCCAGGCAGACTGTGCTCAGACCCTCTGCTTCGAAATGATCTCCCTCCACGAAGCCCACCATGCTGGGTTATGTCTATCCCAGGACAAAAAGCAAAGTTCTGCATTTGTCAAAGCAACTGGGGGTGTCCTGCTCTTTCCACAGGATCAAACATTGTCCTATTTTTAGCAGCATCATTTTGGTTTCTAATCAATGGGAATCTTAGAGTAAAAGCCCAGCGACTCTGGGTGGGGTAGGGGTATGCGGTGGGGGGTGAATGGGCTGAGGGGGCTGAAGTCCTACCCATTTGGCCTCCACTCTCACCCCCGGGGCTGCTTCTAACCTGCTCCGGACTATTCCTCTTAGATCAGCGTCTAGGAAGGTGGGGGCTCACCGAACTTTTATAAATCAGAGTATGTCAAACACATGAGTTCTCTTTTTGAAGGATCTAAGGAGCGAATTCTTTTGTAATGGAAATAGTGCAGTTTAAGGCATTTCACAAGGGAGCCTAGTAATTGGGGCCTTGGGGACACATCACCCTCCTTGGAGGTTTCCTCTGCTTGTGTGCAATCTTTGCATTGTGTCGTCAGATACTGCCTGGCCTCCCGCATGGGACCAGGCTTCCTGCTTGTTAGTGAAGACACAAAGATAACAGATGGGGCCTTCCAGGAGCTCTTGGTCTGGAGAAGATAGACACACAGAAATTACCCTCCTATGGAGGGTAAGTGTGCAGCGTGGAGGCGTGCACGGAGTATTCTGGACAGCAGGGGTGGCCAGCTTCCTCCGGGGAGGTGGAAGGCTTCTGGGAGGGGCATCGTGGGAGCCAAATGCATCCCCAGGAAAGGGATTAGCACAGGCCAAGGGGTGGAAGTCTAAGGGAGTCTGGCTAGCTGGGGGCGGCTGCACTTCTGCAGACTGGGCTGCAGGGCGGGAGCTGAGGCTGAAGCAGCCCATGGAACAACCCCACAGACGGCCCGGCTCAGCTGGTCAGAGGTTCTTGTGGAGCCGATGAGGCTCCTCTGAAGGCCTTTAAGTAGAAAATGGACACAATCAGCTTTATCCCAGGCTGGAAGTGCTTTCATTCCTGGGTCTGTCTGGACCAGAGGAGATGGAGAGATTCTGCCACCTGGGTTTCCTCAGAGCACCAGACCGCTCAGGAGGCCTGAACGCATCAGTCTTGGCTCTCTGCCTCAGTCTCCCCCATTAGCAACACATCTGGCCCAGGCCTGCCTTAGAATAAGGGGCACAAGAACAAAGTTACTCTCCCCGTATCTAGGACTGAGCATGCCAGGGAGCCCTGGTGCTTCTTTTTTTTTTTTTTTCTTTTTTGTGGTACGCGGGCCTCTCACTGTTGTGGCCTCTCCCGTTGCGGAGCACAGGCTCCGGACGCGCAGGCTCAGCGGCCATGGCTCACGGGCCCAGCCGCTCCGCGGCACGTGGGATCCCCCCGGACCAGGGCACGAACCCGCGTCCCCTGCATCGGCAGGCGGACTCTCAACCACTGCGCCACCAGGGAAGCCCCCCTGGTGCTTCTTAAAGGAGTCTGTTTTTCTTGCAACCTGAACCTTTTTCTTTATTAAGGTGAGAGACAATGATGGGCTATGGTGGAAAACTCCCACGGTGGGAGGGAGAACGGCTGGGGCTAAGAACCTCCACGAAGTAATAGCCAAAGTTTTCAAATATGGGAAGTGGGGCTAAAAATTAATGAGTCTGGGAGATGCAGAGGGTGGGGAGGGGAGATCCTTACCCCTTCAGGGCTGACATCCTTGTTAGGCTTGGAGTCCCTCCCCCAGTCTAACTCCAGCCAACCTCTCATCCCACCTACAAAGAGAGCCTTTGATTCTGAAAGCAAGCCTCTCGTGGACAGCAGAATGATAGAAGCGAGCTCGGCTTTTTGGGTAACAAAAAAATTCTAGCTGCACCCACCAGGAAATGGAGACTTGTAGAAATGTTGTTACGTGGTGGAGGGTACGCCGATTATTCTCAAACACTCTTTCGCACTGCCCCCTACCCCTGGATATTTATTTTATCCCATAGACAGACACTGCAAACATGTATTTCACACGCAGGAATGGAGTAGATGGAGTCATTTATGGGGTAGTTTGTTTGTCCGAGCCCCTGAAGTATAGCTCACACTTGTTAGTGAGATGAAAGTCTTCAAGTTGTTGAGACCACAGAACCATTAAATATTAACCGCATAACCATGTTGCCCATTACATTAATTTATGGAGTTACAGAAAAGCGTTTGGAACCCTTCTTGATAGACACTGGCCCTCAAGAGCCACATAAAACAATCACCTGGCTGGCGCTTGGTAAACTTTCCGTGACGCTCATCCAATCTGCTCCATATATGTTTAAAATTAACACTGAGATCTGGGCTGTGAGGCTGCCATCAGGCGGCGGGACTGGCTGGCTGGCGAGGGCAGGGAGCCCGAAGTCTGGGAGGGTCCGCTGCACGGTCAGACTTTCTATATCTGAGTCCTGGCAGAGGAGCTGGCTACTCCGTGCACAAAGCCGGGGTTTCACAAGTTTGGGTGCATTTGAATCCCTAGCCAATGCCAGACTCGGAGCCCATATACCTGTCCAGCAGGTCCAAGGAAGATTCTGGCCAGCCAAGCAGAGCTGCATGGGCAGGGTCCTGGAAACAAAACTCCAGAGGTTCCAAGCAGTCCGAGGACAGGTATGGCTGGCCATGGAGTGGACTGCACGTGGCCCTGACCATGAAGTTGGCTGTGGGGGGCAGTGATGCTGAGTGAAAGGTTGGATCCTGAGTGGCACAGACTGGACTAGTAGGCGGCAGGGCTGTGAAGCGCAATGCTGGGCGGCAGTGACCGTGGACTGCAGCTGAACTTATCCCTAATGACCATTCCAAGGTTATTCCAAGGTCTCAGACAATTAGACCACAGATCCCAGCTTTCTAGTTCAGCAGAATTAAAGGTCACTTCTGTACTGCCCTGCCCCCTCTGCCATTCTCAGAGTAAATTACTGCCTGCAAGCTGTCTGGCTGCTTGGTGAACCCATGACATTGCTCCTTGTTGCCTGTCTCTGAGTAGTTCTCATTTGTGCTAATCAGGTTAGGAGGCCCCTCCTCTTGCAGACCCCACTTAAATGGCTCCCCAGCCACCAGGAGCACCACTGGGGCTCCGGAGCCCTCATCCCGAATCAAGAGTCCTGTTCAAAGCCTGATCCCAGGAGATAAGATATTATCAGTTTCCTGCTCCAGACGACCCAGAAGACGGCATTTCCACAGAGTCCAACTGCAGATGCCTTGGGCTCCACCAGCTCAGGGAGGTCAAGGCTGATGTGAACCATAAATCCCAGCTGCAAGAGGCTCCCCCCTGCCCTTTGCCCCTCCTCCATTAGCTCTGCCAATTTGTTTAATAACTGCTTGGGAAAGGAATAAAAAGAAATAAAAGCTCAGGCTGCAGCCATCAATTTAACTAGAAACGGCAAATGCCCTTTAAAGAGAAAAATGAATATTGATCTGAAGAAGAGAAGCTTCTACCTTCAGGAAATTCATCATCGAGGCAGAAAACGTGATCAAGTATGATCTGCACAGCCACGAAATTCAAACTTGGGTTAATGAAGAGTATCTGGGAGTGCTTGTCTCCCCATAGTCTTGGGAACACCAGTTACGAAATTGAGCAACTTGGTTCTTATTTAAACGTTTTATTGACAGGCATAATGATTCCAAATTATAAAATATTTGTTCAGAAAGGAACCTTATGGTAATAACTCCATGTAGCGACAGAACATTTCAGAAGTTACAGACACTGTGACATATATTCTCCTGCTCAACCCCTTGCATGAACCCTGTGAGACAGTTATTTTTACCCTCGTTTTACAGATCAGGAAACTGGGGCTCAGAGAGGTAAAGCAACTTGCCGAGGTCACACAGCTAGTTGGTGGAGTGCTGGGATTTGACCCCAGCTCTTCTCAGTCTAATACCAGCACTCACAACAAAACATCCCCCACTTGCTTCTCCTCAAGATTCTTGAGTCAGACTCCACAGTAGTTTTCGCGTAACTAGGAAATTCCATCTCCATTAAAGCCAGTGGTGCCCAGTGGTAACATTAAACTGTTTACGCCTTGCGATAATAATAACAAAGAGCTAGCGTCCGCTGAATGTTTCCTCTGCGCAGACACTACGTGCTGCTACCTTATGCCTGTCAGGTCACTGCATCCTCACGACCACCCTCTGAGGAGGTACTACTCTCCTTCCTGTTGTACGGATGTGGAAACTGAGGCTCCGGCAAGTTCAGTAACTTGCCCAAGTTCACAAAGCCAGCAGGGTTTCAAACCCAGGCGGTCTGGCCATCTGGAGGCCATGTGCCAAGGCCACTAAAGTGGGAGCCTCTCATCCTCACTGCAGGGGCCCCAGGGGGTCCCAGGCTCCAGACAAAGTGGAAAGACAAACAGGCTGTGCTTCATGACCCTGCAGCTGCTGCCCAGTCTGCTCTTCCGCATCGACTGTTCTAACGCATGTGCGTGCACGTGCCTGCGTGTGTGCGTGCGCGTGTGTGTGTGTGGTGAGCACTTGCATCTATAAAGATGTATACACGAATATTTGTATCTATCAAGACTTCTGTGAATAAACAAATATGCATTTTGGATGCTACTGAACTCAGGACTGATTCTAAAAATGTCCCAAAGGGAATTCAAAGAAGAGTTCTCCTGTATCCAGCAAAATGCCACACACAGAATCCCTTCAGCAGCGGCCCCTTCACAGAGCTCCCAAGCTGGTGGAAGTGATTTAAAGGAGTGTTTTGTAAACACAGACCCATCATGAAAGGAACAGAGGCTTCAGCTGTGACCCTGGCGGTCCTCATGCCCCAGAGGTGGCCTAGTCACGGGGTGACCCCTCCCCGAGGGACACCCACACCCACACTTCTGGCCAGGAGACGCCAGGCCTCAGGACGCATCTGCTAGACCACAGCAAAGGGTTTTGTATAGACAACCTTCCTTCACAGATGGATAGACTCTCTGGCAGATGGACCACCCCCTCCCCTGCCCCAGACACACTCTTACCCGGCAGTACTCATCGATGGGCTTCAGCCTCTTCACAGCTACGTCCCGGATGTGGCTTCTCCGGAAGAGGATTTTGCCTGGAAGAGAGATGCTCGTGAGCTGGGTGACTCTGGGTAAAGCTGCCGTAGGGACCTGGGACGCTATCCTCTCATTCTCTCTCCCTCGGCTTCTCAGTATCTTAGCTGGCCACCAAACGCCACCACCTCTGCCCATTGCCAAGGAAACAAGAGAGGAGTGGTCACCTCTCCCCGGGGGGTTAGGAGGTGCCCCAGGCTGAGGGCCCAGGACTTCTGGGGCAGACGAGGAGCCCTGGAGGCTGCCATCTTGGCCAAATCACCTTGTCTGGGTCTAAAGACAGAATCCACGCCCTGATGCGGATGCATCTCTCAAGTGACCTCGCAAATAAATATAAAGGCTGGCCCACCCCACCCCTGTGTTTTGTTTCCAGACCCATCCCTCCTTGAGAAATTGGCATTCATTCCCGCCAGCCTGATAGGAATTCCTATTCTTAGTTAAGTTGGGTGGCTATTTCCAGGGCAGGCTCAGGCCAATACAAGGGAGCACGGCTGCCCCAGCCTGGCTGGCCTCCAGCCGTATGGGCCCCTGCAGCTGGGCTGGTGTACCCCTCTACAGGTATGGGCAAGGCTCACGGAAAATGCCAGCCCCCAAACCTTCCCAGGACGCTCTTCTGAACCAGCCAGATTTAATTATAACAAATAGATGAAAGCATAGTCCTTTCACAACTGGATAAATTTAGAATCTGAACTCCTTGGTCTGACACTCAGTGCCTAACACAGCTGATGTCTCTGTGCCCAGTGGCCACCAATGTCTAGGCCAATGCCTCCTTTTCAGAAGCTTGATTGCCGAGCTGGGGGTAATCACGCTCTTTCCAGAACACCCACACATTTCGTCCATTCCTAAGACACTCAACACATTCTGACGTGTATTACAAACATTTGTGAGCCCCTCCCACCAGAAGCCTGTCTGTCTCATCTTAGGGCCCACGGAGCACAGCACGTGGTGAGGCACTCACCTCACAGCTATAACAGGCATCTGTTGTCCAAGCCCACCCATTCCCCTCTGGAGAGCCTCCCTCATCCATTCCCTTGTGGGTTCAAATGGGGCCGACCACACCCCCTGGCAACAATGGTATGCATGCGACCCAGCGTAGCCACCCAGAGTCACAGCGACGGGCTCAGAGATGGGCAGGGGACCCGATCTGGGCCAGTGAGGGTCAGCCCTGAGGCTTCTGCGGGTGTCCTCTTCCTCCCACGGTTTTCTCCTACAGCTGCTAAGCTGGCAGGATGAAAGCCTGGAGCTCCTAGTGACCATCTTTCTTATTGCCTAAGAAGGAAACCAACCAAGAGAAAGAATCTGAACCCGGCACAGGGTAGGTGCTCAATAAATGTTTCTTCTCTCTTCTTCTTCCTTCTTTTTTTTTTTTTTTTGGCTGCCCCATTCAGCTTGTGGGAGCTTAGTTCCCTGACCACAGATTGAGCCCGCGCCCTCGGCAGTGAAAGCGCAGAGCCCTAACCACTGGACCACCAGGGAATTCCTTCAATAAATGTTTCTTGAATGACTGAGGCGCAGAGCTGAGAGATGAAGGGCAGGTTCCTTTGACATCATTTGAGCAGCTGGATGCAGTTGTTCCTCTGAACCCAGGGTCTACCTGGTACTTTCCACTTATATAATACAAAAATTTTGAATTGAAACTTGTTGGAGATGGATTTTCATCACTTGCATTAATGGAGTCCTAAATGAGATGACGCGCATTGCAAGTGAACAAATACGTAGACTGCATGCTAATCTCCTTAAGCTTCTTCTATCAAGGTCCAAGTGGGGTACTAAGCATTGCCTTGGTCTAGGTTGTTGAGGTGAGAGTGCAAGTTGTTTATTTGGGAAGTGATCTGGGAGGTACCAGGAGGGGAGTGGGGAAGTAAGGCAGGGCAGGCGAGGAAGTGTCCTTCATGGTGGGTGGCGGCAGCTCATTTCTGTTGAGGAACTCGGTGGATCGTGGAGAACAGACTGCAGAGGTATCCCAACCAAGGGCGAGGAGGCTGGGGTGTTGATCACCAACTCCCTGCTTGTTGTTGAGCTTCTGGCCGAGTACGCTCCCGTGGCTAGAACAAAGCCCCCAGTTTTCCTGTAAGCAGCCTTTGGCAGGTAGAGGAGAATGGAAAGGGGACCTGGGGGGCCCTGGAAGCAGCTGCTACAGCCATCCCTGACTTCCCCGTCACCACAGGTACTGGTCACCAGTCCCGTTCCAACCCGACCATGGAGCATCTAACTCATCAAGTTGTGTGTGACTTGTTGCGCATTTGTGTCTCTCATCCCCCTGCACTCATTGTGAACCAGAGGCCCCTCCTGCAGCTGTTTCTTCCCCTTGGCAACTCTCACTGCACTCAGCACAAGGCTCTGCATACAGCAGACGTCCAATAGGCACTTGCTGGTCCGTGCATCTCCCTCCCTCTCCCAGATGCTCCGTCAAGCTCTCCTTCCTCCCTTTCTCACCCAAGCCTGGTAGAGGGGCTGTGTCCCCAGCAGAGGAATGACACTGCACAGACTGGACAGTGTCATCAAAGAGAAATGGGCTCTTCCACATGTTCCTTTTGAAAGCAGATAAAACATGATTTATCAAGACATGGGAGGGACTTCCCTGGTGGCGCAGTGGTTAAGAAGCGCCTGCCAATGCACGGGACATAGGTTTGAGCCCTGGCCCGGGAAGACCCCACATGCCGCAGAGCAGCTAAGCCCATGTGCCACAACTACTGAAGCCCACGCGCCTAGAGCCTGTGCTCTGCAACAAGAGAAGCCACCACAATGAGAAGCCCGTGCACCGCAACGAAAAGTAGCTCCTGCTCGCCGCAACTAGAGAAAGCCCGCGCACAGCAATGAAGACCCAACACGGCCAAAAAAAAAGACATGGGAGACAGCCACCTTTCCTTGGGGGAAGATGTCACAGATTTGGTATTCTTGGCCTCTTCGCCTCCTACCCTTTTTCTGTTGCCTATTGCTCTATTGCCTGCGGGCCACAGAAGCACGTGTGTGCAGCCAAGGGGACGGTGTGTGAAATAAACACGTGGTGGGAGGACACCCACTCTCTGGACTGACGAAATGACAGGCGGCCCTGGGGTGGGGTTCTGGGCCTTCTACCTGAGCCAGGTAGCTGTCAGGAGCTGGGGGCCGCCTGGACCCAGTGACGCCAGCAGCTAAGCTGTATCTCACAAGAACCTGGAGGACTTGCTCAGAGGGACTGGGATCGGGGGGTGGGGTGGTGGACCCCAGACCTGGCTCTGCCCTGTGCTTCTTTCAAAGGAGGAAAATGTGACTTATCCACTCCCCCAAAATAGCACTCCTGCCCTTTCTCATCCCGTCAGAGGACAAAAAAGAAAGCAGAGAGATGGGGAGACAAACTAGGTCGCCCCTCCCAGACCCCCATCTCAAGGCTGGCCAAACCTCTTGACTGGGTTTGATATTCATGAGATATATAGATACAGATATAGATATTGACACAGATACAGATATAGATATACCAGATAGGACTTGATCCAGTTGTAGAGGCAGAACTAGCAAAAAACAAATAGTTAAGGAACGACTAAGGCCTCCAGAGGTGCAGAAGCTTTGAAGGGAGGGCTGGGGTGGGGAGATGGGGAGAGAGGTGGGAGGGCTCCTCACCCAGACGGCCCTGCCCCTCAAGCCCACCCTCTGCAGGTGAGACCGCCATGCCTCCAGGCTGGACACCTCCCATCTCCTCCACAAGGCTCGTGGGTCTGTTGCTCAGGTACGAAGTCAGAGGAGAATTCCTGTACGAGCCATTTGCCAGTTGAGTTTTTGGAATCCCAGCAGGGCTTCTCTCCTCCGCGCTGAAATTCTGGCAGGAGCAACGTTTTCTTTCCTTGGGTCCTTTTGGCACAGAGGCTGCTGGGAGCGGGGCAGGGGGAGGGGGAGGCAGGGAAGATCTGGAAGGGATTCTATGGTCTTGACTTCTCTCTTAGGGATCCCAACCGCATTCTGCAAGCCAAACCGGTGACCATATTAAAAGGGAGAGAGAGAAAAGGGAGGAGGAACAACCCCATGAAGGAAGCCGGGACCACAGGGCATTAAAGGCGTCTTGTAAATGTAATTCAGCCCATTCACGGCAAGGCCAGGCGAGACTCCTGCCAGAGCCTTCAAAGCCATGTAGATGCAGCCCCAGAAATATGATAAGCATCATAAGGAAGATTACACACGGGGCAAGAGACAGACCTCGGGATTAACTCCTTCCTGAAAGCAGAGAAGAGAGCTGTTGAGCCTGACAGGGTCTGAGCATGTAAGTGGAGGCTCCTCTTGCTGCCATTCTGGGCTGGGCTGAGACGGTGGGGCCAGCAGTGTCCTTGGCTGGAGTCCTGGGTTCAAGTCCTGCCTTGGCCACAGGCTGGCTGTGTGACCCTCCACGGGGCCTCTGCATTCTCATCTGGAGACTGAAGGGCCGGGCCTCCATGGCTGCTCCCTCGGGGAGCCCTAAGATGCATTTGGGGGTGGGGTTATTGAGAGGGGCAGAGGAAGACTGAGACAACAGGTAACAGCAGCTAAGTGTTTACTCCTGCCAGGCACAGGCTAAGAGCTTTCCATTGGGTTCTCTGGCTTTATCCTCACCACAACTTTAAAGCAAGTGCTTTTATTGTCCCCACTTTGCCCAGGAGGAGTTGGTGGCTCAGAGAGGTTGAAGGACTTGTCCAAAGTCACACAGCTATTAAATGGCTGAGCTGGGATTTCAACCTGTGGCTTTGGAGCTCAGATAGTGAGAGGGAGAGAGTTCTTTGGGCTCAGATCACGTAAGGCTGTGAGAACCACTTAGGATTTTCTTGTGGGTGTGATGGGAGTATGATTAACATCTCCTCCACGCCACGTGCTGGGCTGAGCAAGTGTCTCGAGGACTGACTGAGAATGAAGCAAGCAATAATCGTGGAGGACGGGTCATGCCATGGTGAGTGAGATGCACGCAGCCCCCCGAGGTCTCTGCCGACCAGATACAAGTGAATGAATGAGTGAGTGAATGGATGAGAGTGAACGGGGGAATGAGACTGAAAGGACCAATGGACCAACACAGCAGGGAAGGAGAGGTGACCCAGTGTCTAGTGGACTTGGGGAGAAAGAGCTCCCCGAAACAGCAAACCTCCCTGTCCTTTAAAGGGCCCTTCCTGCCCCACCCCCATCCCTGCCCTGGCTGAGCAGGTGCCAGCCCAGTGGGATCAGCGGGATACTCACCCTCAGAAGCGGGAGGGCATCACCTGGGGGAGGCCGGCTCTGCTCCACACCCTAATCTGGCCTAACCTTCTCACCATGAGTGTCCACTCTGGGCCAGGACACATAGGTGGGGCACTGACTCGGGAAGGTCCCCACGCTTGAGTGGCAGAGGTGTTTCTCCCTCCTACGCAGGATACCAGGCACTTAATGAAGCATCTTAGTGGCACTTGAGGGGTCTTAGTAGTTGGCATTTGCTTCCAGAGAATGAATTATTTCAAGAAGGTGACAGGTGAGGACATGGCTCCTTCTCACTGGTAGGGAGAAGTGGTTAAAGAAAAGACAGAAACTTCTGAGAGCAGTTAACCCCCTAGGCCAGCCACGACCCCAGGTTCCTCCTTGTAAAATGTGGTACCCATGGGGGATTCCTTAAGCAGGAGTCAGGGGCCAGGGGCACAGGAAGAGCCCACCTACCTAGGGAGCGCCCACCCTAGCCATGAAGAGCCTGTAGCAACCTCCAGGAGACAGGCACATGTTCTGACAAATGGGCAAGTACCCACTGTACGGGGCAATAGAGGGCACTGGCTACAGGGGAAATAGGAGAGGGCTGACCTCTTTTGGTCTCTCCAGGCTGATCTATTCTTGGCAGCCTCTCCTCTTCAAAATTCATAGCATGTATACGTCCTCATATGACTCTCTCTTTTTTTGCCACCTGGAATGCCATCCATCCATCCATCCATCCATCCATCCATCCATCCGTCCATCCATCCATCCATCACTGTCTTGATGGAGGGCCTGCTCCAGTGTAAAGAACACTGCAGTGGACAAGACAGATGAGGGGCCCTGCCCTCAAGGTGTTTACTTTCTAACTGGGGAGGGGATGTGTATGGAAGGGATGCAGTATACAATGTTCATATCTAGTAAACAGTGTGGTTACACACATATGTCTCCCCCCACCTCTGTAAAGAGAATATAACAAGGTAATGGGAAGGGGTGTGCCTGGGGGGTGGGGGAATTCAGCTAGTGGTCAGGGAAGTCTCTGATTTCAGTGGAGTCTCTGAGGAGGAGAAAAGCCAGCCACTCAAAGCTCTGGCGCAAGAGGGCTCAGCCAGAGGCAACCACAGAGCCAAGCTGGAAGGTGGAAAGGAGGCCACGTAGTGGTCTTATAAGCCACAGAAAGGAGTTTGGTTTTTTTCTAAGAACGCTTGGGCCTACTGACCCAGATCTCTCCCCGTCTTAAGGCTCACTTTCCATATCCTCAGGCCTCCTCCATGAAGCCTTCCTTGAATGCCTGCCTTGCCCTCCTCTGCCCGCCTCCTGGACCGCTCGCTGGCAGTCACCCCACTCTCGCCCTCCCTCTCCTGCTGTCGTGGAGAATTTGTCAGGGGGCTATCATCCTCAGGGCCCCCTCTCACCTTCCCAGGGGGGTCCCCTGATGCACAGGCCAGCTCCCCCCCAGCCACCCTGGCCTCCAGGGACACAGATGCTCCCACCCCTCTCCCTTCAGTGCAGCCCAGAGAGCCTGGAGCATCACAGGGACTCGCCTAAGGTACAGGGAGACCACAGGAGGCCCCGAGGCCCACAGACTGCATGTTGTTCTCCACGAACAACACTCCTGCCCATCTAATTGGATCTGAGGACAGAAAGGAAAGGGGAGTGTATCCGGCTCCCAGGGCTGCCATAGCAAACGACCACCAACTTGGTGGCTCAAAACAACTGAAATGTATTCCCTCCAGTTCTGAGGCCAGAAATCTGAAATCAAAGTGTCAGCAGGCCACGCTGCATCTGAAGGCTCTAGGGAACAATCCTTCCTTGACTCTTCCAGCTTTCCGGCAGCTCTAGGCATTCCTAGGCTTGCAGCAGCATCACCCCAGGCTCTGCCTCTGCCTTCACATGCCCCTCACCCCATCCCCCAGCCTGTGTCTCAAATCTCCCTCTGCCTTTCTTTTGTAAGGACATCTGTCTCTGGGTTGGGTGCCCACCCTAAATTCAGGATGACCTCGTGTTCACAATCCTTAATTACATCTGCAAAAACCCTTTTTCCAAATAAGGTCATATTCACAGGTTGCAGGGGTTAGGATGTGGACATATCTTTTTGGGGCCACTCTTCAACCCACTACAGAGGTTATGGGAGAGTCCACAGGGCTGACCAGACACCTGAGAGAGTCTTGGATCCCTAACTGGATTGCAATCACCCTGAGGGGAAGGGATGACTTTCTACACTCCCTTCAGCCCTGGCAATACCTGGCATGGAGCTGGGTGTAATGAATGTGGGTGTTGCCTGACTCCCTCGGGAGGGATGGGGCACTGTCTGGAGAGAGTGGGTCAAGGGTCTCTGGAGCCCAAGGTGGGAGAGACAAGCTGTGAGGATCTGAAAGCTGAGTGAATGGGGGAGAGGGGTCCTCTCTGGCTCTGCAGGCTGATGTGGCACCCAGGGGAGAAGAGACAAATTTCCCAAAGCAATGAAAGGAAAGAAGATGGGAGGGTTACTAGAGGGACACCCCCACCCTACCCAAACCGACATGTATGCTATGGGCTGAATGTTTGTGCCCCTCAAAATTCATGTTGAAACCCTAATGCCCACTGTGATGGTAATTAGGAGGTAGAGCCTTTGGGAGGTAATCAGGTCATGAGGGTGGGGCTCTCATGAATGGGATTAGTGCTCTTATAAAAGGGGTCCCACAGAGCTAGCCCCTCTGACACGTGAGTATACAGCGAGAAGTCGGCAACCTGGAAGAGGGCCCTCACCTGACCACGCTGGCAAACCTGATCTCAGACTTCCAGGCTCCAGAACTGTGAGAAATACATTTCTGTTGTTTATAAGCTACCCAGGCTGTGGTATTTTGTGACAGCAGCCTGAACGGACTAAGACAGGGTGACATGACACAGGCAATGCCTGTGGGGAGAAAAAAGGAATAATTAATCTTTTACTCCCCCAGCTCTCTGCAGGCTTACAACCTGGCGTGGGTCCTTGTGTGAAGTGGGTCAGTCCAGCAAACGAACCCTGTGTTTGACTGCCCGGATCGGGTGCCTCAGACTGTTGTGGTGCTGACAGATTGATGAAGACAGACGCTCTGACATAAAGAGCCTTGGGCATAGGAGGACCAAGAGAACCTAATGCATGAACCTGCTCATGGCTGTTCCTTCACCATGAAAAGCAAAAACAAACATCACTCCTTCATTTTCATCCCTTTAATTTCAGAGCAGCTGATAGCAAACCCCAACTCCAGGAGTAACGCCAGTAGGCAGGGACCCAAGTTGCTCCAGTGAGAATCATCCTGGGACTTTTGATGGTTTAGAGCATGCAGCTACCTGAAGGGCACACTCTGGGCCCTTAGAATACCCCCCTCAAAAAACAACCAACCAACCTCACAGCCCACTTCTCTGATGCCTCAGGTTATAGAGTCAGAATTTAGTTTCTTCGATGTAAGGTTTTGGTTAAGATATAGAAACGTCTCCCTGGAGAATGACAGGGAGCCTTGTTAATCATTCAGACCTGAGTATGAACAAGCATCAGCTTTTCACTGGACAGGAGGGTCTGGTTAGGGGACAGAGCACAGAGGCCTTGAGGGAAGGTAACATGACGGGTGGAAAGGAGAAGAATGGAGAAACAAAGTCAGCCTTTGCTGGCTTCCCAGTGTCCTGCAAGCTGGTCCTGCGCTCCATGTTCAGCTGTCTCCTGACCGTGGCTTGGGGGCAGGCCTCTGCTTGTCTCTCCAGAGCTGCCCCTGAAGCCAGTATGCCACCTCTGCCCTGATGCAGTCTGGGGACAGCAGGCCACCGGCTCACCTGCTTTCAGCCTCTGATGTGGCTGAGATGACATCCCCACTACCTGTGGCCTTGTGCCTGGCCCAGACTGCACTCTGCCACCCAATCCTACTCCTCACCTGCTACACCTGGCCTTGCTTGCGCTTGACCCGGACCAGTAGAGACAAGGGGCCATGTGGGCTGGGGGAAGGCTGGGGTGAAGCCCAGACATTGAGGCTGGAAACAGTAGGCACATGCAGGTTCTGGAAGGACACGGTCCCGATGGCGAAGGTCCACAGCCCAGGGGGTCCTGACTCCATGCCCTGAGTTCTGGCTCCCACGAATCTCTCTCTTCCAAATACGTGCCAAGGGCCCGCCTTGGCTTAGAGTCTAGCATGGTAAGCATTTGTGGGTTTTGCCAGTCAGCATTTGTATTGTAGTACCCGAATTTTCTTTTGAGGAACAATCCCTCCTTCATTCTTAGTCTGTATGATTTTAGGAGGGCTCATCTTATCCCAGACTCCTGGAGTCACCAGTCAGTATAGTCCAGCCATGGGCATGTGACCCAAGATGGTCCAGTGAGAATCAGTATGGGACTTTTGGTGGAACCACCAGAAAGAGAAGTGCTCTTTCTACAGGGCCTGCTAACTCATAAACTGTAAGCCCCAACTTGCTAGGAAGCATCTTTGCACATTCCCATCACCATTTGGGGAAAGCCTATACGAGAATGAAGTCGCCAGAGAGGAAAGCAAAGCTGAGAGCTAGAGGGACATATGATTTGGTCACCTAGATCCAGCCATGCCTGAAACCATTACCCCTGACGTTTTCAGTTATGTGAGGCAATAAATTTCCTCTTTTTTCTTAAACCAGATCGAGATGGGTCTAGTCTTTGTCACAAGAGGCTCCTGACTAGTAAGTATATCTAGTTCTGCCATTTACTATTGTGTGATATGAGGCAAGTCACAACCTATTGAATCTCAGTTTCCTCAAACTGCAAAATGGGCACAGTAATACCTAACTCAAAGGATTATCAAGAGGAGTCAATGAACAGGTGTGTAAAAGCATTTAACACAGAGCCCAGCCCATAATAAATGTTGAACAAATGGGATCTCTTATGAGCTGACAACTCTAGGTCAAGTAGGTGAGGTGGGATGGGGGCGGGGGCACAACCTGGTCCAGCCCACCTCCTCACTGGGCACATGGGGTCCAAGCACTATGGTGCTCCTTGTATACCCTTCCACCTGGCTTCCCCACCCAAGGCCAGATACTAACTCCCTTCAGCCTGCAGAACCTTTCCCGATTCAAACCCTGCCCCCTAAGCACACGTCTCTCACACAGCTCCCATTTCACTTCTTCCTCCACCTGCCCAGTTCACAGAGGAGAGGGACACAGTGGAGTCAGGATTACTCACTCCATCCGCCCACCTTGGGGCACTCTGGGATGACTCACACAGGTGCGGCTCCCACACCCACCCCCCGGCACTCCCCGCCCCCTGTCCCACACACTCAGGGAAACAGCCTTACAAAAATCCACTGGGGTTTCGCCATCAATTGAAACCTTAACCCTCTTGCAGCCACAGCACGCTTACCATAAGAACTGGCACACCCAGGAAGGAAAAGTCATCTCCCAAGTTCTGGTTTGGAGGTTCCCATACCCAGTGCAGGCCAAGCTTAAGGGAACAAAATCTTTCATTCCCCCATCCTTAGTGGGACCAGGGGGGATTTACGGGTGTCTGCCAGGACTCCCCTGGTGGCGCAGTGGTTAAGAATCCGCCTGCCAATGCAGGGGACACGGGTTCGAACCCTGGTCCGGGGAGATCCCACATGCCGCGGTGCAGCTAAGCTTGTGCACCAGAACTACTGAGCCTGCGCTCTAGAGCCCAAGAGCCACAACTCCTGAGCCCACGCACTGCAACTACTGAAGCCCGTGTGTCTAGAGCCCATGCTCCGCAACAAGAGAAGCCACTGCAACGAGAAGCCTGTGCACCGCAATGAAGAGTATAGCCTCCGCTCGCCACAACTAGAGAAAGCCTGCACACAGCAATGAAGACCCAGTGCAGCCAAATAAATAAATAAATAAATAAATAAATAAATAAATAAATGTGGGTGTCTGCCAGAAATAAAGCATCAAGCCCTGGCGTATCAGAGGTTTTAATACATCTTTACTGAACCAGATGGAATCAAAGGCTTTTTGAATGGCCTTACAGAGCTATGGGACCAGAACAATTTTTTCTTTATTTTGTAAAAAAACACTTTGGGGGGTGGGGAATATAATATACATACAGAAAAGTGCATATGCATATGTAAAACTCAATGAATTTCACAGACTGAACTCACCTATGTTACCAGCACCCAGAAACGGAGCATTGCCTACACCCCAGACCTTCGCTGCACAGATTTTAAGTGGGGGTGGTTCTCTGAAGCTCCATAACTATCTTATTCTCATGACATTTTGTGCTGGTATGGATGTGAAATCTCTAGACTGACTGTGTGATATCTATTGCAGAGAGGGGACACTAACACATTTATTGATTTTAGTGATATTTACCTTTATTTTCTTTTACTTAAAAATACGTGCTTTATCATTTGATTCAAGTTGCAGCAAATTTAAATGCATAGTGAATGCAGATCCCTGGAATGAGGACCCTTTTTTGTGAAATGTGAACACATGTTCGATTTGTTAACTGTCATTAATTAGACAAGGAACAAATGGTTACCTACAAGGTTAGCTGTGGGAAGAACAGTGGAAACAGAAACAAACCCCCTGAATTTGCTGACTTGCTCTCCCTTGCGCTGGAGAATGCTCAGGGTCGGTCTTATCCCTGACATAGACTGCAGATATTTCTTTAGCTATAAGATCTTACTTTAGGGCAGTCCAGGTCTTATGAATTGCCTGTAAGGTAGCCAGCATCTAGGGATTTCCAATGATATCAATTCCGAGAAGGCTGTTGGCCATGATGGCACTGGGGGTTGGCAGGCAACGAAAGCTGCCCCAGCCTGACTCTGGGAGGTAGAGAGAACATCACAGTTGACCTCCAAGGTGGTCCTTAGCCTCAGGGAAGGAAGAGGCTTTGTATTAAATATAACAGTACTTAACGTGGCCACGCTGAGGACAAACGTCACTTGGGTACCATTGGGGCTCCTTAGGGTACGGGCTGTGGCCTCATTCAGAGCTGAGCTTGGACAGGGCTGAGCACACCCTGGAAGGTGCTTGGGAAACCCATGTAATACCTGCTCTAATGGTGGGACAGGTGGCAAAGGCCGAGGGCACTGGCCTTCCCAACCGCCATCACGTTAGTCTGGTTTTACCTTTCAGCTGTGTTTTTCTTTTCTTGGTCTGGCAGGAAGGTTAAAAAAAAAAAAATCGAAATCTAGGACTGTTGAGCTGCCAGAAGCAGGATCAGAGTGGGTTGTAGAGCTGAGAAGGCCCAGGTCTTTAAAGCCTCTGTGTCCTGGGCACTTTAAACTGCCTGAACGTCAGGCTTCTCATATGGCAAATGGGATCATAGGGCTGGGATGTGGATTAGAAACAGCACCTGAGACAAACACAGTACACAGTGCTGGGCACACGGGAGACAAGTGACACAAGATGCCTGCTGTTACAGAGAAGGATGAGGACAAATCACTTGATGTTTGGCCATTGTCCATAAAGTTGTATGGTGACCTTGAATTTGTCTGATTTCCAATCCTTCCCCCACCCCCGCTCCTAGTCCATTTTCCACCCAGCAGCCCAAATATTTTTAAAATGAAGGCTTTCCTGGGACTTCCCTGGTGGTCCAATGGTTAGGACTCCGTGCTTTCACTGGCAGCGGCGTGGGTTTGATCCCTGGTTGGGGAACTAAGTAAGATCCCACAAGTGGCGAGGTGTGGCCAAAAAAAAAAGAAAGAAAGAAAGCTTTCCTTAAACCTTTCAGTGACTTCCCAGCACACTAAGAAGCAAACCTAAACTCCTTGCCGTGACCCAGCAGGATCTGACTCATGCCTCCCTCTCCATCTCATCAGGCCAGCACCAGGCGTGCTGGGCTTCAATGAGCACCTTCCCACCTTGGGGCCTGCGTGCATGCCTCCCTCTCTACTGGGACACTGTTCCCGATGCCCTTTTCATGGCTAATGCCTTCCATCCTTTGGGTCACCACATCAGGCAGGCCTTGGCGGACCACTATGCCTCCCTCTCCCAGGCCTTGATTGTTTCCCTCCCAGATTTCACTGTGATTTGTAATGACCTCTTTTTTTTTTTTTTAGAAGATGTTGGGGGTAGGAGTTTATTTATTTATTTATTTTTGCTGTGTTGGGTCTTCGTTCCTGTGCGAGGGCTTTCTCTAGTTGTGGCAAGTGGGGGCCACTCTTCATCGCAGTGCGTGGGCCTCTCACTATCGTGGCCTCTCTTGTTGCAGAGCACAGGCTCCAGATGCGCAGGCTCGGTAGTTGTGGCTCACGGGCCTAGTTGCTCCGTGGCATGTGGGATCCTCCCAGACCAGGGCTCGAACCCATGTCCCCTGCATTAGCAGGCAGATTCTCAACCACTGTGCCACCAGGGAAGCCCTTGTAATGACCTCTTTATATGATATCTTATATCTTATATGATGTCTCCTTTACTACGATATCCTTAGGGCCCAGCATAAGGACTGGCAGGCCATGGCCCCTGTTTGACATCTGCTGAATGGATAAGTGTGAGTGTGTGTGTTGACACACCCTTGTTCCAGACTGTCTTACCTTTACACATGTGTATCCCTGAGGGAACTACACAAACGTGGCTCGCCACGCAAACGCTGGGGCCTGCTGCACCAGACCAGGGCTGCAGCGGGGATAGACTCACCCTCCAGGACCCAGACAGAGCGGGGCCAGAGAGTGTGGTTAACTCAGAGCCCAGCGTCAGGGCCAGGCTGTCCCCACTCCGTGTGGGGTGTGGCAGGCGTGGTGAGCAGTGGCTCAGCCCCATCCCTGTGGGAGCCTGGGAATAAAGAGCCCTATTCAGCCCTTGCAGCCTCAGCTCCTCTCCGCCAGGGGAGGCTGCCCTCAGGAAAGGGGACGGTGGGACGCTGGGCACTGCTTACCGCCAGGCTCTCCCTGGGCCGTGGACCACAGCAGGGATGGATGATTTGTCGGGGAGGGGCAGCCAAGGGTACAGGGCCTGCGGGGCTCGAAGAGACACAACAGAAAGGCCCAGCCAGAGGAGGAGGCTCTGAGGCAGGCAGGGGCAGTCCTGGTTCAGGGCGTGATGCTGAAAGGCCCAGTTCACCATCGATGCTCTGAAGCAGAGGAAAATCCCCAGGATGCAGAAGCCCATTGGAAAACTGCCCCATAACCACAGGCCTGGCCACGCCAGCCAGAGGGGTGCTTGCCTGGCTCTCTCGGGGTAGACACTGTTCCCCAAAGCCTGCTTTTCTTGAGCTTTGGCTCTGTTGGTAGAACTGAGCCCAGACAATCAACTCTCTTCAGCAACTTCCTACCAGTATTTTCCATGATTCCACCCGCTCCTGCGAGGGAGGTGAGAATGATATAAATGATAGATCACATTCATTGAGTACTTGGTGTGTGCAAGCACTGTGCTATGTATTGATACTTTATATTTATTCTGTTATTTGATCTTCACAACAACCTATGATATGGGTACCTGGGTACTGTTGTTACTCCCATTTTACAGATAGGTAAACTGAAGGTCAGAAAAGTTGAGCAACCTGCCCAAGGTCACACAGCCAGTAAGTGGTAGAGCGGAGATTGGATGTGCCATGTTCTCTGTCTTTGGTGGTCTGAAAGTGCCTGGCCTCTTAATTCTTCTGCTATGTTCCTTTCTTTGTGTGTACCTTTCCACAGGCGGTACATCTCAACCCTCCCCCCACCCCATAAACAAGGTCAGCATGCATCCTTCACTGACTCGCTATTCATTCAGCTCTCCCCAGTGCCTGTGCTGAATTGGGGGCTGAGATGTGATGGTGAACAGTACAGACATGGCCCCTGCCCTCAAGAGGACACGGTCTGGGTTGGCACTGTGCCGCGGTGTGATCGGTTACGATGGGGACACACAGGAGGGAGACAGGCCTGAAAAGTGGTAGGAATGAGCCAGGCTAAGGGAAGGGGAAAGAATGTTCCAGAAAGAGGGAAGAGACTGAGCAAAGGTCCAGAGATAAAAGAAGCCAGCTAGAGTAAGGTCAGTGTGGCTGGAGGGGTGTGTGTGTGTGTATATAAGTGTGTTGGGAAGTTATGAGTTGCTCGAACAGACAGTGGGTAACAGGGGTTCAATCACATGGACCACACAGCATAACAGAGCCATTAACATTATACATTTCAGAAACACACGTTCCTGAACCTTCAACGCCAAGGACCCCAGTTTTTACCTGGGGAGACACAGGCACCTTCAGGCCCTTCTGAAGCCCTTCTCTTTCAAGTTTGAAGCCCAAGCGGGGCACACTTGGTCCTGGTCACTGGTCAGGAACGCACAGCACAAGCTCAAAACTGTGTTCTCACCAGTGTCTACACCTACCACAATCCAAATGGATCCCGGGGGTAAAACCAGGAGACCCGGAGGTCATTGCGTCCAGCCCCCTCACTTTCTGAGGTCGAGGCTGAGCTCAGAGAGGACCATATATTGCTCAACTTTGCACAGCAAGTTAGCAGCCAGGATGGGACTCAGCAGGTCTTGGGCTGGCAGCCTGGTTCTGAGGTGGGCTTTGAAGCTTCTGCACTTACAAGTTACACTCCCCAGGGTCCCCAACTCAGCTGTTTTTCTTACTTCCAATTTCTACCCCAATCCTAACCCAACAAGAGCTGCCACCACTGACACCGTCTCACAGAACTGAGGACCCAAAGGAGCCTGTGGTCGTCTGCCTCCAAGGTGGTCCTTGGTGACCCTGGCCTCCGGCTCCTCACGCCTTATAGTTCCCTCCCACGCTGGATAGGGCTGACCTGGGGAGCCAGTAGGATATTTTGGAAATGATGGTGTGACTTCCAAGACTAGGTTAGAAAAGATATCACAGCTTCCTTCTTGATCTTCCTCTGGGGTCACTCACACTGTGGAAAGCCAGCTGCTGAGTTGTAAGGACACTTAAGCAGCCCTATTGAGAGGCCCACTTAGGAAGGAACTGAGGCCTCCTGCCAACAGCCAGCACCAATCTGCAAGCCACGTAAGTGAGCCATCTTGCCAGTGGATCCTCCAGCCCCAGTCAAGTCTTTAGATGACATTGACTACAATGTCACAAGAGATCCCAGCTCAAAACCAAGCACCTAAGCTATTCCTGAATTCCCGGCCCAAAGAAACTGTGAGAGACAACAAACATTTACCGTCGTTTTAAGCTGCTGAATTGTGGGGGGCGGGGCAGCAATAGGTGACGGACACAGGGCCCAGCAGAGCTCTTGAGAGAATGAGGGCCCCGGGGTTACCTGAATCAGAGATATGGGGGGTATTCACTACAAATGCAGATTCCTAGGATTTACCCAGACCCCCTGAATTAGATACAAGGGTGAGAGTCTGCACTTTATTTATTTATTTATTTGTTTATTTTTGGCTGTGTTGGGTCTTCGTTTCTGTGCGAGGGCTTTCTCTAGTTGCGGCCAGCGGGGGCCACTCTTCATTGCCGTGCGCGGGCCCCTCACTATCACGGCCTCTCTTGTTGCAGAGCACAGTTTCTAGACACGCAGGCTCAGTAGTTGTGGCTCACGGGCCTAGTTGCTCTGCGGCATGTGGGATCTTCCCAGACCAGGGCTCGAACCCGCGTCCCCTGCATTGGCAGGCAGATCCTCAACCACTGCACCACCAGGGAAGCTCAGTCTGCATTTTTAATAAAGTCCCCCCAAGTGAATCTCATGTACCTTTTAGGCTTAGAAGTACTGAGCAAACCTAACTTACTTTACAGATCTAAAGAGGCTCAGAGAGCTGGTCGTTTGAGCCTTATCACACATCCAAGCTGAGGCGGCCGGGGCCTAGAATTACTACCTGATTTCTGGTTCGTTGCTCTTTCTACTTATTTCCTCCTTTGTCCATTTCAGTTTGCTTTTTTGAAAAGTGTAGGCTTTGTTTTCTTTTTTTTTGATTTATGTTAAAAACATGCACAAAGCAAAATGCTATATAATCTATCGTTTGTCTGCTGAAGAGCTTGCTTTGCCTGGGAAGAACTTTTCAGCACCACCCAAAATGTGGGTCTAACGCTAAAAGGAGTAGGGGTACTAGGTCATGCAGAGGGGCTGGTGCTGCTATAGAACACTGTGCCAGAAAAGGCACCTTTGGGACTTCCCTGGTGGTGCAGTGGTTAAGAATCCGCCTGCCACTGCAGGGGACACGGGTTCCATGCCTGGTCCGGGAAGATACCACATGCCGCGGAGCAACTAAGCCCATGCACCACAACTACTAGCCTGCACTCTAGAGCACGTGAGCCACAACTAGCCACAACCACAACTACGCGCCTAAAGCCCGTGCTCCGCAACAAGAGAAGCCACAGCAATGAGAAGCACGCGCACCGCAACGAAGAGTAGCCCCAGCTCGCCGCAACTAGAGAAAGCTTGCGTGCAGCAACGAAGACCCAATACAGCCAAAAATAAATAAATAAATAAAATAAATTTATAAAAAAACGAAAAGGCACCTATTCTACTTACCTAGATGCCTCAGCTCCAGGCTTTTTTCCCAGGCAAACAAAACCCAGCGTGTACAAGGCAGAGACAATGAACAAAGACATGACGGGAGTCTACCTTATCCCCTGCCAAACTGTCTCACCCAGTGGGTGAGAATGATAATCCCACTTTCATTTGCATAGCACTTCGGTGCTTAGAAAGAACTCGTGCACAATCTTATTGAATTACCTTTGCAGATGGCAACATAGGTAGCTCTGAGACACATTCAGTCATTCACTTGGCACATTTGTTGAACAGCTACTATGTGCCAGGTAACACACTAGGCACAGGGGGTATATGGATTTGTTTCTTTACTTAATAAACACATATATGAGCCAGGCACTGGTTTAAGCACTTTACAAATCTTAACTCACTTAATCCTCACAACCGCCCAACAAAGCAGGTGCCATTCTTCTTCCCATTCAACAAGGGCACTGAAGCACCAGAGAGGTTAAGTAACTTTCCCAAGACCAAACAGCTAGTAAGGGGCAATATGGGGACTGGAACTAGACTCCACCCTCTTAACCAAGATAAAATAAGACATGGTTCCCGCTCTTCAAAAACTCCCGTTTTCAAAATCTCCATGACCACAGAGGAAGAAACTGAATCTCAGAGCTATCTTCTGACTCTCCCCAAGTCACACACTCCTGGGACTAAAGGCAGTGTTACTTTGCTTCATTGAATGCGTCTGTTCACAAAAAAAATTAGCAGAAGATGGGTGCCAGGGTGGTGAATGTGGGTATTTCTAGAGCCCAGAAAGAGAAAGGAGGCCCCAGCAGTAAGTCTGAAGTATCCCGAGACACCAAAGCAGACGAACAAGGCTTGTTCACTGCCCAGGCCATTGTGATTTGTGACGGTCTACTGCCAGGCAGTACTCATGCCTCCAGATATTTGGGGGCAGTGTTATTTATAGGTCACACTTCTATTTATATCTTCATTGAATTCCTGCTCACCCTTGCTAGATTCCCCCCCTCTCAGAACCTAGAGAGGAGAGGATAAGAACTCTCTTTTACCAAGTGTGTCAGGGCAAAGGTGAAGGTCAAAGCCTTGGCTGTGTGTGCAGCCTTTCAGCAGGAGCCCTTCGCGGGGAAGCGTTCAAGACAAGGGGGCTTTCTACACTTTCCAAAGGAAATGGGGGTTGGGGGAGGACACAAAGCTGGCCTTATACAGAAGCAGCCACATTCTGCCAACACGGTGGGATTTGAGGTGGGCCTAGAAGACATCTTTTCCCCTAAAATGTTTTCCCTTTTGCATATTTCGTCATTAGGCATTTATTCCTTTGGTCTTAATAGTATTATATGACAAAATGTTGGGACTGTGTGTGAGAAAACCTAGACAGTATCAAGTCCAATCCTTGTGTTTCACAGGTGGGGCAACTCAGGCTTGCTGAGGGGCTAGGACCTGTCCTCATAGGGGGATCTGAATGAATAAGACATGGTTCCTGCTCTTCAAAACTCCAGTTTTCAAAGTCCCCATGATCAGGGAGGAAGAAACTGAAGCTCCGAGGTATTTTCTGACCTTCCCCAAGTCACAGGCTGCTGGGACTAAAGCCAGGTCTGATTCCTTTCTGAATAAATGGAAATCTATTACCATACACAGGAGACCATCCCAATGTTGGAAGAGCTGTCAGGCACAGCAAAAGAAACTGGGGACAGTAAAGCAGGCTCAGAATTCCTCGCTCACCTGCCCTTTACGAACAAGTAAAACCACATGATGTTTCCTAAGGTTCTGTTTGGTGCCCCAAATGAAAACTTCCTGGTTTTAGGGTCACACAGAGAAATAAAGGTAAAGTGGGACTTCTTTCTTATTTTTAGTCCCTTGTTGTGGTTTAGGAAACAGTATCTGTGATGATTGTCACTGCATGGTTAGTTTAGAAATTTGTGTTTACAAAGCCAGCTGGCAAGTCATTCCTTGTGGGCACTATGCCTGCAATTCCAGCATCTAACACGAGGTGGCTGGTTAAGTGAAAGGCAACTGAGAAAATACTGTCATCTAGATAAGACCTTTACTGTCAGAACATGACACTTTAGTAAAAGGACAACATTGACCAACCTCTAATTGACATAGTAAAAAAACCATAACATGAAACTTGAAACAAAGTTTAAAGAAATGCAAACACTCTGGTGCGGGTGGCATACCCCTGCTAGCCTGAGTCTTCATCTATAAAGTGTGGTTGCTGACATTAAAAGAGATTACTATAAGCACATGAAACCCTTTGCACAATATCTGGCTAAAGTATGTACTTAATAAATGTAGCTATAATCCTTAAGTAGAAATCTTCTTTCATTTATAACTGTTTAATCTGTAAAAAGTTCCAAGCCTCACACACAGTTTCTCAGGAAGCTGTTTTCAACTTTTCCCCTGTAGCCAATTTAACAATAAGGTATCTCCGGACCACTCAGCTCATCTGTGAACTCTTTTTCTAAAGCAAGTCTTTCTATTGAAAGAGAAGGGCTCTGCCAAAACAGGTCTTACTTAAGGCATCTTCACCAATTACCAGCTATTAAAGTTGGTAATAATCTGGTGAAGTTACCACATCAGAAACAAAAAGCTGAGAAGTAAAAAAAACTTGCCAATCAGAGAAGGCACCAAATTACCAGTCACTGGCTTGTCTCAACCTCTTCCTTTGCCTTGTTTTGATACTTAAGTCTGCAATAATTGTTTTATACAGAAGAACAAAAGATACTACTTTAAAATCTCAGTTTATTTTTTTGTCTTTACCTTTTTGCTGGAGACTCCTTAAAAGAAACCCAAGGCTTTCCCCCTCCTAACAGTACAACACAACTGGACACACAGACTTTAGACACACTCGTGCCATGTTAACTTCAAAACCAGCAGCGGTTCCTAGGCCAGTTTCTCTCATCTCCAGACTTTTGAAACAACAACCTTAGCAATCACCTTGGTCCCAAACTTCATTCTGTCTTGGAAGGGAGGGCAGAGTGTTCTGACTTACAGCTGACGATGGAGTGTGGCTGGGGCCTGAGCATCCTCCTGGTTAGGCGGTGATGGGGGATAGAGGGCTGTCCTGTGACTTACACCCCCTCCCACACAAAACAGGCAGGCAACTCAGGTGGGTGTAGGGATGTGAGACCAACGAACTGGCCCTCACAGGTTACCTGTGGGAAGCCTCGCCTCCCATGCACCTCTGCTTTAGGTCAGAAATTGACTTACCGACGCAGGTTCAGTGGTTTATATTATGTGAATGGCCTGAATGTAATCAAACAATCAGGAAGTGCTGAACGCAATCAGCCAGCCTACCGAAGGGCTTCAATGGACCTTAAAACGGTGCTTCTCAAGCTTTCCTGCACGTACAAATCACCTCTGCATGTCATTAAAATGCAGACTGTAACTTAGCGGGTCTCAGGTGGGGGCCAAGACTCTGTATTTCTAACAAGCTCTCAGACGATGCTCGTGCTGCTGATCTGTGAGCTACATTTTGAGCAGCAGACCTTAAAATGCACAAGACTGCCTGCAAGACCTCACTCTTGGAAAGGAGTCCAGAGAGACAGCTCACCCTTTTGTGTGGAGCCCTGCACTAAGATTCACCAGATCACCATCAAGTATTGAGCGCTTGCTGTGTGCTTCACAGATAACATTTCATTTGATGCTCTCAACAGCCCTGGGGGTATTGCACAGATGAGGGTCACGATGGACGTGCAGAGGTGCTGAGTAAGGCTGGCCTTGGGTCACACGGCTAGGCTATTGAGAGGCTGAGGTGGGACCAAACTCTAAGGCCTCCAGTGTTGAAATGCAACACTTAACTGCCTTCGTCATGGAAAAAGCAGAGTTTCAGACAATTAGCACCCAGGTGTGAACCCAGAGGTGTTTGAGCCCAAAGCTAGCGTTTGGAACCACCATGCTCTGGGGCTGGTAGAGCTGAGTCACACAGCTTCCTTCGGCAATGCAGCTTTAGAAATTCTCCCTGAGATCTGCCCCATTTGTTCTCACTAAGGGGAAATCCAGCCCTTGGGCTCTGGCCTGCAGGGAAACAGAAGCGTAGCCCTTTTCCCTGACTCCCTGCCCCTGAAGGGTAGAGAGGGGCCAGTGCTGCCAGCCCTGCCTTCTGAAGGTGCATTCAGGTGAACAGACTCCACCTTCAGGCCGTGCCAGTCCCTCAGGCCCACTGTGGTCTGCAGGCCGGTGGCCTGGCATCCTGGGGCCTCCTCGGTGGATGTCAGTTCTTGGAGCTGTGGAGGTGAAGGGGGAGGAGGTGTTTTCAGGGCTCACAGCAACTGTACTGCTCGAAGCCAGGCGGCCTCTGGATGAATGGTGCATCAGTTCATATGGGCCTGGGGCATCTCCAAGAGTCAGCTCAGTTCCCGCCAGGGAAGAGCTCTGGCTTGGGGCTCTGTCCTTGGGCTGGGTCCAGTTGGGGTGACCTTGGAGAGCAGTGGAGCGGTCAGGCCAGGGACACTGTGGAGATTTGCCACCAGCACCTCTTACCTCCTAAGAAGGGGGGCCCCGAGCTCCCTCTCAATGGACCTCAGTGTTCTTCCTGCACCACCACTACCCCTGCCACCCCTCCTACCCCCCTGGACCCAGAAGCCAGAGCGCCTAGTGCCCGGAGTCTCCTGGGGAGACAGGCTGGTGGCGGGACTCCCCACCACAAAGCATCTTTCATATGTGCCAAAGGCTTCAGCTACCTCAGGGAGGAGGGAGGAAGTTTCCTTTCACCCCCAGGGTGAAGTCCAAGGCTGGAGTTAGGGGAAAGGTCCTGGGAAAACTGGGTCTGCATCTCGGGCAGGGCTGCCCCCAACAGAACCTGGGCATTGTCATTCTCAACCCCTCCCTCACCCCCAGCTCCAATCCATCAGTGAGGCCTCCTGGCTGTTCCTCTAAAATACATCTCAGATCTAGTTCCCTCCACACCATTGCCCAGCCCGGGTCAAGCCACTCTCCTCTCTTGTCATGCCCTGTCCAGCCTCCATGGGGCTCCCTACCCCAGGCTTGCTCCCTTTCCCTTCCAGTCTATCCCACAAGCTCAGCTGAGGGATCCTTTAGAAACAGAAATCCGATCACGGGGCCTCAGCCTAAAACCTTCAGAGACCTCTCGCCACACCTAGGGCGAATCCTCACCCCTCAGCTTGGCCCATGACAATGGCACAGCCTGGTCCTGTGTGGCAGCCATGCTGAAAGCTCACACAGCCTCATCGAGCAGGCTTCTCAAGGTGCCCCCAGGGGCCCAGTCCCTGCTTCCTTCTCCCAGCTGCCCTCTTGCTGTCTCACCTCTATCACACCTGAGCTCAGGTAACTGACCTGACAGTAATCCACACCTGAGTGTGAATTTACTGACAGTGCCACTCCTGGGGCACACCCGAGTGCCCGCTAAGCAGGAGTGAAAGGATTTGACCCTGAAAAAGGATGTTTGGGCATCAGGTAAGCAAACAACTTATTTCCAGGGGACAGAGCATAGGGGAGATCAGGAATGTCACAGAGACTTGAAATCACTGGCCTCTGGTGACTTTGCCAACGTGCAAGAAGATCCCTGGTTGCTCTGTGGAACTTCTAGCTTAACGTATGCAGTGCTGTGCCAGTGATTAGCAAGAGTTACGCTGGAATCCAGCATTCTGGCTCCCCATCCAGGGCACATTTTCCTGCACATTAAATTAGGCAGACTGACTGAGACCATGAAAAGAACACATTTCTGCTTAGATCAGAGGCTTCTTGTGGAAGATACCCCAGGATACACTTCATTCGGGGCTGAGGGTTTGGGGTGGGCATGCAGGAGGCTGATTCCCTTCTAGAATTATCTCTGGACAATGAAGACACATAGCATGTGGTCACGAAGTGACCTGACTCTTTCCCTGGTCTTGAACTCAGGGGATGACACGGGGAAAGGACTAGGGGGCCTGATCCACACTGACTTTCAGAAGTAAAAGGGGCCCTTGAGTGGCTGCCTCCAGCAAAGCTCCTTATTCCCAGCGAGACCTGGCAGCTCTGGAGCCGAGAGCTGCAAAGCTCGTGACCCTGCTCTGTTACCACGGCGTCGGGTCCAGGGGCGCTCAGCTTCCTCCCATCTTTCAGCCCCAATCAACCATCTGGATCATCAGCCCTTCAGAAGGAATCTCCTTGCAGCTTCGCAAGTTACCACAGGGAAGGAAGGGGCAGCAGGAAGCGCAGTCAGGGCTGAACTGTGGAGCAGCCTCAGCACAGAGAGGGCGGGCAGGCACAGGGCAGCGCAAAGGAAACCCACGTGCCCTGCAGCCGAGCCACCAGGCTTGCAGCACTGGCGCCTCTCCCTTTGCAGTTCACACAGCGCGTTGTAGGCATAACACGCTTGGACCACCATCCCAAACCATGATTAACCCATTTGGTAGACGAGGAAACCGACCCCCGATGCCCGTGACTGGGCTGAGTGGCACAGCTTACACACGCGTGTGGAGCCGTCTCTGTGCCACAGAAGACATGCTTTGGAGTTCCATGGTTCCACAACTCCTGTCTGCCCGGCTCGCTGTGGCCACTCACCCCCTACACTCCCCACCTGCTTCACACACTTCTTGCTGTTCTTAAACGTCCATGCTCAGTCATACTTAGCTGGCTGGCTCCTCAGCCTGGCACGCCGAGCGCTGATCTGCCCACGCCTGGCTCAGTTCAGGTGTCACCTCTGTAAAGCAGCCTTTTTGGGCCACCTAATCTCAGATGCCCCAGCCACATGACCTGGCTATTTTTCTTTCTGGCACTTAGCACTATTGGAAATTGCTTACTTGTTCGTTTGCTTCCTGACTCCCCCACTGGAAGGTGAACTTCCTGAGAAGAGTGGCCCAGATTACCTTGTTCTCAGCTACATCACCAGTGCCTACAGCTGGGCCTGGCATATAGTAGGTGCTCAATTAATACCCGCGGCAGGCACGAACACATGCAGCTCTTCCATGTGGCGTTCAGAACCGGATGCCAAGAGCAGGCCCTGGGAACCACCCGCCCCAGATTACAGAGTGAGAGAATGATTTGGGGAGGTGGGGGCAGTAATTACAGCAAGAGAAGACCCAGCACTTCCAGAGGAGGTTACAGGCAAGTTGCTTTTAAAACAGCACACGGTACCTCTCAGGCCTATAATCTTGTTGATCTTTTGAAAACCCTGGCATTACCAGCAGACCCTATTTTTTCTCTTTCATCACGTAGGTTTGCCTTTTCTTGCCATCCCAGGTCATCAGTGGGGCTCAGAAACCTCTCAGGTCCTCTCCCTTGGGGACTGTAGCACCTGCCAGCATCTCTGAGCCACTGATTCCCTTACGGCCTCCCAGGCACTTTGGGGAGGGCTTTCTCAGGCCTGGTGGGGACAAGCAGAACTGCCTACAGCCCAGGGAGAGGGCCAGCTCTCCCCGACACCATGGACCAGCTCTAGCTAAAGACATCCCTCCCCCACTGCTTCCTTCTGTGCTGGAACAAACACCGGATCTGCTGCACAGGGCTCTGGGGGGCAGAGAGAGGAAGGACCTGGAGACCGTGCTTGCAATTCACCCAGCACCCTTCTGCGCTGGGGCTCCAGACTGCCTCTCCACTAAAGGGCCGGTATGTAAACTGGTGAGCTGGTACCAAAGCACGAAGCATGCTTGCTTTCTAAAAATACACCCCTCTAAGCCTGTGAGGTCACGAGGCTGCCTGCAAGCTGGCTGCACCTCTTTGATTAAGGTGATAGGTTCACTTTTCTTCCTAAGCAATCTAGCTTCTCCGCGCCTCACCAACCCAGGAGTATGTATACCTGTGGGTGGGACTGACTGCTATTAGGCTGAAGGGGCTTTCTGGAAGCTCAGAGGCCCAGTACCAGTCAGCACAGAGACACAGATGCCTTGCGAGTGGGAGGAGACCTCGCGCAGCCTCTGCCAAGTGAGTTCACCTCTTTCTGCTCCACTGCCTGGCTTCTGAAGCCCTTTGGTCCCTGGTCGCAGTGGTTTGCTTTTTACATCAGCAGCTACACACTCTTCTTCACTCTGTAATGACCATTTCCTCCCAGGGAGCCTCCTTGGGCTGGCAAAGTCAAGATATACAGGAAATCTACTCCAATCCCAGGATGGGCGACAGGAGATGGATTTTCCACAACAGTCTTCTAAAACAAGGCAGAAAGTTCCACGTAAACAGTAGGCTGCCCTGAGAGGCTGCTGACCCCATCATGCTTGGCCCAGTGTCCTAAAGACTTCACTTCTGTCCACCTCTCCCAAAAGCAGGAGACCCCAAAAAGCACCAGATACACTTGTTGTAAGACAAGTCTCTCTGGCTCTCTTGCATTTCTGCATGTCTTGTCAACAAAGCACTAACCACCTTTTGTTCTGAATTATCTTTTCAAAGGTGTTTGTATAGCAAACAGCTTTAGAAGACAGGGGCAGGGAGCCGCTTGCTCTGGAGCAAACAGCAGGTTTGCATAGAGCCTTGGGAGACTGGGATAGTCTCTCTCCAGAGCAAAAGGGGTAGGTTTGCTTACCGCCCATTATAAAAGACGTGGGCTCCTGAAGATCTGGTTCCTCTCCTATAATGCAACCCACTGCATGTGCAGGCATTGCTCTGGGCCCATGGGGTCATGCCCTATGGGACTTGGAGGCAATACTCATGCTGCTTGCTGTGCCATCATGAAGTCTTTTGTCTTTGACCCAGGAGTCTCGTGTTTTCAGCTGGCATCCACGAAACTGGAGTAAGCTAACTTAACTGGCTTGCAAATAGGGTAAAATCTCAGATCTTTCCCAGTCGGTGGACTAGCTGTGCTCCCACTGGGGTCAACACCACTCCCCAGTCTCTGAGCTCCGGGTCTGCCCTGTTTCCAGCAAACTCAGAAGAAGCCCCCTATTATGAAAATATACATAAGCCAAAAAAAGAATTACTTAAAAAAAAAGAATGCTCTACTATGCAAAAGGACTTCTCATGTACCTCTTTAAAAAAGAATAGCATTTAGGACACCTAAAAGATGATGTGATTTGTCCCAAAGAGCAAAATTTCACGGAAGTTTTCAGGAATAAGCCTTAATGTAAAACAAGGTTCACCCCTGCTTTTCTGTTGGAGGTGGGAATGCCAAGCGGTCAGGCCTGGGAGTGGAACTTCTCAGGGACTATTGTCAAACTACTCTCTCCTTCCTAAAGACCAGCTGGCATGCTTGCTTACTGGCCCTCTCTACCTCCTCACAATAAAATTCAATTACTTGGGTCTGTAATTGTAGGTAACTGAGTTGTGCCAATATCAATTTCCTGGGTTTGATAATGTACGGTTGTTACATAAGGTATCACCACCGGGGGAAGCTGGGCAATGGGTACACAGCTCAGTGGCTACATGATGGTGGAAAGTGATTTGACCTGGCTTTAAATTGGGAATAATGCCACCTACCCTGTACTTTGGTAGTGGAATTGGAGGGGAGGAATATAGAGTGCCTAGGAGTTTTGCAACATCTTATGAATCTATAATTATTTCAAAGTAAAGTTTAAAAAAATACTGTGACTTAAATCAAATAACCAATCTTTTTAGATTCATAATTAAATGAAGACAGTCAGGACTCTGTCAGATGAGCAAGCGTCTCATCTGGAGACAACAGGCGCTCTCCGCTTCCTCCCCTTCAGTTTCCCTTGCTTGGCAATTCCCGGCCAGGCAAAGTGCTGGCAGAGCTGTTCCTGAGGCTAGCTGCTAACCTCCCCGGGTTGCAGGAGCAAAGGCTGCTGGATTACCTCAGTGCCTTGGAGCTCTCTGAGGTTCTGCCAAAGTCACTGCTGCCAGGGCTTAGCCTGGGGGAATCAGCAGGTGCCTGCAGACAGCCTCTCCAAAGGCAGGGAGGTGGAAACAGACTCAAGCTGGTGTTAGGTAATGCAGTATACCTGTAGGTGCCCTGTCTGGAGCCCCTTACCATTGATGCTCCCACCCCGCGCTCTGTGGCTGTTGGCTACTAAGGGCTCATAGCTGCCCCTTCCCCAGGGACACGCCCTCAGCCCTCAGGAGCACCTGCCCATATTTCACACTTCTGGGAGAGGGGGCTGCTCACAGATCATATTGCTATGGGGAGTATAAAAGTTGTCCCCTAAGACGGGACAACTCTGTGGTGCCGCCCGCCCTCCAGAGCTCCTCATGGGGTCAGGCTGAGGCCAGACTTAGCTGAACCCACATCTCGGCCCAGTGTCTTCCCCTTCCCTGTGCTGCTCCCCTCACTGCCCTAGGATGTTCACTGGAGAGCAGCCCTCAAAAGTCAACTTGCCTAAGAATCCTCGTCTCAGGCTCTGCTTTTCGGAACCCGACCTAAGACAGGCAACATTCATCACTGCCCTTCTCTGAAACCCTCCCCTCCTGGGGGAGCCCCTTTGATTCAGGGTTGTGGGATGGCTTGGGAACCCTCATGCCCACTCAGCCCTTGCTTGCTTGGTTCTGCTTATACTGGGTTGTTTTTCTTCAATCTTTTTCCTTCTTGTCCAAGCTAAGGACTGAGTAAAGTATGAAAGGATTTGGTATTTCCTAGTGGGTGAGGGGAAAGCCAGGAACAGGGCCTGGGAGTCTCAGGGTAGGATTCCAGATGGCCAGCAATGTCCATTCCGAAGTCTTGGAGAGCAAGTGAGCAAAAGGGAAGCTTTGGAGAGAGAGCCCCACTGAAGGAAGGGGAGAAACACAGAAAAGCAGGGGAAAAGGAAACCTCCTTTAGGATGGGACTGGAGGGGGGGCAGTCCTCTAGACAATATCACCCACTATGCACAGGTCACATCTCTATGGGGGCAAGGTCCTGTGGCTTTTCCCAGGAGTTAGGGGTGGCAGGGTGGGGCGGCTCTTTCTTTATTAACACCTGCCATTTATTGAGCTTTTACTATGGGACAGGCACTGTGCAAAGCACTTTACATGAACTCTTTCAATCCCCACCACAATTCTAGAAGAGGAGACTGAAGTTCAGAGAGGTCTCAATCCTGCCTCATGAAGCAGACATGTTTTCATTCTTATTTTCCAGATGAGAAAACTGAGGCACAGAGAAGGCAATACAACTGGTAACCAACAGAGTCTGAGTTTCCGGGGTGAAGCCATACAGTCTGACTCTTGTGACTTTGGACTGTGGTAGCAGCAGGACATGAGCCTTGCACTTCACCCCACCCAACCCCACCCATCTTTCGAGGTCAGCTCCAGGTCCCCCTCATTCAGGAGGCTTTTGCTGCCTTGGGCTCAAAATGAGCTCCTTCTCCATCAAAATTGAAATTTCACAGTGGTAGAGAAGGTCACATCTTGCCTTAAGAGCTTCTCTGATTAGGGAGTAGGTCTTGTCTCTCTCACTAGCCCAAGGGTTCCTTTAGATGAAGGAAACAAATCCAGATCTCCCTGGACTCTCCAGGCCACCACATTCCCCGGCCCTGGGCACTTATTCCTGGGCCTGGCACAGGCTGAGCCCCTCATAAACACCCGCTGAGTGAATGATAGTGAGGCAGTCTCTCCCTGGAGCGCTGGCCACGAATGGGGGAAAAGCTGGTTCTTTTAGAGCAACAGGCAGCCTTCACACCCCGAGGCCAAGTCCACCCGGCACCAGGGCCGGGCACTGACATCCTTGGCTCTCGGACACTTGTGTCCACGGCATCCTAGCTGGGCTCCCGGGTCCTTGGTGGAGGACCACCTGGACTGTACTGGAGCAACATCTAAGGTCATTACAAACCTGGGTGTTGGTCATTCCAAATTCCCTTGAGACTCAGCAGAAAACCAGGCAGGGGTGCAAAAGTCCCCCACATTAACTCCTAGGCCAGGAAGAGAGAGGCAGTCCTCTGCCTCCATGGAAGGGGTCCGGGGCCGAGATTCCCTACACCCCCACTGACTCATTCTGGTCTTATCTGAACTGGAGGATTTAGAAGTTCTTTGTAGCTAAACTGATTCTCTCCAACTTTAGCATAAGACTCGGAGGGCAGGCAGCAATGCCTTCTCTTGTCTTTCACTGTTTTTGAGGATGGGGGTGCACGAGGAGTACCTTCAGAGAAGAGCCACTCTCTGCGGGGGCTGCCCGTAGGTAGGTTTGCAAGTCAACAAGCACGTACTAACCATGCGCTGGCTGCATGCCAGGGATTAATGAGATGCAGACCTGCTTCTCGCGATGGTCCCACTGATAGCTGATGTCCGGGGAGGTCCAGGCCCAGCAGGAATGGAGGGTGAAGACCACTGTGAGGGAGGGTCCCCTGGGAACCAGCCCAACTCACTAGCCTGGAGACAGGTAGGGGATGCAGAGGCCCAGGAAGCAGCACCACCCACACGGGTCAGGGCAAAGAGCCCAGTTTGGAGCAGGAGACCAAGTTCACACCTCGGCTCTGCCACTTTTATGGGCAGTTACTTAACATCTCTGAACCTCAACATCTTTATCCCTCAAGCAGAAAGCATAAGGCATGCCTCAGTGTGGAGATTTGTATACGATCACGAATTAAAAAGCACTTTGTAAGCTATAAATTCCAACACCGATTGAAGACGTCACAGTAAGAGCAGGTTATGACACACCTGAGGAGATTCCCTCTAGATTCCACAACATAATCAATTGCCTTAAACATGTTCCAAAATGGTGTGATGGTTAATGGCCTTTATGACCAGACAGACCCGGCCTCAAATCCTAACTCTGCCAAGTCACAGGCCATGTTACCTAAGCTGTCAGAGCCTCAGCTGGATAATGGTGCCAGGAGGACTCGAGCAGGTTGAGAGGGGAAGTGTGCTTGATTTAAGGTTACCTGTGATTACAATGGTAGCCAGTGGAAAGAGTTCAGCCTGCAGTTTTCCATCCTTTCATAGGAGAACTTGATCTCTCCATGCTTTTTGTAAAAAGGAAACCAAAGTCCCAGAGCCTGAGAAACTCCTCCTAAGCTACACAGCCTGGGGTGAGCAGAGGTGGCCCTGGAGTGGTGGGAGAGGCCCCTATGAAGACAATGGCCTTCAAAATCAGGGGCTTCCGATCCCCTGGGGGTTGTTAACACGCAGATTGCTAGGCCCACCTGGCCCAGAATTTCTGGTGTAGTAGTCAGCCTTTTCTTGGCCTACCGAATGTCCCTCTTCAGGGTGTCCCCCATCCCATTAGTGAGGCCATGAAAAGCTTACCTGGGAGGAAGGGGATGATTCTCTGCTTGGGGTCCTTCTGGCCACCTTCGATGGGAAACTTATCCAAAAGCTGCATCTGAGGAGCCAGACAGAGGAACAGGATTCAGAAGACTGGAACGGTCCCTTCCCCACTCCGCTCCACTGCTCCAGGGCCCCACTGTCCTCACACGGATGAGCAACGCCTCAAATCCCTCATTTCACAGACAATTAACAAACCACATGGGGCATGAGTGGGAGGATGCCAGAGCTCTCTACGCATCAAAGGGGGAGTCTGAACAATCTCAAGGAGGCCTGAGGGTGTAGAGGGAGGTGTCCAGACGTGACCCGGAGTGAGGCCAGGGTAGGGACCAGCAAGATTTCAGGCCAGGCTGCAGATGGGGTTTCCAGAGACTTCTCCGGACCCAGTTGTTTTCATACGTCATATGCTGGGTGAGCCCTTCAGTCACCCGCCATCCTAATACCCCCCCGGGGCCAGGATGGGGAAGGCCCCACCTGATGCTTCAGACAGACCACCCACCTTCTAGAACCGCTCTGCGGAAACAGACCCAGATGTTATTTTAATTGCAAAACCAAATCCAGCCCACTGCCCCCAACTGCTGGAAGACACCCTCCTCCGTCTCCTACATTCCCACCCTGAGAACCGCTGCTGTTTTTCCAGGGACAGACCCATTGGAAGAGTTTCCAGGATTCTGGAAGAACAGCTGTTTTTTCTTCTGCTATTCTGGGCTGAAATTCTGTGTAAACTGGAAAAACACACAGGAGACAGGAGGGACGAAGCCACAGCCCCTGTGCGTGTGTGTGGTTAGCCTCCCTTCCAAGGAGTGGGCGGGCAGGAGGTGGAGCAGAATGGAGAGTGGGATCTAGCCCCGCGGACCCAGCTGTGTGACCCTGGGCCGGGCTGCAAGCTTTCTCAGTTGGGCTTCAGGCGCCTCGTCAGTAATATGAGGAAGATCCGTCACATGACATCTGCAGTCCATTCCTTCTTCTGAATATTAATTAGTACTTGTTGAGCGTCTACTGAGAGCACTAAGAAAACAGCAGTAAAGAGAAGAGACGAAGTCCCTGCCCTCAGGGAGTTTACATTCTAGTTGGGGGGAGACACACAGTAAACAAATATGTACTGTGTTGGGGGGATACATGCTATGAAGAAAAATGAAGTAGGATAAGGTGGTGGGGCAGAACAGGAAGGAACAGTTATTTTATACAGAGTGGTGTGGAAGGCCTCACAAATCAATGGCAATTCGGCAGAGACCCGCAGGAGGTGAGGAAACGAGCCACAGTGGAGGGGGAGAACGTTCCGGGCAGGGGAAGGGCCAGTGGGGTGGAGGCTGGAGTCGAGGTATAGGCACTGAGATCCAGGTGGGGCCCGGAGCATGGAGAGGATGGCTCGAGCTACAGGGAAGTGACTGGGCCACAGCGAGGAAGCAGGGACACCAGTCAGAAGCCTATTTATTGGCTTGGACCGAAGTGCTGCCTTGGAGGTGGTGCAATGTGGTCCTACGCTAGATTTGACACGTGTAGTGTATGTACGTGTGCACACGTGTGCATATTCCCATCTACCCACGCACTCACCCAGCTCTACAGCATGATTTTAGGATCCTCTCTTGCACAATCAAGATCCAACACACCCAAGCTATTTACAGCCCACACGTGAAGGGCGGGTCATTGTCAGATTCCATTCAAAACAAGACAGTGACTGCACTGTTATTAATTTTCACTTCCCTGAACACAGTCTAAGATTTAACAAAAGCTGGCTCATGAGTTTTCAAATCCCAATGTTATAAGTCCACCTCTCCAACCTTTAATAATTGCCTGCTATGTGTAAATATGGACAATGGGCCATAACACTATAAACCTGTACTTAGGATTTTTTTTTTTTTTTTTGCGGTACGCGGGCCTCTCACTGTTGTGGCCTCTCCCGTTGCGGAGCACAGGCTCCGGATGCGCAGGCTCAGCGGCCATGGCTCACGGGCCCAGCCGCTCCGCGGCATGTGGGATCTTCCCGGACCGGGGCACGAACTTGTGTCCCCTGCATCGGCAGGCAGACTCTCAACCACTGAGCCACGAGGGAAGCCCAGGGTTTTTTTTAATCAATAGATTTTCAAATAAATTCTACATGGAGTAAAACTCTTATTTTCTCCTCTCCCCATTTTCCTCACCCATATTCTATTTTGTAAATTTTATTTCTATATTACATAAGTAATTCATGTTCATTGAGGGGAAAAACTAGAAATTACAGAAGCAGTAGGTGGTCAAAAGGAGAGCAAGAATCACTCATAATCCTTCCCCCTGAAAAAGAAGCATTAATATTTGGGATATATATCCTTTCCAGATGTTCTCACATGCATGTAGATAAAATAAGCTCATCAAGTACTCTCATTACAGTGTGTAATGACATCGTCCCACGTCAGTGACTACTTCCATATCGGCACTGTTTCTTTTTTTTATTTTAACTAGAGTTTTGCTCATTTATTCAAACAGTAGGCATCAGGGCAGGCTGTGGTAGAGGATGCAAAAATGGATCACATTGTTCTTGTCCTGGAAGATTTGTCAATCCAGGAACAGAGATGAGGTATCCAAAGACAATACAAGGTAGAAAGCGATAGGTGCCACAAGAGGGGTCTGTTCATTAGTTCATTATTCATTCATTCAAGGAACATTTGCTTCCTGTCCCACATCTCATCCCAAAGGGAATGAAAGATGAATCAGGCAGAGCCATTGCCCCTGGGGTAGTCACGAACTGAGGCAGGAGGCAGAGTCATGAACAAGTAACACTAATGACCTATGATAGATGCCAAACTAGCAGGGAGTTCTGGGCAAGGTGAATGTCCAACTCTGCCTGAGAATATCTGGGCAGACTTCACAGAGGAAGTGACACTTGAAGTCGATTTTAAGGAATGGATATGAATTCACCAGGAGACTGGATGAAGAAAGCATTTGAAGCTCAAGAACAGCTTATATCAAATCACAAACATGTGAGATGTTCTCCTGCTTAGGAAACATAAGAGCTTCAGTGTGGAGAGTTGGGGGGACTTGTGGAAGACCAAGCTACAACGGTGGGTTGGGGTGAATTGTGGGGAGCCTTGTATGTCATCCCCCAAAGATTTAGTTCCTTCTGTGGTCAATGAACAGCCACTGATCCATATCAGCATTCTTAATTGTGAGGCAGAATGTTTCAAGGTTTGAGTGGGTCATGGTTGATTTACCTAATCTCTACTGTTGGATATTCGCTACTACATGTAATATCAGAGTGAACACCCTTTCCATGTACCTATGAACCTTTTTTAACATTTTTTCTATTTTTTGTTTCATCTCATTGAAACCTATGCAAATTTATAGGTGCCTTAAATCTTTTCTGGAAGAAGATTGAAGATAAATACATGGATATAACTAACACGTTGAAGGCCAGGCCTGAGGCCTTGGAACAGCAGCTTCACAGGATTTCTGAGGAAGAACACAGAGATGATGAGGAGAAAGGCAGGCCCAGCTCATGCCCCGTGTAGAGTGATTTGCCCTCATCAGATCTCTTTTCTCCTGAAAGCAAGTGGCTTGCTGTGCCCGGCAAGCTGACGGACTTACCCAAATTGCCCTATTTCTTTGGGGCTGGCAGGAGTTAGGCTACAGAAACTTTAAGTTTCTGGGGTTTCCCTGGTGGTCCAGTGGTAAAGAATCCGCCTTCTAATGCAGGGGACGTGGGTTTGATCCCTGGTCGGGGAACTAAGATCCCACATGCTGCAGGGCAAATAAGCCTGCGTGCCACAACTACTGAGCCCACGTGCCACAACTACTGAACTTGCCTGCCTCAACGAGAGAGCCCGCGTGCTGCAAACTACAGAGCCCATGAGCCATGGAGCTCATGCGCCACAGCTAGAGAGAGAAGAACTCGTCCACCACAACTAAAGAGAAGCCCGCGTGCCACAATGAAGAGCCTGTGTGCTGCAATGACAGATCCCGTATGCCTCAACGAAGACCCCGTGTGCCACAACTAAGACCCGACTCAGCCAAAAAAAAAATTAAAAAAAAAAAAAAAATAATATATATATAAATAAATGGTAAGCCTTTTTAAAAAAAGTTATATAAAGAAAGAAACTTTAAGTTTATCAGCTCTGACATACATTTGTTCTCTGACTCCTGAATTCCTTTTCAGACATAAGATTCTGAGATTCTCACTAACAGTGCATAGGGATGGTGGTGCCCAGAGAAGTGGACAGGGGCACGTAAGATTCATGCAGTCCTTCCTTTCCTCCCAAAACATTTGCTATGTGCCTTCTAGATGCCAGCCCTCTGTTAGGGGCTAGAAATAATTTAAACTGCTGGTCTATGGACCACAGTAGCAAAGCCCTAGAGCTGTCTCATATGGCAGTCACTACCCACATGTGGCTATTAAGCACTTGAAATGTGGCCCATCGAAACAGAGACGTGCTGTAAGTTTAAAATATGCACCAGGTGTTGAAGACTTAGTACAAACCAAAAAAAGTGAAATATCTCATTAACAATTTTTGTATTGATTGCATGTTGGAATGATAATATTTTGGATATATCAGGTTAAGTAAAAATAATTTCACCTGTTTTATGTTTTTATGTAGCTACTAGAAGAATTTAAATTATATATATTGTTCATATTATACTTCTATTGGACAGGCTGCTCTAGAGCAAGATGGTTCTCAAAATGTAGTTTTAAGTCTGCCCATACCTGACACCTTGGGGGAGGGGAGGTGTTTGTTAAAAATGCAGTTTCCTGGGCCCTACCCAGAAGTCTGTGAAGCTTTGTTTTTGTGCTAGAGACTGACAAACAAGTTTTGGAGTGGTGGGGAATGGTGAGGCTATATGAAAAGGATTCTGTGGGACCTGAAGGGAGAGGTCAGGGAAGACTTCCTGTAGGAGGTGAAGCTAGCTCTGTCTTGGCGGAGTGATGGTCACGTTCCCTGTACCTTCCCTGCCAAGAGCAGTCTGAACCTCTCTGTGGGTTCACGTGCCTCCTGGAAGGCAAGGGTCATCTGATAGCCCTGTGGATTTGAGTTTTTCCTCAAAAGGCCTTTTGAGGATGCTTTGCAGCTGGGCTCTCTCCCACCTCCTCCTTCTGTAACAGATATTCCTCTTCCCCCACCTCTGCCTTAGTCTGGGCCCCCTGAGGCCACGACAAGCCCATCTGCTAAAAGTACTGGGTCAGTGGACTCTCTCCAGAGCCGTGAGCGCCCAGCTGACCTGCCACCCTCCGCCTTGAGCCTTCAGGTGCTGCTCTTAGCACACCTGTCACCTGATCCCCCCACTAGATAACAGGGAGGCATCTGTCCTCCCTGTTATCTCCAGGGCCCACTGGCCACAGGAAGATGATGCACTGCTAACCAGATGTTGGTGACATTTTCTCTGCCCACATGTGACATTTCAAAAAAAGCCGATCCCCTGGCTCCCAAATACAGGCGGCCAGCTGAGTTTACTCAGTCGGGGGGGGCTCGCAAATCTGCCCCATTCAGCGAAGTGGCCCGTGCGCAGTATGGCAGAGTGGCGGGCGGTGGGATAAACCTATGCGGCCACATGTGACACACAGTCCAAATGTCACCCCACCTGGGGGGCCAGGCAGGCCGCGAAGTGGGTTCTGTAACCTGGTGGGCGCCTAATTTGCAGGACTGGGTCTGATAGAGAAAAGTCACATGAAAGGCTGAGGGAAGCTGTCTGATAAGGAGGCTGCCCGGACCTTCCCTGAGGAGGAAGCCTGGGTGTGTGGGCAGTGAGGAAGGAAGCTCTGCCCCGCAGAGAATTCTGCTGCAGCCACATTTTCGGGCAGGAAGTGGATTCTCCTGTCACTCCAGCAAGGGCCTGAGTCGGGCTGGAGGAAAAGCAGGGCCCGTTGCCAGGGTCCTTCTTAGAGTGAGAGGCATTTGGCTAAGGGAGCCCTCGGCAAGCACGTCAGAACTCTGCAGCGTGTGGAGGACGCCAGGCTGTTTATCTAAGGGGTGGATAGTGCGAGAGATACAGGACAGCTCGGCTTCAAGAGCTGGCCCCAGCCAGAGAAAGCTGATTCGGCAGCTCTTCGTGGGCAGGGCTGAGCAGCAATAAACACTGGGGAGAGAGAAGGGTGGACCCTGGGCCCAGCTGGGGCACATCTGTAACCCAAGAGGCCGACTCCTCGCCCTTCTGAGAGGGTGGAGTTCCCAGCAACTCCAGTTTTGGGGCCCCAATGCTTGTGACCATTTCCAGCTCAGGAACAAAGGGAACGTTAGTTACTACAAGAGGCTGGTGGGTTCCCTGATCTAGAGATTCCCCTTACAAAGAGGCAAGGTCACTCCATCTCCCTGAGAACTCTGAGAGATCACGGGAAACCTCAGAATTGGTTTGTCCATCCTACTGACTTAGGGCGCACCAGGCCCTGTGTTAGATGCGGGGACACAGCAGGGAGAATCACGGAAACAGAGAGGGACAATAATGATACGTGTGACTTTTCTTAAAGTTCTCATCCTTTGTGGTCTGAAATGTACTTCCCCATTCCCTTTCTTCTTTGATGGCCTTATCAGGCAACATCTACTCTGGGAAGCCTTTGACTATCCCAGCCTAAGGTCACACCACCTCTCTTGGAATTCCAACAGCACTCCTGGTTAGTATCCCTATTTCAGTACTTCACATACTCTTTTGAAACCTTTTTGTACATGTTCATCTCATTGCCCACAAGAGGAGGCATCCTTCCCTTTGAATGGTCTTGGTGCCCTTGCAGAAAACCAGTTCCGGATAAATTCCTGGACTCTCAATTCTATTCCTTTGATCTATATGTCTATCCTAGGTCTGTAGGATGCCATCTTGATTACTGTAGCTCTGTATAAGCTGTTTCCTTTTCTTTAATGGACTTTTTAAAGAGAAGTTTTAAGTTCACAGCAAAATTGAGCGGAGAGTACAGAGTTCTCATATACTCCCTGACCCCACACATTCCTGGTCTCCCCCCATCAACATCCCAAAGCAGAGCAGCACATTTACTGCAATTGATGAAGCTACGCTGACAGATAACTATCACCCAAAGTCCACAGTTTACATTAAGGTTCATGTTTGGTATTGTACATTCTAGGGGTTTGGCCAAATGTATCACGTGTGTCCACCATGACAGTATCGCACAAAATAGTTTCACTGCCCTAAAAAATCTCTGTGTTCCACCTATTCGTCCTCTTCCCACTAACCTGAGCAACCACTGATACTTTACTATCTCCATAGTTCTGCCTTGACTAGAATATCATATAGCTGGAATCATACAGTATGTAGCCTTTTCAAAATAGATTCTTTAATTTTTAAAATGCGCAATATGCATTTAAGGTTCCTCCATGTCTTTTCATGGCTTGATAGCTCACTTCTTTTTAGCACTGAATAATATTCCATTATGTAGATGTGCTACAGCTTGTTTATCTATTCACCTACTGAAGGACAGCTTGGTTGCATCCAAGTTTTGGCAATTATGAATAATGCTGTTGTAAACATCCATGTGCAGGTTTTCGTGTGGACATAGTTTTCAACTCACTTGTTTAAACACCAAGGAGGATGATTGCTGAATTGTATGGTTAGAGTATGTTTAGTTTTGTAAAAAACTGCCAAACTGTCTTCCAAAGTGGCTGTACCGGGGCTTCCCTGGTGGCGCAGTGGTTAAGAATCCGCCTGCCAATGCAGGGGACACGGGTTCAAGCCTTGGTCCAGGAAGATCCCACATGCCACGGAGCAGCTAAGCCCATGCGCCACAACTACTGAGCCTACGCGCCACAAATACTGAGCCCACGTGCCACAATACTGAAGCCCGCGCGCCTAGCCTAGAGCCCGTGCTCTGCAACAAGAGAAGCCACCGCAATGAGAAGTCAGCACACCACAACGAAGAGTAGCCCACACTTGCCACAACTAGAGAAAAGCCCACGCGCAGCAATGATGACCTGATGCAGCCAAAAATTAATTAATTAATTAATTAAAGTACAGCTAAGAACATAGTCATGATCTGTGTGAGAGGATTCACCATCATGTACCCTAGTCCCTAATGAAGTTATTTTTTATGTTCCATGGGCCTCTCAACCTTGCACATGTACCCAGCCCATGTGCTAGTTGCCCACCTCAGTCAGAGGTCATCATACCTTTGGGACCTAGTGATTCTCAGAATGGTGGCACAACTCTGAACTTTCCCATGAAGATATAAAAATAATAGATTTGGGAGTGACTGGACAGCACCTCTAAAACACTTATTAGCAGATCTTTTTTTGGGGAGGGGTTCAGCAGAATTCTCTGTTCAAGTGAAATTTAATATCAAACTTCCATTCAAAATTTTTTTGGGTGTAGATATCCTATCATTCCAGAACAACTTGTTGAAAAGACTATTCTTTTCCCATTGAATTACATTAACTCCTTTGTCAAAAATAAATTAACTATGTATGTGTGGATTCACTATTTCTGCACCCTCTGTGTTGTTCCACTGATAGATAGATATATCCTGACATAAACACCATCCTTTCTTGATTACTGTAGGTCTTTAGTTACATCTTAAAATCAAAATTTTTCTTCTTTTTCAAAACTGTTTTGGTCATTCTAGATCCCTTGCACTTTCAGACCCGGTTTAGAATGAAGTGGTTAATTTCTACATTAAAAGCCTCCTGGGATTTTTTTTTAATTGAGATTGCATTGACTCGATGGATCAATTTAGGGAGAGAAGCTACCTTAGCAATATTGAGACCTTCAATCCATGAACATGGTAAATCTTTCTGTTTAGTTAGACCTTCTTTTAATTCACTCGGCAATGCACTATAGTTTTCAATGTAGAGGTCTTACACATCTTTCATTGAATTCATTCGTGTTTTATGTGTTTTGAAGCTATTATTAATGGTGTTTTAAATATTCATTTTCCAATTGTTTGCTGCTAGTATACAGAAATACAATTGGTTTTTGTATGTTGAATTTGTACCTGCAACTTTGTTAAAATTACTTATTAATTCTAGTAGGTATTTTTGTCTTTTGCAGATTTCTTAGTATTTTCTACATAGACAGTAATGTCAGAAAAAAAAGGTCACTATACATCTTCCTTTTTCCAATAAGTATGCCTTTTCTTTCCTTATTTCACTAGCTAGAATGTCCAATACAATGTTGAAGAAAAGAGGTAAGAGAGAACATTCTTGCTTTATTCCAATCTTAAGAGCAAAGTATTCAGACTTTCACCAGGAACTATGATGATAGTGGTAGGTTTTATGTAGATGCTCAAGATGAGAAAGTCTCCTTTGATTTCTAGTTTACTGAGGATTAAAAAAAATTATTATTATAAACAGTGCTGAATTTTGTCAAATGCTTTTACTGAATCTACTGATGCATTTTTTTCTCCTATATTCTGTTAATGTGGTGAAATACACTGATTAGTTTTGAAATGTTGAACCAAGTTGAATTTTTGAGATAAATCCTACTTGGTTCTGGTGTATTATCCTATTTATATACTGCTAGACATGATTTGCTAATACTTTAATGAAAAATTTTGCATCCATGTTCATGGTATTCTGATATTTTCCTTTCTTATAATATCCTCATCAGGTTTTGATATCAGGATTATGCTGATTTCACACAGTGAGTTGGAAACTATTCCTTCCTCCTGTGTGTAAGAATGGTATTATTTCATCCTTGAATGTTGGATAGAATTCACCAGCGAAACTATGTGGGTTTGGAGCTTTCCTTGCAGGAGGGTATTTGATTATGAATTCAACTTCTTTTTTTTTTTTGAGGTACGCAGGCCTCTCACTGTTGTGGCCTCTCCCGTTGCGGAGCACAGGCTCTGACATGCAGGTTCAGCGGCCATGGCTCACGGGCCCAGCCGCTCTGCGGCATGTGGGATCTTCCCGGACCGGGGCACGAACCCCTGTCCCCTGCATCGGCAGGCGGACTCTCAACCACTGCGCCACCTGGGAAGCCCCTCAACTTCTTTAATAGGTGTAAAGGCACTTAACATTTTTTTCTCCTTGAGTGAGCTTTGGAAAGTTGAGTTTTTCAAACAATTTGTCCATGTGGTCTTATTGAATTTATTGATAGAAAATTGTTACTAACACTCCCTTATTATTATTTTGCCTGAAGTAATTATCTTCTCTTTCTCCTGATATGGGTAATTTGTGTTTTCCCTCTTTCTCTCTTTGGTTATTCTTAGTAGGAGTTTATCAATTTTATCAATCTTTTCAAACAGCCAACGTTTGGTTCTGTCAGTTTTTTTTACTGTTTTCTGCTTTTTACGTTATTGTTTCTGTTCTCATAATTTCTTTCCTTCTACTTAATTTAGGCTTAGGGGGTTTTTCCTTAAAGTGAAAATTTAGATTATTGATTTTAAACCTTCTTTTAAAATTTAGGCATGTAATGATATACTTTTCTCTCTAAACAGTGCTTTAGCAGTGACCCGCAAATTTTCATATGCTGCATTTTCACTATGTTCAACGCTCAAAAAAAATTTTTTTAATTCCATTTGTGATTTCTTCTATGGATTCAAAGACCCCCAAAATTCAAAGACAAGAAACATAAAGAAGTCTATACCAAGGCACATCATAAGCAGGTTACTCAAAATCAGTAAGAAAGAAAAAAATCTTAAAAGCAGCCATAGGAAAAAGACGCTTTTACATTCAGAGGAACAAAGACAATGATGGCGGCAGATTTCCTGTTGGAAAAAAATGCAAACAAGAAGCCAGGGGAAAGGCTTATGCTGCCTGTGGGGCCCTGAAGATCCTCTACCTTGACCCCAACCACAATTCTGCTTCACATTAGTGAACCTCAGCTACGAATCAAGTCCAGCCAGGTCCTCCACATCCACATTACACAAATCTCTTCATCTATCAGTTGGTGATCAAATAATTTATCATCCAAATTGGGAAACTACTGAGAGTGAAAGGGAGGGCTGGTAATAATTCCATCAGGATAAAGGGTACAAAACAGGACTTCCAGGACTGTATTGGTTAATGGGGTCATGTGGTTACCCTAACTATGAGTTCCCAGCACCTAGCACAGGTCCTGGCATAAAACAGGTGCTCAATAAATGTTTGACGGTGAAAATAACATTTACTGAGAAAATAGTTTGTGTTAGGCACTGGCTTATCTCAATTAATTCTCATATCAACTCTTTAAAGTAGGTACTATTAATACCCTATTTTCCAGAGAAAGAAACCAACACACAGAGAGATTAAATAACTTGGCCACACAATCAAGGTGTGGAACTGGGATTCGAACCCAGGTAATCTGGCTCCAGACCCTGGTCTCTTGACTACCACAGTCTGAATGAATAAAATGAATGAAAGAAATTATACCATTAGGGTTACATTTCTATTAAATTTCATTCAAGGTGTAAGAATGGTGCATCACTAGACAATCTATTAATGTAATTTAGCACATTATCAAATAAAGGATAAAAACTGTATGATCATTCTCACACAGGCAGATGAAGTATTTGATAAAACTCAACACCTATTTATGATTTTTAAAAAATTTAGCAAACAAGAAATAGGAGTAAACTTTCTTAATCTGAAAATGTTTAGCCATAGCAAACCTCAGTGAAGAAACACTGGAACAAAACAAGGACACTGCCCACTGTCACCACTTCCATCCATTATTGTATTAATGATGCTTCCCAAGGCATTAACACAAGAGAAAGAAATGAAAGGCATAAAGACAGAAGGAAAAAAAAGTCAGTATTCACAACCAATAGCAAGTTATGTACAGAATCAAAGAGAACCCTCAATTGTGGAGAAAAGGGAACCCTCCTACACTGTTGGTGGAAATGTAAATTGGTGCAGACACTATGGAAAACAGTATGGATGTTCCTTAAAAAAGAAAAAATAGAGTTACCATAAGATCCAGCAATTCCCTTCTGGGTATATAGCCGGAAAAGACGAAAACTCTAATTCAAAAGGATACATGCACCCCAATGTTCACTGCAGCACTGTTTACAATAGCCGAGACATGGAAACAACCTAAATGTCCATCAACGTATGAATGGATAAAGAAGGGTCCTGTGCTAGGAGCGTTCCTGCCCTCTCAGAGCCGAGATCTCATGATGAAGGAGGCTCGAGGGTGGGATGGGTCACACGCTCACAAGTGCCCCGGCCTCTGCACCCACCATGACCAACCACGCAGAGACAAGTGACTAGCAGGGGCTGGGCACTCAAAAAAGATCAGTGAATTGATCCTCCCCTGCCTGCCTCTCAGGGCTATTAAGAGAATCAAAGCAGATTAGAATATTGAGCAATGATTGAGGCAAAAACTGAGGAATTACTATGTGCTGCCCACAAGCTAGGTATGATTCGCCCTGTGTTTTATAGACGAGGAGGCGGGTACACAGAGAAGTTAGGTAACCTGCTCAACAACACAGAGCAAGGGAGTGAAGCTCAGGTCACACAGGGCTTCCCAAAATGATGCAATTCCCCCTTGAAGGCAGGGCAGTACAGACAGGGTCTCCCAAATATATGTACAAGCCCCCTTACCTACATGGTATCAATATCACTACTATGATTTATCTATTACTTTTCTTTTAGTCCCTTTCTGGAAAAACTTAAATGCTTATTTTTGTTGATTATTAGTTTCCTATTACTGCTATAACAAATTACTACAGCTCGGTGCCTTAAAACAACACAAATTAATTTTCTTAGGGCGCTGGAGGTCAGAAGTCCAAAACGAGTCCTAAGGGACTAAAATTCCAGGTGTCAGCAGAGCCATTTCTTTCCTGAAGCTCTGGGGGAGACTTGGTTTCCTTGCCATTTTCAGCTTCCAGAGGCCACCCATACTCCTTGGCTCGTGGCCCCCTCCTCCATCTTCAAAGCACATTAATCTCTGCTTCCATTGACTCTCTCATTGTTTCTCTGACTCTCCTGCCTCCTTCTTTTTTTTTTTTTTTTTTTCCGGTACGTGGGCCTCTCACTGTTGTGGCCTCTCCCGTTGCGGAGCAACAGGCTCCGGACGCGCAGGCTCAGCGGCCATGGCTCACGGGCACAGCTGCTCCGTGGTATGTGGGATCTTCCCGGACCGGGGCATGAACCCGTGTCCCCTGCAACGGCAGGCGGACTCTCAACCACTGCGCCACCAGGTAAGCCCTCCTGCCTCCTTCTTATAAGGGATCCTAGTGATCACATTAGGCTCACCTGGATAATCCAGGATAATCTCCCCTTTTTAAGATCCTTAATCAAATCTAAAAAGCCCCTTTCACCACATAAAGTCACAATCTCAGGTTCCAGGAATTAGAATGTGGATATCTCTGGCGGAGCATTATTCAGCCTATCAAAAGCCACATCCAAAGCAATAATATCTATGAAATCATAAGTGTATTGGTGTGTGTGTATACACACATTATATATACACATATTCTAACTGGGTTAATTTGCTAGGGTTGTCATAACAAAAGACCACAAACTGAATGGCTCACACAGTGGAAATATACTGTCTCACAGTTCTGGAGTCCAGAAGTCTGAGAACAAGGTGTTGGCAGGGTTAGTTCCTTCTGAGGTCTGTGAGGAAGAATCTGTTCCATGCCTCTCTCCTAGTTTCTGTGATTTGCTGGCAATGTTCAGTGTTCCTTGGCTTGTGGAAGCATCACCCTATCCCTGGCTTCATCTTCACATGGTGTTCTCCCTGTGTGCATGTCTGTGTCCAGATTTCTCCTTTTTATAAGGATATCAGTCACTGGATTAGGGGCCCACCAGTATGACCTCATCTTAACTAATTACATCTACAACAACCCTATTTCTAAACAAGGTCACATTCTGAGGTACTGGGGATTACAGCTTCAACATATGCATTTGGGGGAAACATAAGACTTCAACCCCTAACACCGACACACACTGAAACAATACATCACTATTAAAAGATAAAGCATTTGCCCATATACCACCCAAAAGCCCCTTCCTGAACTCGCAGCGGTGCCTGCACAACATTTTGGATGTGAATAATAATAAATGGTACATAGCTAGTCAGATCTGGATTCAAATCCAGTGTCCTCATCTGTGAAATGAGGGCAGTGATAGAACCTGCCTGATAGGATGAGTGAGAGGATTCAGTGAGATAACAGGTATAAAGTGCTTGGCACAGAGCCTGGCACAGACTAAGGGCCCCCACACGTGAGCTATTATTGTCACTGCGGTCATCAGCGTCACTCTTGCTATGGCACTAGCCTGCGTCCCCAGGGCCAGGGAAAGTGCTTGGGAACCTACAGCCCTGAGGTCAGAAAGGCAGGGAGACCATGAGGGACAGACTGGTCTGGAAGGTGCCTTGGCCAGGCCTGGCCCCGCTGTGAGTGTCTAGGGGCCCCGGGGGAGCTTCCCAGCTGGTGTTTGGGGGCTGGGCTTGGGGAGGAGGCCTCTGGCTTTCCCAGCAGCTCATCGGGTGTGTGGGAGCTGGCTGGGGCGTGTGTGACACTAACGTGGTGGAGCCTGCAACACCCGCAGTGAGATGTAGAGGGAAGAAAGCAGGGATGTGCAGGATGGCCTTATCCCAGGGGACCTCCTCAAGCCTAGAAGGTGTCCAAACCAGTGGCTACCCTGCCTCCCCCTGAAACTCCCTAGGAGGCTCATTCCATACACCCCCCCCCCACCATGCAGACCCACACCTTTGGAGAAAGCACACTGGGTGGGAGTCAAGAGCGGAGGGTTCCAGTTCCAGCCTGCCAAGGCTTGCTAGGCAACTGGGGCAGGAGACTTGGCCTCTCTGAGTGGCAGCGCGGCCTCATCTGCGAAATACTGCTCCTGCCTCTGTGGGTGTTGAAGATCCAAGGAGAAGGCACGTGAGAAAGTGCTACCAACTGCAAGATGCAATTATTCCTACGTAATTTCTCTGAGCCTCAGTCTGCTCATCTGTGAAATGGTGCCAAGCCTGTTTTTCTCCTCTCTGAGGGCTAATGCAAAGTTGAAAAGAGAAAATGTACATGTAAAGCGCTTTAAAGCACGCCAGGCGTGGAGGGAGCCATCAGAAGCAGTCACCTCTCTTAGCACTGTTTTACCATTATTTTGGAACCCTGGTTAGTGATGGAATGCCTGGGCTCTGAAGCAGAATTCCAGTTTATTCCCTCCTGGCTATGTGACCTTGGCCAAGTCACTTAACCTCTCTGGGGTCCAGTTTTCTCACCCGTAAGGTGGCAGTGAGCGAGAACAGCCTCCCCACGGTGGCGTATGGACTGAATGAGATTACGCAGGTAAGCAGGTGCCTGGCTTACCTAAGTGCTTAATAAATGGGGTCACCTTTTTCAAGGTGAAGAGGCTCCGGTGCTATGTATCTTCCTATCTCCTGTATCTTGCCTCTCCCCTGCTTGGGAGCTGCTGGAAGTTGCTAGTGACACCTGACTGTCAGGTGAAACTGGCAGAAGCCACACAGGCCCAGGGAGCTCCCACCAGGAGCGCTGCTGCAGCAGGTGACTTGGGTAGGTCACCTGCCCACCCTCCCACATCGTCCCCTGTCAGACACTTCACAGCACAAGAGACCGAAACACACTTAAAACCTCTTTGAAGGTTCTGGTGAGGAGAGCACTAAGTACGTACCATCTCTGACGCTGCTGCAACCTGCCCCCATCTGATGGTTTCATTTCGGCTTCGAGCCCTTTGTTGGCTCTCTGCCTCCCGTGGGACACAAGCCCATTCATGACCTCTGCCCCGACTGACCTCTGCAGTCGCGTGTCCTGCCACTACTGCATGTCCCCACGTACTGCACAGGCTGCCTGCATCCTCCCTGGACATAACATGCTGTTCCACAGCTCTGTGCCTTTGCACATTCTGTTCCTTTTACTTGGAATGCCCCACCCCATGCGATCTCTTGCTGCCACCACCTCTGAGGCCTTTGCACAGGTTTAGCCCTCATTGACTCCCTTCTCTAGATTGCTTCTGTGGTTTGGTCACACTTCTAGAACTGCACTTACTACTATATCATAATTATTTGTTTACACACCTGCCTCCTTTCAAAAGCCTGTGAGCCTCTTGTAAGCAACTGTGTCTCAGTATGCCGAACGTCCATCACAGTGTCTGACATGTAGCTGGGCACACAGCTAGACTATATTTCCTAGCCTCCTTTGCTGGGAGGTGCAGTCATGTGACTGAATTCTGACCAATGGAATATGAGCAGGGGTGATGTGTGCCTCCTCCAGGCAACCCATAAAATCTCCCTGCAATCTTTCACGCTCTCTCTTCCCTCCCTTGCTGGGTGGAAACAGAGATTCATGTGGAATGGAGTCACCAGATGGGAGAGTCTGGGTTCCCTGAATGACTACCTGGAGTAGAGCTCTCTAGTAACTTGTTTTGGTATATGACATGAGCAGGAATTAAACCTCTATTGTATTGAGTCCCTGAGAGTTTGTTACACAGCAATTAATCTGTCCTGACTAATACAAAGGAGCTCCTAGCCAAGGTCTGTTGAACCAAATTCAAAGAGGGAAGACAATCTAAAAGGCAGAACCCTCCATCCCGAGATCCAATCAAGTCAGGCATCACATTCCTACATGATTGAACTATTTCTAAAGCCAAGCCATCACCCCTCCTCCCCCTCCCCGTCCTATCCACCAAATCACACATACAGTATTTAGAATACCAAGCGTTCCCCTGGAAGGACTGAGAAGGGTGGGGTTGAGGACTTGCCAGATGACCCGTAAAAGTCAGCACAGGTGAATGAGCCCCAACCTGAGATCCTGGTTTCACAAGTTTGTAGAAGGCACACAGAGACACAAGGTGGAATTGTAGGGAGGCGCCTCCTCCTACCCACACAGGGATCAACACCCCTGACACATGACCATTCAAGCTCACAGGAACACCTCCAATGACAGAGCATACCACCCCTCTGAGGCAGCCCGCACTACCCTTGGCAGCTTCTGGGAAGTGCTGGAACAGTGTTCCTCACCAGGCCAAATTCCCACCTGGTCACAAAGGGCCAGGGCCAAAGGGGAGAAAGATCACATTTGGACAGAAGGAAGAAAAAGAAAGGAACGGAGAAGGGCTTCAAATGTATCTTTCCAATACTCTATGATGCCCTCACTACTCAAGGTGTGATCCTGAGACTGAGCATATCATCACCCGAGAGTGTGGTGGAAATGCAAAATCCCAAGCCCCAGGCAGACCTGCTGAATCAGAATCTGCATTTTAACAAGATGCTAAGTAGTTCGTGTGCACAGTAAAATTCTTTACTTCTATGCATAGACTCTTCTTTCATTAAAAAATGGTATATTTCTCCCAAGATAAAAATCTTCTTCTATAGCAATAATTATAAATATTTTACAGCAATATACAAAAACATTTTGTGTTAAGTAACACATGGTAACAAAATTTCAAACAATATAGGAGAGTAAAAAATGGAAAATAAAATTTTCCCCTGGAACATATGACATGTATTCTTATGTCACTAAATTTGTGCTATCCCAAAGAAAATGTTACTAAAAACAAGAAGGGAAAGACAGAAAGAGGTACTTCAAACCTCATCCTCATCCTCTCTTTATTAGAGCATAATTTTATCTTTTTTACAAAGATAATCAGCTATTTAATCATCTATTTCTTACAAATAAGAATATTTTCAAGGGGAAGATATTCTTGTTGGAGCCTGTGATTCAGGATAAGCACGGGATTAAGAATAGAGGAAACTTCCTTTTTTTTTTCTGATCTTCATAATAGGATATATTTCTGTTTTAAAGACAGACAACTATATTTAAAACAAAGCTTTATCTAGGAATAAATACTTTGCTAAATACTGGCTTGCATACATTGAATATATTGACCTACAGACCTGGTGAGCTATATCATAGAGTTCAACATAGAGAGGTCCAGAGCAAAACACAAGCCTGTCCCTCAGAGTCTTGAGGGATTTCAATGATGAGGAAGACAGCGGATAAGTGAGGCTGCCAGTAGAATGTATGTCTTGAGCTCCTCTCTCTAGACAGATGCCCAGAGGTAGGAGGTGAATTTGACTGAAGCGGCTTGAAATGGCAGCGAGGAACTTGTTCCATAATCATATTTGGGAATCTAAATGGAGACTGTTTAACAGGATGGTTTCACACTCATTAGGAGACGCATGTTGGGAAACTATGCACCCATTATAGTTAGGCATAAGAAGGGCTTAAGTGCACCTAGGCTTCTCTTGGCTTCTATGAGGCATGAAGGGAATCACATATCTGACTATCCCAGAGGAAAGGGGTTACAGAACACACTGAGTTGAGAGTGAACCAACAGAGCTGCCATGGATGCCACCACCATGATCGTGGTGGGAGGTGACAATACAACAAATACTACAGGGGAGACAACCTAGTACAGGGGCCGAGTGGAGGGGCTAGTCCAGTGGCCAAGACTCTAGGGGTTTCTTCACTGCCAGTGAGTGACTAGTTGCTTCCTAGTTGGCCAGAGTTGGATCACCAATTACCTACATTGTAATCTTTCTGTTGAAACAATGTGGTTTCTGTTTTTCTTATTAATCTGGCCCAAATGGATAACAATCATATTGTTTTGTTTTGTCTTGTTTTTAACATCCTTATTGGAGTATAATTGTCGAAATAGCTCAGTTGGGAGACCTTTAGACTGAGGAAACTCTTTTTAATGAAAGAAGTGATAAAGTCTTATCGCAAAAGTCACGTGGTACAGGAGATGTTGTGGCCATCTTTGGAAATAATCAACCTGAAGCATTTATAAGAATTTTCAATCCAATGACATATTCTTTTCATTATTAGAAAATTTGCTTTCATTAATTTCTCTCCCTCTCTGTTATATTCTGTTATATTTTCTGTTCTCTCAGGTAGGAGCTCCTGTTCAACAGATATTGAACCCCCCTGGGTTGATCTTCTTTGTCTTAACTTTTCTTTCAAGTTCTGTTTTTTAATCTTTTAGAAGATTTCTTTATTTTTCCCCCAGAACCTCTATTGAATTTCTTATTTTGCAATGGCATTTCTAATTTCTCATAACTTTTAGTGTTCTTTGCATATTTTTCTCAGCATTGTATTCTTGTTTTCCAGATGCACCTCGTTCTCTAATATATGTATATATATATATATATTTTTTTTTTTTTTGCGGTACGCGGGGCTCTCACTGTTGTGGCCTCTCCCGTTGCGGAGCACAGGCTCTGGACACGCAGGCTCAGCGGCCATGGCTCACGGGCCCAGCCACTCTGCGGCATGTGGGATCTTCCCAGACTGGGGCACGAACCCACGTCCCCTGCATCGGCAGGCGGACTCTCAACCACTGCGCCACCAGGGAAGCCCTCTAATATTTTTAAAGTTGAAAGTTACTTTCTATTCCAGCTAATCCTTACAAGTGTCCCTAATGGCAAGTCCAGCCTACAAGCAAAGATGGGCATCCAGGAGGAGCAACAGGAGCTACGCAGCAGACATTGTCTTTGGCGCGTGGAGAAGGAGGTTGCGGGCCTCTCTCTCCCCATTTCCTGCACTCAGTGCCAGCTTGCCATGCACCCATCCATTCATTCGACAACAATTTCCTGAGCACCTGCTCTGTCAGGCACTGTTCTAGGCACTGGGAAAAGAGAAGTTAATGAACAAGCAAGATTTTGCTCTCCTAAAGCTCACATTCCAGCAGGAATGAGACATAACCAATAGACAAAGAATTAAATAAGATAATGATAGATTGTTGAAGACAACAGAATGTGACAATGTGACAGGGCTGGGGGGCTCTCTGAGGAAGTGATCAAGGAAGGCCTCTCTGGGAGGTGTCACGTGAGGCCTGAGTGCCCAGAAGGAGTCAGCTGCTTGAAGGCCTGGGGGAACGGAGTTCCAGGCAGAGGGGACAGCAATGGCAAAGGCGCTGAGAGAGCACTGCACTTGGGGCTCCAGGATCAAGGGGGTGAGCTGAGAGACAGGAAAGGAGGATGGCAGGGGACAGGTCTAGAAGGACAGGTGGGGATCCACCACACAGGGCCTGGCGGTGGGGTAAGGAACTGGGGGTTCATTCCCAAAAGAAAGGAAGGCTTTCAGAAAGGTTATTAAAGGGGGGTGTGATACGATCTGATTTATTTTTAGAAGGATCACTGGTTGGTGGGAAGACAAGAATGTGAGGGGAGCTCCCCCAGGAGGCCTGCTCAGCTCCCCAGGTGGGAGGTGATGGGGCTGGACCAGGGTGGGAGCAGAGCAGACGGAGAGGAAGAGGGCAGAGCTTGGCTGCATTCAAAGGGTTTGAATCCCTTTGGCACCTCAGGCGTTCCTAACAGCTGACCTGGGCAGCCCAAGTGCCCCGATCTGGCCTGATGACATCAAGGGCTGACGCTGCATCGCTGCCTTGAGGGCTCCCTTCCTGGTCACTGAGGTCGGCCACTTGGCCCACAGGAGGCTTTTCTTGCAATTTCTCCTTTCTGGAGGCCCTTTAGGCTAAGGGTGTCCTAGTGTCTGTTCACAATTCATGGAAGGGGAAGGCAAGGTGGAGACCAGAAGAAAAAGAGAAAAATCCCTGAAGCAAAAACTAAAACTCAGGCAGAGTTGCCAGGGGAGCCTAGTCAAGTGGCCCATGCAGTGAGGCTGGCCACCCTCCCCCTCCCCAGGCTCTGAGGCCAGGCCAGCTGCTTTCACGAGGCTTTCCTGGAGGGGAGAACCCGACTCCTGCCAGGGAAGCAGGGAACACAAGAGGAAGAGCTCCCCGCGGAGCCCACCCTGGCGCCCAGCCGCAGGTTGGCTGTCCAGGTGACAGCACTGATGCAGACCCAGGTGAAGGCTTCCCCTCGCGACCTCATAAACACGGCAGCTGCCCACCTAGGACGAGGTGTGGGAGGACGAGGAAGGGCAAGGCAGTAAAGGGCTTGGCCGCTGGAGGACCGCAGGCACCTGTGCTCCTCCCTGCAGGGCTCCATCCTCTGCAGAAGCAGGGATCCCCTGACCTCGGCCGTGCCAGGCAGTCCTGCCTCCACACCTTCACACGTGCAGTCTCCCTGCCTGGGCGCCTTCTCAGTCCACCAAACCCAGCCCTCCCCCTAGGCCCACCTCCAGTTCCACCTTTTCGGTAAAACCTGAGGCGGGAGGAAGGGAATCTAGCATTTATCAGACACCTCTATCGGCACCAATCTATCTCTTAAAAAAAAGTCTCTGATGTCAATTACACCTCACTTTAAAATAAGCATGTGAATAAAATGTAGCAAAATGTGAACATTTGTTAAATCAGTAGGTCTACAGTGCATTATATTGTTTTCTGTAGGATTAAAAAAATTCATAATTAAAAATAAACACTAGAAAAGGAAAGCTGACTGGCTGCAATGCACAGAAGCAGCTGGAAGGGGCCGGACTGGAGCATTGGGAGGCCTGGTAACAAGGCAGTAGATGCAAGGGAGGAATCAGGAGGGCTTGGCCAAGGGGCCTGGGGCAGAGAGGAGGGATCTGCAGGGGTAAGAGATGGTGCAGTGACTGAGAGAGGGAAGGAGGGAGGAGGGGAAGGAGGAGGGAGGGGTCTAGATAGGGGCCGGTTCGGAACACGCTGAGGTGCAGGCATACGTGTGACTTTTAAGTGGAGATGCCTTGAAGGGTCAGCCTGCGGTCAGTTCATGCTGCATCTGTCTCCACCGCTCAGCCCCACCCTGGACCCAGTGACTCGCCCATAGCAGGTGTTCAACAAACATGGTCAGGTGCTCACCCCCACCCGCCTTCTAGTTGACAACAGAGTCTGGGCCCAGAGAACTAGCCCCCATTGAGAAGATGCCCAAGGAGAACAGAGCCCCACCCCAAGCCTATTCCTGGTGCCCTACCTGACCCAGATCCCCAGCAGCTGGTGCCATATTTTGGGGGCTAGCCTACCCTGCAAGGGCCACTCCCTCATCTGGGCGAATGCCTACTGCTCAGCTATTTCTAGTGGGGACAGCAGTGGGACAGGCGTGGCCCTGGAGGAACAGCTAGCATGGGGCAGGAAGGGATTAGGTGATGGAACAGATAGATGAGACCCTCTGTCCAGCTAGAGAAGGGGAAGAGCCAGCCTGTGGTCCCCACCTTACCCACAGGAGCCCGGAGCCCGACTCTCTGGGGCAGCCTGGGTGAGGGCTGAGAGCACTTCCAGGCCTGGGGCAGGGGGACTGCAGTCACGTCTCTTCTGGGAGGGGGAAGACCAATGGCTGGCCATCATGGGTGCCCTCTGGAGGCAAGGCAGGCTCCCCACCAGGGTGCCAAGACCGTCACTGGATTCCAAAAGGAATGTCTACACATAAGCCATTGTCAAGAAAAAGGTTAATTTCCCCTGAGAAGGGGAAGCAGCCCCACTCCCCATCGGGGCTTTTGCCTTTGAGGGTGCAGACTTGCCAAGCCCCTTGCTCATCACAGTCAGCGACCCTCCATACAAGTCACAGTCAGGCCCTCACCTGCCCTTCTCCCAGACTCCTGCTTGGGACATGGCAGCATCCCAGGGGAAGACGTACAGACAAAAGAGACCCAGAGACTGACAAAGACATAGCAGAGCCAGAGAAAACACCTCCAGGAAGGAGGCTGGGGAAAGGCCACAGGGATGAACAGAGCTATGCCCAGAGACAGGCCCAGACTCAGGGACCCTTGGGAGCCAGAGATAACGAGAAACTGGGGAAAGAGAGAGACACAGAGAGAACACCATAGGGAGAATCCAAGACTCAAGGGCAGAGAAAAGGAAATGAACATATAGAAACTGACAATTTCTCTCTCTATCAGCCCAGCCCAAACCCTCCCCAGCCTGGGCAGTGGGTCAGGGCAGTACCCACCTCCAGCGGCCAGGCCAGCCCCACCTGCTCTGCAGCTGAAGCCTTCCTGGCAAGGGAGGGAAAGGACCCCCCTCCTCTCTGAGGTGCTGGGATCTCCCAGGCTGGCTCTGCAGTGCTCTGACCCATGTAGGGGCACATCAAAGTTACAGGGGAGAGTGGACGGAAGGGTTTAGCCTGTGGATTCCAGAGCCAGACGGCCGGTCTGGATCCTGGCCCCCCACCTGCAGAAAGGGTGGTTCTGCAGCTCTACCCTCCCTCACCTCGTTTCTCAACTACACAGCCAAGAAACCTAGGTATTCCAAACTGGCCCAAAGTGTCCCCCAAGTACATAATACGACGGATAAAATCTCAGTTTTGAGCCCTCCTACATGTGTTCGATTTCTTAGGCCATCCCTCCCCTCCACCCACAGGATAAAAACAAGCTCGTTTCCTTGGGGAGCCAGCAGGCCAGCCTTCACCAGAGATGCCCTGAGGAGAGCAGGTCGGCACTGTCTCAGTGGGAAGAATGGCTGCTTGTTGTACGCCAGAGCCACCCTCTCTGCCAGCATCTCAGCTCCAGCCTGTACACCAGCCTCATGCTTCCTGTTTGGGTGGGGTTTTTTTAAAGCCATTTTCTGAATGTGGTCCATTTAGCCCCAGGGATGCCCCCATGCCCGTCCCATTCCGAGCCTCCTGCCCAGCCCCCAGCCAGCACTGAGCTCAGCCTTCCAGCATGGCTGAACTGGCCACTTTGTTCTGCTGGGCACCAGATAAATGCTCCCTAATGAGCAGATGGAGCCAAACCCTGGCTGGCATTTGGGGCTGTCTCCTGGCCAGCCCTGGAGCATTCATTTACTGCAGCTTGGGGGTGCCTAACACCCTTTCGTGGCTGGGAATGTTTCCCTAGTTCAGGCTGGACAGACACCGTGTCCACAGGGCTGTGATCGCCATCCTAATGACTCTCCATAGCCGCTTCAGTCTCAGTGGGAAAGGTTTCCTGTGCCTTGTCTCCTAAAAATCTCACAAGGACTCTATGAAGCAGCTCCTGCAATTAGAGTCATTCAGCAGATGAGAAGGCTGAGTCTCTTGGAGGTTAGGTAATGGCCCAGGGTCACACAGCTGATAAGAGGTAGTAGGGATGAGGTCACACTCATGTAAGTCTGTCTGACAACAAAGCCTGAGCTTCCCATCACTGAGAGCAAACTACTCCACTCGGAAAGTTGGGAAGTTGGTACCAAGAATCCCACAGGCTCTTTTGGAGAGCCTGCTGTCACCCAACTGTGGAGGTCTCTGAGGAATTTAAAATCATTTTTCCTTGGCTCTAGCTAAATTTTGGATATAAAGGAAAGCACTACAATTCTCCAATAACTCTTACAATGGCCTGGCCTGAGGAAATGTACCGGAGATGCAGTAATTGCAGTCCCCCAAATCACATGGGGGCTGATGTCCAGGGGTGGCAGGGTGCCAGTGAGGGAGATCACTGCATCTCTGGGTCACCTGGCTTGTGGCTGTCTTCCTTCCAACAAGCCCACAACTCAGGCTCCCACAGTTCACACTGGCTGTCTCAGGTCCACAAGAGTCAAAAGCAAAACCAACTGTGCTGCTGTTGGGGAGGGGATACAAGGACGCCAAGACCTCAACAAGCAGGCTGGGATGCCCGAGCAGCAGGGCTGACGGCAGTGGTCTACACCCTGATTGCTCACCCATTCTACGCCTTCTGCACCTACCCTGATTCTCCCACCAGTTGGCGGCTCTGGCTCAGGCCAAGGCTGTCAGCCTGGCTTCTCCGCCCAGGATGACCCTGACTTCTCCCCTCGGGGTCCCCATTACCAAGCCTAGTGCCAGGCATGTAGCTGGCACTCCTCCAGGATGCCAGGATTGACATGAAATTCCTTCCTGTCGGAAGGGAGTGCCTTGGTCACAGTTGAAGGCTTCACGCAGCTCGCGCGCGCGCGCGCGCGCGCGCACACACACACACACACACACACACACACACACACACACACACACACCACTCACCTGGCCACCACTATAGATCTTCCTTCCCTTCATTCTCCAGTTTGGAGGGGACACTGTGCCCCCATGCACTGTGCAGCCAACTTTCCATTTGTTATCCAAAGGAGGGTAGATGGGGGCCCGGTGCGGGCAGAGCTGAGTTTGCTAGGTCAGACCTTGGGGCCTGAGGAAGAGGGAAGTGACGGCAGCAGGGCCTCGCTGATGTGACACCCAAACACACCCTGACGTGACACCCTCATGCCGGGAAAACAAGGTGTGCAGCTCAGAGCAGTCAGGCAGGTGGTGTGGCCTGACTCAGATGCCACCTCTGGCAAAGCTGAGATTTATTATCCAATGAGAGAAGTGGGCAGTGGTAGGCAGGACGCTTGGGCTGAGCTCCAGGCAGCAGCTGGGCAGAACTTTCTGGCAGGCGGAGGGAAGTCTTCTGCTCTGCACAGGGGTCCAGGAAGGGTGAATGATTGCCCCCTCCCCCCAGGAGCTCTCTTGGTGATGCAACAGGGGCTTCCTGCCCTCCTCAACCAAAAACAGAAAGAAGACTTCTGGAGGGGAGGCTAGAATTCCAGACTGGAATAAACTAAAGCTAGAGCGCCTGAGCGCTAGTCCTGCTGTCACTTGCTGGCCCTGTAATGTAGACGAGTCACTTCCCCTCTTAGGGCCTTATTTCCTCATCTGTCAAATAAAGGAAATGGACTACATCAGAGGGTGGCCAATAAATTTCATCTCAAGGTACCATTGCCAATTGATAGGTAGTGTCTTCCTGAAGATATCTGGGTTTGTTTTTTCAGAAAGACTCTGAGACCATGTATGGGCTCAGGACCCATGGAACAGTGTCAGCCACGGGCACGGGATGGGAATGTGCTGTGATCAATTAGTGATGCCTGCTGTGGACACAAGACCAAAAAGTGGCAGCACGAGTGCCAGATATGTTATCATCCTGATAGATGATCTCTAAGGGCCTTCTGGTCATGAAACTCAATTCCACCCCAGTTCGCCAGCAGATCTGGTTAATGCTGGTCGGCAAGCATGTACCTCCCATGTTGAGATATTTGCACACAGCTGATTTCTCTCCCTGAAAGATGTGTTCTCGTCCGCCCTGCAGGACAGTTACTGGGGGAGCAGGCAGCCCCCTAAGTCCCCAGTGCCCACACCCACCAGACTTAACCCAGAAGCTTAGAGCCAATGAATAGTGCCAAGGTTTACTACCCAGAGGACATTCCAGCTTTTCTTACAATCTTCCTCAATATCTACAAAGGGGCTTCCCCCACTGTGTGACAATCCCACCTTGCCCCTGAGGGAGGATGAGCGAACAAAAAAAGACAGAGATGGCTCTTGACTTCCTGGTGGTCACAAGTGAGGGTCTCGTCAGACACGGCTTGGTCCCTGAGGAACTCCTTGGGAGATGTGTGCCAGGACCACCTACAGACCATTTGCCAGGAAGACCACGTGCACCAAATGCACGCAGGTACCAAGACAGGTGCTCACAGACCAGGTACTCATCTGTATAGGAAAAGATTAATTTCCCAAGTGCACCTGCAGCATGACAAGGATCCCACAGCTCTGGCTGCTTCAGACCGTCGGACAAGCTCCTCTCCTCTCTTTGCATCCTTAAGCTCTGCCCGGGGCAGACGGTGGGGATGGCTGACAGCAGACCCTGCCACCGTATGCATCTGGCACGGACGTGTGGAGACCCTGCCCCACGTACGATGCCCATGGTCACCTCTCTCCATCTATTCTGGACCTGCAAGACCCCTCATGTACACGGTCATTCCTAAACCCGTGGGGCTGGGGAAACTGCACAAGAAGGAGTCACTGTACAAACTACAAACTTCATCTGCTTGGAGTGGAAAAAAAATAAACCCACCTTCAAGTGCACGCTAGCCGGGCACCAAGCAACCCAGGATTCCAACTCAGTGAACAGCTTTCCAACCTGAGCCGGCCTGGAGGTACCATTTCCCCAGGCCTTCCCCACCCAACACTTCCTGGAGAGCAGACACCCTACGGCCCTCTCCCCTCCTCACCCCAACGCTAGGCAGAACCTGCCAGAAGGGAAATCAGTAGACAGAGAGGAAACTGGAGTTCACCCTCAGGCCGTGGGGCCAGATGAAAGGGAGCCAGCTCCCGGGGGAGGGGAAGCCAGCCACGGAATTCCCAGGAGCTACTGGAATCCCCACAGGGCTCCCCTGGAATCCCCCTGTGTTCCATCGGGAATCTGAAAGATGCCTCTTTCCAAGAGCAAGGAAAAACTGTTGACAAATAGCAACTTTCTGAACAGCAGTGTTTTCCTAACAGAGGATGGTGGATTGGTAATTACACTTTGGAGGTGAAACAGTTTATCTGGGAAGACCTAACCACCACCACCTGCCTCTCCCACCTGGATGCAGACAGAGCTATGCGGTGAAAGTGAAGTCTGTATAGATGGGGCACAGGAAGAAACCTCGGCCTCCAGCTGGAGTAGGGATGTCCAGCTATTTTCTCTTGAAGTTAAGTTTCTGAGGACCTAACTGGTGAGTTCTCAGCTTCCCTGTCTAGGGACTCCACACCAGTCACTATTCTCAGGGCTTTCTTTACATGGATTGTCTCATTTCATTCTTACTATCACCCCATGAGGCAGGTATTTTTATTATCCCCATTACACAGATGAGAAAACCGAGGTACAGAGAGGTTAAAGAACTCACCAAAGGTTATATACAGCTAGTAAGTGCTGGAGCTGGTCTTGGAATCCAACCATCCTGACCCTGGAGCACCTGCCCTTAACCACTGCACTCCACAGCCAAGAAGCTCTCAGCGTGGTTCATCATGACACAAGAACCGCCACCCAAGTGCTTCTTGGCCCAATACACAGTTCATGTGTTGTAGGCAATACTGGAATACAAGATTCCAGTTTGACAAGATAATTTGGACAGGTCCCTGGGGTTTGCTGTAATGGATTCTAACCAGTTACATTCCGTAGGAATGATCTAGAATGGTGATTCAGGAAATATGAGGTAATGTGATTTTAATAATCATTTTCATTTTCTTTCTCTTGTTAGATATGTTATTAATGTCTATTTTTTTAACCTGTGTGTTTTCTGTCCCATTATACTGTAATGACCAGGAGGAACACAGTTTATTTTAGACCTCCCACTTTTCCCACCTCCTCCCACATGTATCTTTTAATTATTATATATAAATGTTGTAAGTAATACATGAATACATTGTCCTTTTTAAAAAGAGTAAGATATTACAAATAAGGCTAAGGTTCCCCTTTGACCAAGCCCTCCCTCCCATCCATGTCCCCAGCCCTCTTCCAGAGATAACTCTCAATTTGGAGTGTATCCTTCCAGACCTTTTAAAAATAATTGCGTACTTATGCTGTGCATGTACTTATACAAGATGTATCTTGTTGTTTTTGCATAATTGCTATGATACAATGTTTTGAAACTCGCACTGGGCATTCATTAACATTTCTTAGAGCTCCATCCATGGGACCGATCAGTCTCTATGGTTTTGACTGTTGTACAAAGTGGTATGAGACAACAGCTTACTTAGCCATCCTCTATGTTTCCCATTTTTGCCACGGCAAACGATAGGAGGCTTCCTGGGACTGGGGACTGACCTCAGTTAAGGCCAATGCTCTTGTCTGTCCAGGGCATGCGAGCAATCCCAATGACCCTCAGCTTATCGCACTGCTGGCACTAGAACTGCCACACCATGCGCTGGGACTCTCTAGAATCCTTGGTACAAAACTGTTCTTAGAACGTGGCAAGTTACCTCCCCCAGGCTTTAGTCTAGGGTCAATGATCTCAAACAACACAGAGCTTGCCTTGATGATTAAAAGACAGAGCCTGCAGGAAAGACACCTCCCCCAGACCCCTCTTCTACTCTCAGGTTGATCCCTGCACACACCAGGATCACCCCAGTTTGACCTGAGCTGAGGCCTGCTCTGGACATCAAACCAAACTAAAGCTCATATAAATTTAAGGAATAGAAAAATGAACACAGATGTTTACCTGCAATGAGGGGCTGGGGGGATAGAACTCTTCTAATGATAAAAATGCTGTGATCCTGTAACTCTCCATATATTACATCAGAACACGCCCACACACACATACACATCCCTCCTAAGGTTGGCTATTAACAATTTGCAGATTATAGCTTTGTTCACCCATCATAAGCCTGGCCATCTGAGAGCTGAAAAGGGAGTGTGACCCTGGGTGGGTAAGTGGGTGGAGACGCTGGAGAGATGAATGAGGAAGAGAGATAGAAGCTCTTCATAATAGGTTAAGCCCTTTAGAACAAATGAGCAAACCTGAACAGCCTTCTTAACTCTATCTCCCAAGCAGCAGGGGGGAGGCTAAAGGGCCTCTCCCAGCTCTGATCAAATATTGACCCTGTGCACTCACTGGCCAGAGTTCAGACTAAAGGGCCAGCAGCACTATGGAGCCAATGTTTGCAGAGCAATTACTGCATCCCAGCACCTTGTAGGTCAGATTGTGAAACAACCTTTGATGGAGCTGGAGCTTCAGAGAGCCTTCCGGTCCTTCCTCGGTGGGGCCAGGTCTTGGGGGAGACACTTAACAGGGAAGGAGCTGTGCAAGGAAATTTACAGAGGCTGGAAACGTGGTCCAGCACCAAAGAGAAGGCAACTTAAGGGCATCTGCGGTCTTTTTCCCTGCTCCCTCTCCCCTTAACTCCACCTCCAAGTAATCCAAACTCTTTATAACTAAACAGGCCTCAATATCAGGCCTTGTCCCTGCCAGCTCCCTCTGGGACAGGTCCCTTTCTTGGTCAGATAGGGCTGAGTGGTGGATTATTTTTAGAAGAAACCAATTTCCACTTGGAGACCTAGAGCTTCTCCTTTCCCTGTTCCCAGCTTGACATCTGAAATGCCCTTAGAAGCCCTTTCTAGTAACTGACCTGGTTTCCAGAAGAGGTGTTTGGAAGAGCTGTTGAATTTGAATTGCTCTATGGATGGGGCAAATCACGGTGGAATACAGTCCCCCTCCTGCCGCAGGGGCCCTGGAAGATGTTAGAGGACAACTGGGGAGGGCCTGGGAGGTGGCAGAGCGCACTGGGGTGGGCATAAAGCCAGATCGCGCCTGCTGTGTGTCCCCAGTGGTCAGAGGCAGCACAGTCCAAAAGAACTTCCTGTGATGGTAGAATGTTCTGTATCTGCTCGGTATGTAGCCATTAGCCACTGCGGCTCTTGGGCACTTGCAATGCAGCAACTATGACGAAGAAACTAAATTTCATTTCATTTTTAAAAAATTAAATGAACTTAATTGAATTTTTAAAATTTGATCTTTAAGTTTTTAAATTAACTTAAATTTAAACGTAACTAGCCACATGTGGCTGGTGGCTTACTGCATTGGACAGCCCAATCTAAAGGTTCCATACCTGGTGCTTCCCAGTGGGTGGGAAGAGGCGCTGGGTTCACAGCCCCTTGAGTGAGAAGGTGGCAGAACCACTGGGGCTGAAGGCTCAAGGAAGAAACATGGGAAGAGAAGAAGGTTTTGGGCAGAGTAGAGGGTCTTATCCTAGTGCCCTTGGAAGGATTTCAGGGGGGTGTGAATGACCAAGCAGGTTATTAGAATTGTATATGTACATTCATGCTTGTCTGGAAAGGTGCATAAAAGAAACCCTGAGCCCCCAAAATAAAATAAAGTAACTCATTGGTCTGTCAGATAAACTTACTTCTTCAGGGAAGTCTGCTCTGATACCAGAGTATAAGGTTTCCCTAAAATATGTCTATGGTGCTTCTCTCTGTAGCATTTGGAATCATATAAAATAATATGTATATACATTTTTAAACTAAAATCTGTCTTTCCTCATTAAGCTGTAAGTCCCATAAAAGCAGTAACCAGATCTGCTTTTGCTCAGCAATAAATCCCCACAAATCCCCACGCAGAGCCTGGCAACCTTCCTGGGACACAGAAGGCAGGCACTTAAGACTGGATAGATTGGGATAGATGGATAGATGGATGGATGGATAGATGGGCAGATGGACAGATGGATGGACAGATGGAGAGGAGGCAGACAAGTACGCATAAATGAACGAACAAACTAAGAAATAAGTTAGGGACATACTTTACCTCGATAACTATAAATCTCAAAAAGCAACCAAATCCCCTCAAACTGGAGTGGGGGTGGTGGCTATATCACTCTAGGCCACTGTCACCAATCAAAACCATATGGGCAGGGCTTCCCTGGTGGTGCAGTGGTTAAGAATACACCTGCCAAGGCAGGGGACACAGGTTGGAGCCCTGGTCCGGGAAGATTCCACATGCCGCGGAGCAACTAAGCCAGTGCCTCACAACTACTGAGCCTGCGCTCTAGAGCCCGCGTGCCACAACTACTGAGCCCGTGTGCCTAGAGCCCGTGCTCCGCAACAAGAGAAGCCACCGCAATGAGAAGCCCGCGCACCACAACGAAGAGGAGCCCCCGCTCGCCACAACTAGAGAGAGCCCGTGCACAGTAACAAAGATCCAGTGCAGCCAAAAATAAATAAAAATAAATAAATTAACTAATTTAAAAAAAGATGGGCATCTTCTTAGTTGCCCCCTCCCAAGAAGGATGCTCTTTCCTTCCTCTTCATCCCCTGGCATGTTACTTGTACCTCAATCTAGTATTTATTTTATCTACAGTGGACTAAATTGCTTAAAAGTCTATTTCCCCACTAGATACAGACCCCTAGAAGGAAGGGACCTTGTCCTTCTCAAATGAGTGTCCCTCCGCCTGTGCCACTTCTGCCCTGCAAAAGTGCAAATGTGGTGGAGGCCTTGGCAAAGGCCAATTCACTCTTACCACGAGCCAACCTGGTTTCCTCACCTTTATACTTCCACCCTTGCCATGCGCAGCCAGGCTAAGGCTGCCAGATTTAACAAGTGAAAAATACAGGACAAAGGATAAAACATGAATTTCAAATAAACAATGAATAGCTTCAAAAAACATTTTTTTTGGCTGCACCATGTGGCATACGGGATCTTAGTTCCCCTGACCAGGGATCAAACCCGTGCTCCCTGCGGTGGAAGCACAGATTCTTAACCACTCGACCGCCAAGGAAGTCCCAATGAATAACTTTTTAGTATATCTCCTGCAATATATGGGATATACTTATACTAAAAAAAAGTATACAGTCCCCAGAAAGCCCAGAAGCATGAGTTAGTAAAGCCAGGTAGGCAGCTTTCCCCGGGCTGGTTTAGTCGGCGGCGCAGTACTTCCAGGGTTCCAAGGTGGGCCTCAGTCCAAAAGGGGAGGAGCAAAAGGATTCTGAGAATAGCGCTCTACGGGTCACAACCCTACTCCCAACTCACTCCGTCTTGTCCCAGTGGCAAGCTCCAGAGAGAGCCTGTGGGACTGTGTACGCTCTGACACAGGCCTGGGCACTGAGCGGCAACTCAGCAGAGTGAAGCCAAGGGATGAAAACGAGAAAGCAACACCATGACACGACGTACTAAGCCCCCAGACCCTTCAGCCAGGCAGCCCAGCATCCTTGTCACCTGTTAACACCAAGTAACTCACTAGAAAACCATGTGTTGGGGAAAACATGGATTTGCTCATTTCATCCTCACAACAACCCTACTGGGTGGGTACCATTTGAACCTTCATTCTACAGATGAGAAAATGGAGAAGCTAAGGAAGGAACCTCTCTGGAGTTACAGAGTGACAGAGCCAGTAACTGGTCCCAGGCAATGTGTCCCCAGTGCCTAAGCTCCAAGCTGAGTTCTGAGAGCCACCAGTGACCAGAGACGGAATTAGCAATGCCATTTGTTCTTCCTCTATAGGAATGCCATATTAAAATCAGAGATCCTGATAAATAAGAGAGGCTTTCTAAAATGAAGGCCATTACAAGTCAACATGTCAAGTTCTGAAAAATGGGTTCCCAAAAATGCTTGGTTGAAAGGTTAAATTCCAAAGAACCATCCCAACCCCTTTCCAAACTGCATCTACAGGGTAACAATGACCCACATGGACAGGCCTGGCCATGCTCATGACTAGGGCCAGCGCATCGTACAAGCTGCTTCATGCCGTGTGTCCCCTCTCAACACACAGGAAATGAGCCCTCCAGGCAAGGGAGAAGTGGGGGGAGCAGCATTCCTTTCCTGTGAGATTCTGTAACTAGGGAGGGGGTAGGGGAATAGAACAGAAAAGAGGGGGGAGAAAAATTCTGATTTGAGAGTTTCCCTCTGGCTCATCAATGAGTCCTTTCAGGGTTCCCTCTCCCCAACTAAGTGATCATTTCCTGTCCAGCACACTACACCCATTGATGGGGTATCAGCAAATCCCAACAGTTTACGCCGGAAGGACACGAGGAGACTGGACAGGAGTTGATGGGGGAAGAGGAAGAAGGCAGGAGCTTAAGGTGTGGCTTTCAACCCCATATTGTTAGATTAAGAGAGGATTTGTAATGCAGGGAGCTGGCTCACCTTTGGCTCATCTCATAGACAGAGCCATAATGACAGTGGGATAAAGTCAGGTACTTGGAGGCAAACATGCAAGCCTGGCCTCTCCAAGATGACTCACCACCAGAGGCCTGCAAAGGAAGGAGTGGACCTTGGTTGTGAGGGCCAGCAGTGGATGTCTCTTCTTTGTGTTTTTATAGGCCTAAACCAGGCTCATAGCCCTAAGGAAGAATCTAGAACGTCTCAGCTTTCCCTTCCTGGTATAGGAAGGGTTGCTGCCCAACTCTCAATGATTCTGCCTTGTCTGGTGCCTGCCTCTGATAAACAGGGGTGGGTCCCCTAGTGGCCATGTCTGTGTTCATGTCTGTCTACCCTAGACCATAGTGATTAGTGCAGAGAGGGCACCTGACCCAAGTCAGGCCAATCAGAGTCTTGCCTGGGATTTTTCAATTTGGAACTGGGAGACAGTCAGTCTCTCTGCTGTTGGGAACCACAAGATATGAAATTTGGGAGCTACTGACAGCTGAACTACTGATGTCAGTACCCAGAGAGAAGCCAAGACAAGACAGAGGGAGAGCAGCCCTGGTTTCAGGTGTTCCAGAAGCCACTGCCTCTCTCCCCTTTCCACCATCTGGTTGACTGCATAAGCTTCCCTGGTATATGCTTCCAACCAAGTCTCCTTTTTGTCTAAGCCAGTATGAGTGTAAAACTATTACTTGTAACCTAAAGAGGCCTAATCAAATTAGATGGCCTCAAGGGAGGTGTCTACAATGGAATTGTGGATCCATGCTACCATCCCCCTGTGTGACATGCCTGGGTATGTTAGAGAGACACACATATCATACACTTGTACAAACAGGGAGATAAGAGCCTTATTTGGTTACACAGACACAGTGGTATGCCCCATTTGTGTCTGTAGTTCAAGAAACTGCTTATTTTCTGTTTCAGTCTTTTCTGTGTGTTTGCTTTTCTTTGCCTGCGATGATGTGGTGGCTTGTGTCTCACCCTGGATGTTTACAGACACATGTCTGCTCAAGTACACAGCACCCATGGCCAACCTCCCGCCTTTCCACCCTGGTTTACCACCCTCCAGACGAAGGAGGGTGACAAAGCATGACTGTTAAGACCATCTGAGGAATCCAACGAAGCCCCAAGTATCTGCCTGCATCATCCAAGACTGAGCCCAACCCAGCTTGACCACCGAGGTTCCCTCTTCTGTCCCTCTGCTCTGCCTAGACTCTGACCCTGAGAGCTTGGGAAGGGGATTCTCTGGATGAGTAAGGACATGAGAGAGGCCAACCCACCAGACACTCAGGCCACTTCATGTGGAACCAGGCACCATCTGAGCTCAGACCCACTCACCTGCAGGTCAAAGAACTTGCTGTACCTCCGGTAGATGGTCTGGGACGTGGAGTCGGACCAGGTCACGTTAATGATGTATACCTGTGGGGAAAAGATAAGAGCAGGTGAGGGGGGGACTAAAGCAGGGCCTCAAGCTGTGCCAGGCATCATTTAACATGACTGTGGGTGTTCCATGCCAGGACCATTCTTTTTCTCATCTTTGTCCCCAGGGCTTTAGCACAGTGTCAGGTACATATGGATGCTACATATGTGTCTAAATACACACACACACACACACACACACACACACACACACACACACACAC
>NW_021703781.1:57485498-57539203 GCF_005190385.1 Monodon monoceros
ACACACACACACACACACACACACACACACACACACACACACACACCTAGAAGGGTATTCAATAAAATGCTAAGGATGATTATCTTAGGAGGGTAGGGTTACAAGTGGTTTTAATTTTCTTCTTCTTGTTTATGTGTATTTTATACAATGAACATAAATTTGGAGTTGTTTAAAAATTTAAGTAGCTTATTTCCACTGGTTCTCAAACTTTACGGTGAATGAGATTCTGCAAAGGGCCTTCGAAAATTGCACATGTCAGGACCCCACCCTCTGAAATTCTGCATAAGTAGACCTGGGTTTTAGAGGATCAGGCATCTACATTTTATTCTTTTTAACAATTTTTATAGAGCAGTTTTATTTTCATAGAAAAACTGAGCAGAAGGTACAGAGGTTTCCTATATATCCCCACCCCCACACATGCACAGCCTCTCCCATTACTAACATCCCTCACCAGAGTGGTACATTTGTTGAAATTGGGCATCTATGTTTTAAAAAACCCATTCCAGGTCATTCTTCCACAGTTGAGCCTCAGAACACACTCTGAACCCACTTCAGGAGACTGTAAGCATTTCAGAGATGTGTCGTTCATCCCAGTATCCCTAAGTCTTAGCTCTGCGTCTGGCACTGAGTGGGTGCTCGGAAACCATTCTGCTCCATTGAACAACCAAACTGACCCTCTGGATGAGAGGTAGATTTACAGGAGAGAAATTAGCACATGGAAGAATTGGAAACTTTTCTGAAATGAAGGCATTTCAGGACCCCATTCCCAATGTCACCCCAGTTCCCAGTGCTCAATCAGGCTCTGGAATACTGCCTCAGGCCACTCTGGAAGGCTCACCTAGCCCAGGAGGTGGGTGGGACTCAAAACTGGAGAAGGAGAGAAAGTCCCAGGCCCACACAATCTGTCCTATTTTTCCCACCATTTCTGTCCCTCTTATCTGAACTCACACCGAAGACACGCCTTCCTGGGAGAGGCTTCAGTTAGAGGGAGGGTCCCCTCACACAACCTCAGGGCTACTCTGCTGAACTTCCCCACAGTGCCTGTTGTGATGTCTCCAAGCACAGCGTTAAGGGAGGGCGACCCAGGGTTAAGACGTGGGCGAGACCTCCACCTGCTTCCTCCCTCAGAGGAGAATGAGCTGCTGTAGGTCACAGCACTGGTTCCCCTGCCAGGATGCCCCGTCCACCAGAATCACCTGCAGACCTCCCTAAAAACCCATATTCCCAGGACTCTGCCTAGCGATTCTGATTCAGGAGGTCTGAGGGGACTCCATCAGAGAGAAGAACAAAGTGGCCAGAGAGGTCAGGGTCACAGCCACTGTGAGAAGGCGGGAACATTAGCAAAGAGAAGGAGCATTTGGAAACCTTGGCATCAGATTGGCTGACTTCACCACATGCCTGGAGCAGGGCTCTCTTGGTCTGCTCGGGCTGCTAAAACATAATTCCATAGATGGGTGGCTTAGACAACAACATTTATTTCCCACAGTCATGGAAGCTGGAAGTCCCAGATCAAGGTTCCTGGTAGAACCTTCCTCCTGGCTTGCAGATGGCTGACTTCTGTTGTGTCTTCACATGCTGAAGACAGAGTGAGCTCTAGTCCCTCCCTCTTCTCATAAGGGCACTAATCCCATCATTGGGGCTCCATCCTTGTGACCTCACCTGAACCTAATTACTTCCCAAAGGCCCCACCACAGACACCATCATACTGGGGACCTGGGCTTCAACATGTGGATTTGAGGGGAGGGGAGGGGGAAGGCACGAACATTTACTTCATAGCAAGGGTTCTGCACACAGGAGTGTGAGGCTTTATGTTTGGCTGCTCAGTTAACAGCCAAAGAAATGAGCTCTGAATCTAGTCCCTTCTCCCCTCCAATCTCTAAGTCACAGAGTCAGCCTTGTGCCGTGTGGAGTGTTTGTTCTGAAACACACCCAAGGAGAGCGCCGTAAAGCAAAGCAAATACAGCTGAGTGTTGCCACCCTGAAATGGGGTATTTATGATATGACATGTTTTATGTGATCCCAATTAAGAAAGACCATAAAGTGAAAAGGCCATCCCTACCCTCACAAGCCCAAAATAAACTGACATAAATAAATATATAGGGATATGCTTTGCTTTATATCATATATAAACATATAACTCACACAATAAATTGTAGAAACCATTTAGGTAATGGTTACTATGTGCCAGCAGTGTAAAGCTCTCATATGCATTAGCTCGTTTAATCTTCAGCCCAAGAGGTAGCTACCATTGTGATCCCCATTTTGCACAAGACGAAGTTGAGGTTCAGAGAAGCCAAATAACTTGCCCAAGGTCACACAGCTAGGAAAATACAGAGCAAAGGATTGAACCTAGGTCCAACTGAGTCTAATCCCTATGCTCTTAACCACACTGGACTGTCTCCCTATATGTAAATTCAGGAGTGGGGATATTTAATCAAACTACTTGATGAGGACTGAATGGCATTTTTTAAAATAAAGTTTTGGGTAATCAGAAAAGTCTGTACAACCCTTGAGGAACATGGGGGAGGAAGGCTAATTCTGAGAGCCTGAGACCAAGAAGAGATAGAACTTGGCCCAGACAGAGGTCAATGGTTAAGAATGCTACAAAACCAGACAGACACAGAGGAAACTCTCATACACAACTGGCTTCACCGACTGTGGCAGGATGCTCTGGGGTTTCTCACAGAGGTTATAGCCCACCCCATCCCCCCTGCTAACCCCCAGCTCCTTGACTCCCAAATCCTGCCAGCTACATCTCCCCTCCCACCTGCATCTCCCCTTCCCACAGATGCTGTGCACGACAGGTGCTGCCTTCCTGACCTCCGCCCAGGCAGATGCACTGCAAGGAGGCCCCAAGTGACCGGGCCCTCTCGGGAGAGAGCCTGCACTCGCTCGCAGGCCATTAGACAGTAGTCTTTCTCCCTGGCCAACCAAGTGGGACCCAGAGGAAGGGCTTAACTGGGGCTTAACATGACCCGTGCTCCATCCTCCCTAGTAATTAGGGGCTTCCCTTCACCTCCCAGGGAGAATTAATCACAGGCTCACTGCCTCTGGCAGCTGGGAGGCCTCTCCTTTTGCAGAGGAGGAACCTAGGACTGAGGATGGCAATTTGCCAAGGAAAAGGCACAGAGCCTGGAGTCAGCCACTCCCGGGTTTCACTCTTAGGACCTTCCTTATCATCGGCTGTGAGACCTCAGCCCAGCCTCTCAGACCCTCAGGCTCTTCCTCTATTCTATGGGCACAGCCTTCAGGGCTACAGGGCCTGATCCACTACGTTGGTTTCATTGCAGGTGTGCTCACCCCGTTGGTGGTGGAGCTGGGACAGGAACCCAGATCTCCTAATTCCTAGTCTAGGACTAATGAACACATGACCAGCGTGCACCTGCCCTAGAAAAGTCCTTCCTTGACTATTGAAAACAGTTGAAGAGTCACAGGGCATTGTCACTATCTAACACTTGACCTGAACCCACAAGGAAGACAGGCCTCTGGTGACTTACATGTAGGGGTGGGGGGGTGGGGAAATGAGCCTCCGCCCCCTGGTTCTCCCAAACCTCTGTGATTTGCCAGAGCCTCCCAGCCCCACCCCCAGCCTACCCTCCTGGAAAAACAGTGTAAAGCCTGAGTTGAGGAAAGGGTCAGAGACTTCCCCGGAGGTAAGCCCAGAGGATCTGTGGGCAACCTCCAGGCCCCTTTCCCTCATCTGGGCTGTACGCCTGTCTGCTTTCTTCCAAACCTTGACCATCCTAGACGATCACTCCAGATGAGCAAATGATACACAAAATTCCAGCCCGACTCACATTCCCCCATCCCCAAATCAGAGTTTCCCAAGCCTCCCTGAGCTGGCTGTGCTGGAGCCCCTAGCGATAAAACGCAGAGAAAGAGCAGGTGGAGGGCAAGGGGGACAGGGCAGAGGTCACTGGAGAAAGCCAGCTCTGTTTACCGGGCTACGTCAGGGCCCCAGATAAACTCTCCTCTGGCTGCAGGAGTGACCAAGATAACGTTACCCAGCAGCTGGTTCCAAGAAAGGTTTGCAATTAAACACCCTGCTTCCACACACTGTACTTGGAGTTATGTTTCCCGGGTGGAGTTTCCCTTCCTTCTGGATTTTAAAAACTCATGGATTCTATTACCCCATCTCTGGCCACTTCAGGCAGATGGCAAGCATCTAGAAATTGCATCCAGCCTCCCCCGGAGAGGAAGCCCCAGAGTCTCAAGTTCACCTACCAGTCTCACCCTCTTCCGAGGAGGGTCTCCACCACAGACACAAGTACAGAAACTCCACGACGCCTCGGTCCCGCCAGCCCACCCGTTCCAAGGCCATCTTGGGCTGCCTCCCATCTGCTCAGCTCATTAGGCCCAGAAATGTCTGAGGCTTCTGAGACTTCCAAGTCCTGCTCCTTTCAACAAGGAAGTGGCCTTGATGCAGATCAGACCCGCAGCTCAGCGCCAGAGCACTGAGAATGAAGCCCAGCCCAGTTTCCATGGAGGGAGGTCCATGATCAGACCTGGGCTGTGGCCAATTAATGACCCAAAGTTACGGCCTAATCATTCCTAGAAGGCCTGGGACCTGCCCCTGTTTAATTAGAAAGTGCCAGTAAGTACCCATTGCTCCCTGTACTGATGAAAAGTACAGTTAGAGACAAGGAGTTAGGAACCGTGGGGGAAATCCTCTATCTTTGTGGCACTGTGGCTCAGTTTACTAAGGAGGCCTTTTTCCCCTGGACCTCTGCCAGCTGCCCCTGGCCCCAGGCCAAATGGAAACAGTGACAGTCTTCCTTCACCGGCTCCCAGCAACACAGGGTGGGACCAGTTGGCTAGGACTAGGGCCATCGCATAGAGTTGTGTAAGTTGCTCACTGTCCAAAGACTGCCCGGGACAAGTAGGGGTCAAAATCTAGCCTATCCTCTGCATCTCAAACTGTGCACCCTGGCTCCAGGCTGCAGGCACACAGATAAAGGAGCACCTCCTTCTAATGCATACAGAATGGTTCTGGCCAGGACACAGCACCTTGTCCCCTGGGTAGGTTGTCAGTGCTTTCCAGGGCCCTTGAGGTTACGGTATCTTCTCAGGACCCAGCTCCTCAACTTTCCCAAATCTTCTAGATGGAGGGATGCTTAATGTTTGAGATGGACTGTTCAGAAGTCTGAACGAACGCATTCCAACAGCCGGTAAAGGGGAGTTTACATTTAGGGACATGATCGCTTCTCTGGCTTTCTACTGGAGAAGTTCATCACGTTCTTCCCCAAGAAGATGATGGCAGCCCTAAGGTACCAATAGGCTCTAACCTTCTATTCAAAGGGCCCCATGTACTAAGTCCTATCACGGGCAGGGGAGTCCCAAATTAGGCCGGGCTGATCCTCGAGATGAAGACCACCCAGCAGGGCAGAGGACCCCAGGGCTGCTGCTCCCAGAGCAAGTGGCTCCACCAAATGCTGGGCTGATGCCCCTTCTCCTCCCTGCTGGGGCCCACTGACCCCCCCACCGATAAGCAGCAGAGGCCCCGGTATCAAAGACCCATCTTGACAACACTTGGCTGCACCCAAATTGAAAGCTCCCCAGATTTCATCATCTGACCTGGGCCCACCAGCCTAGCAGGTCTGAGGCCATCTCTTGTGCTCACAGTCTGTTTTTCACAACTAGCCAGTTATTAGATCTGCCTTTGTTTTCTAATTGCTGGCTCAGAATGACCCAGCACTGGACACGTGCTGTGTCCCTGTCTATTTCACGTGGGCCACTATGTCCTCCCAGGTCTCCCCATGGGCAGCAGCTGTGTTCCCCGACCCCCTGCGGTGCCCTGGGCCTGCCAGTCCGCTGGGCACATTGAAATACGACTGGCTGGCTAATGAGTGAAAATCCATTGGGTTTAAAGAACCAAAGAGGTCGGGGAACACAGTTGCTGCTCATGGGGAGACCTGGGAGGACATAGTTGAGCTGCGGGTCTGATCTGCATCAAGGCCACTTCCTTGTTGAAAGCAGCAACACTTGGGGACTGCCCCCCACTCCAGAAGCAAATCCCCAGTGGCCAAGGGGCAGAATATAAAATACATCCGGTTCAGTGCAAAGGTCTTTGCCAACCCAAAACCCTGACAGCAAAATTAAGTTCAGTGGCCTGTGGCCACCTGGATAAAGTTTCTGAGCACCCTCGGGGTGTGGTCCTTTAAAATTCTGACATTTCCTCTGGGGTGGGTGATTGTTCTTGGGGTGGGAAGGGTAGTGACACTGCAAATTTGGGGAACAAGCAGCACTTAGAAGTCTGGACTTGGGGGGTAACCTCCACCCCAGCACACACACACACACACAGATCCACTACAGGGTTAATGACCAGGTGGTGGAGCCTTTCAGACCTCAGAGAACCCTCTTCAGGCTCGCTCTGGACCTCATGTTTATGGAGCAGTCACAGCAAATGCAGCAGAAGCAAACCTCAGAAAGGCTCTGCCAGAGACAGGGTGTGTGGCCAGCAGGAGGCTCCTCCCAGAACCACGATCCACCAATCACCTCCAAACACAGATGCCGTCACTGCAGGCCTGCGTCAAATGGTTCTCATCTGGGAAAAGAGCTTTTTTCCTTCCAGGTTCATTGAGATATAACTGACATACAACACGGTATAAATTTAAGGTGTACGGCCTAATGATTTGACTTAGATACATCACGAAATGACTGCCACAGTAAGTGTAGTGAACATCCATCATGTAATATGGATATAATATCAAAGAAATAGAAAATGTTTTTCCTTGTGATGAGAACTCTTAGGATTTACTCTTAACAACCTTCATATAAAATGTACAGCTGTGTTAATTATATTTATCATGTTGCACATTATATCACTAGTACTTATTTATCATAGAACTGGGAATTTGTACCTTTCATCCAATTCCCCCTCCACCTACCCTCCTCTGGTAACCAGAAATCTGATCTCTTTTTCTATGAGTTTGTTTGTTTATGAAGGTATAATTGACCTACAACACTACTTTACTTCCTGGTACACAATTCAGTGATTCGATATTTCTACACATTTCAAAATTATCACCACGATAAGTCTAGTTACCATCTGTCAGCATACAAAGGTATTACACAATTATTGACTATATTTACTATGCTGTAATTTCATACCTGTGATTCATTTATTTTGCAGCTGAAAGTTTGTACTTCTTAATCTCTCTCACCTATTTTTCTCCTCCCCCCATCCCTTCCCCTCTGGCAACCACCTGTTTGTTTTCTGTATCTATGACTCTGTTTCTGTTGTTTGTTCATTGTTTTGTTTTTTAGATTCCACATATAAGTGAAATCATACAGTATTTGTCTTTCTCCATCTTATTTCACTTAGCATAATACCCACTAGGTCCATCCATGTTGTCACAAATGGTAAGATTTCATTTTCATCCTCTTTATGGCTGAGTAAATACTGGGTTGGCCAAAGGGTTCGTTCGCGTTTTTCCATAACATCATACGGAAACCCAATATATATTACATTAATTTACATTATATATTTATTTATATTATATTTATATATTTTTTCATTCTCTTTATGGCTGAGTAACATTCTATTTTATATGTGTGTGTGTGTGTGTGTGTGTGTATTTATATATAAAACATATTCTTTTTTTTTTTTTTCCGGTACGCGGGCCTCTCACTGCTGTGGCCTCTCCCGTTGCGGAGCACAGGCTCCAGGCGCGCAGGGTCAGTGGCCATGGCTCACGGGCCCAGCCGCTCCGCGGCATGTGGGATCTTCCTGGACCGGGGCACGAACCCGTGTCCCCTACATCGGCAGGTGGACTCTCAACCACTGTGCCACCAGGGAAGCCCTAAAACATATTCTTTATCTAGTCATCTGTTGATAGGCACTTAGGTTGCTTCCCTGTCTTGGCTATTGTAAATAATGCTGCAGTGAACATAAGGGTGCGTGTATCTTTTCTAATTACTGTTTTCGTTTTCTTCAGATAAATACCCAGAAGTGGAATTGCTGGATCATATGGTAGCTCTATTTTTAATTTTTTGAGGAAGCTCCACACTGCTTTCCAAAGTGACTGCACCAATTTACCTCCCCATCAACGATGCATGAGGTGTTCCTGTTTCTCCACATCCTCGCCAACACTTATTTGTTGTCTTTTTGATAATAGCCATTCTGACAGGTGTGAAGTGATACCTCATTGTGGTTTTGATTTGCATTTGGAAAAAGGGCTTTTAAGGGGATTTGGAGGAGGGGATACTCAGCAGGCTCTTAAACTGTATCAAACACCTTCAAGAGTGTTTGGTCGGTACTCATCACATTCAGTGCCTGCCATCGTTTGCATGAATCATGGGCCTCGATTGTTTATTTAATTTTGAAGGCAATGCATAGGCAAGAGGGTTTGGAGGAAGCGTCCATATTGCTGGTGCCTCCATTTATTCCTCTGCAAGATGGGGATAACAGTGGTTACTTCACTTTGGGGCTGTTGTGAGGATTTGTGATCTAACCCTGTATCTCCCCATTAGAACACAAGCTCCCTGAAGGCAGATTATGGCATCCTAACGCCCAGCAAGACACTTTACACCTAAGACGCACTCATTTAATGTCCCCTAAGTGAGGGAAGGAACGAAGTAACCAGCTAATGTCGAGTGAGTGCTTGCCTGGTGCCTGGTTTTGTGCCACTCTAAAGATGAGGCAAAGTCCCCGACCTCCAGGCCCTTACAGCTCAGCTGTGGCAGCCAGACTCACACTGACAAACCAAGTAGGGAAACAGTATAAGATGGAGTGATGGGATGCCAAAAAGTGAGGCTCAGGAAGGACCACAGGCAGCATTGGCATCATGGAGGAGGAAGACGGCTTTGAAAGCATTTGGTGGATTTAAGTTTTAGCTTCAACATTTCTCTGCTGTGTGGGCTTGGGCATGTGTCTTAGCCTTTCTGAGTCAGGGTCTCCTTAGCTGCAAAGTGTGGTTATAAAGGGATCTTCCCGTTAAATGTGATGAAGCACATGGGGGCACCCAGCACAGGGCCTGGCACATGGTTAGCGCCCAGTGAACCTTTGCTATTTAGATACTCAGGAAGAGGGAGGGGGTGAACTGACTTCTTTCCATTTGTCCTGAGACTTGGATCATGACACCAGGAATAGGAGTAGGAGGGGAGCAGGATATGAGAAACAGGGACACAGATGGGCAGGGTAACACACACACACACACACACACACACACACATCCCACTACTAATAACAAGCCTGGCCTGGGAAAGTAGAAGAGCAAAAATAACTGTGCTGCCCAGGGCTGGGAAAACAATGGCCATCCTCAGGAGCACCCAGCTGAAAGGATGGACGGGCTGTAGCAAGCCCCTCGGGGTCGGAGGCTTTTTTTCTTCTTTTTTTTTTCATGTTTCTTGGACAGGAAATGAGTGTGCAAAGTAGGAGCTCCCAGGATTTACAAACCCTATGTGGACCTTAAAAAAGATTCAGATGTCGAAGCTCTGCCCTTAGTCACCAGAACTAGGACAGAAACAGCAGGAAGAGCCAGTTTTCTACAAACCTTTTTCTTAAATGCAGGAACTAGTGGTTTCATTAGGAACAAAAATAATAGCCACGTCTGTTTATTGATCACTTATTGCATTCCAGGCCTTGCTAAGCACTTTATCCAGATGATCTCACTTAATCCTTACATTGATTCTGTGAGGAAAGTGTTGTTATTGTCTCCAGTTGACAAATGAAGAGACCTCAAGAAATAACTGATCTACCTGAGGTCCCATGGCAGGTGATGGAGCTCAGGTTCAAATGCAGTGTTGACTGCCGTAGCCTGACCACTTCGTCCTCTGATAACTACACCAGACTGCCTGGAGCCAGGCAGAGGCCCTGCCACAAGGATTTGCTCTGTCAGGTGGCTGCTCCACGTGTAGGTGACCCATCAGTCAGTACTGAGGCCACCCTGAGGCAGGGGGTAAGGAGCCCTCTATGGGGACCAGCACTCTATTTTGCACAGTTTAGAATCAATCTGATTGGCTAGGGACTTCCTTGGCGGTCCAGTGGTTAAGATTCCGCCCTTCCACTGCAGGGGGCATGGGTTCGATCCCTGGTGGGGGAACTAAGATCCCGCATGCCTCTTGGTGTGGCAAAAAAAAAAAAAAAAAAATCCGATTGACTACATGAAAAGTTGTTACTCTCTCTGAGCCTCCACTCCCCATCTATAAAATGGGGGTGGTAACACCTGCTTCACTGTGAAGATTAATGAGAACACAAGCAAAGCACAACCACGGAGCCTGGGACACTGTAGCTGCTCAATAAACGTCACCTCTCTTCCCCACCATACCCTTCAAAGTGCCTAGCACAGTCTTCTGAGCTCTTGGAGTTTTAGCCTCTTCCCTAGAAGTTTCTGGAGACACCAATTAGCCCAGAGTCAAGAAAGGAAGGCATTGTGGTTTCTAGGGCTCTGGGTGTGGTCCCCACTGCTCGCTCTCTAGAGTACCTGAGGGCATGTAATTGAACCTTTGTACCTCCCTCCCTCCAGCCCTGCCACCTCCCTCTGTTCCCAAGTCAGCTTATCAGAGAAAATGTGTCTGACCACCTTGAATCAGCAGGTGCTCTAATGGAGAGGCCCAGCAATTGGTGGGCATGGATGTCTTGGGTAATGCCCAGGAGCCCAGAGAGGGTGGCAGAGTGTCCAGGCTAGAGGAAGGAGGCTCTCCCTACTGTGGAAATTGAGAAAAACTCTAGATGCATGTTGACATTCAGGAGCTAGAGTCCTGGAAACCTTAAACAAACGTATCCTCTCCCAAACCACAGAAAGGATCACGCTCCTGGGCTTCCATGGGGCTTGGACGCAGCCCAGAGGATCTAGGAAAGGGTTGGAAAGAAGGATTCTAGCCCCACACACTCCCAAATCAATGACTGACCCAGGCCTGCTGACCTGGACACACACATCCTGTGACCATGCCCCGTTCCCCCGTCACACCCTGGGGAGCAAGGCAAAGGTTAACACACACAGCTTGATTTCCTCTTCCTGGGAAACACAGCAGGCAGGCAAGGCCAGAGGCCAGCGGCCTCCTTCACACACAGCCTGCAGGGGAAGTGACCCCACCTTTTCCTCCCCGCCATCTGACACACTCACACCTTCCTCTCTGCTGTGCTCAGCAAAGCTCGACTTTTGACACAAGGAGAATTGCTGTCACTAGGAATTTTGTTGCACGGGGCAGACTGGAACAATCTTTTTGGAGAGCACTTTGGCAATATCTGCCCCAGACCAGCATTCCCTTTGACTTGGCAATTTTACCTCTAAGAATGTATCCACCCAAGTGTGTGGATGTGTGTGTCTGTGTGTGTGTGCGTGTGTGTGTTTATATACATAAAGATGTTCATGCAGTGCTGTTTGGAACAGCAAAAAATGAGGAATGTTGACTGTCTATCGATTTAAAAAATGGTCAAATAAATTATGATTCTACACCTGTTAAAGATAAGGGGACTCTTTCTGTGTCATTAAGGGAAAATGTTCACAGTATATCGAGAAAAGAATAAAACAGATTACAAAACAGTATGTATACAATACAGTTAGATTTCGGGGGAGGTGTGTATGGAGGTTTGTGCATGAGCACATACATGTACATTTTACATATCTGGAAAATGTAACAAACTGATAATCGTGGTTACTTGGGTTAAGGAGAAATCGAAGTTTCACTTTATACATTTCTCAATTATTTTATTTCTTTTGACTGTTTGGCTTTCAGAATTTATTTTATTAAACATTTTTTATTTCTTTAATGTTGTATCTATTTTATTTATTTACTTTTGGCTGCGTTGGGTCTTCATTGCTGTGCGCGGGCTTTCTCTAGTTGCGGTGAGCGGGGGCTACTCTTTGTTGTGGTGCGCGAGCTTCTCATTGCGGTGGCTTCTCTTGCTGCGGAGCACGGGCTCTAGGTGCGCAGGCTTCAGTAGTTGTGGCACACGGCCTTAGTTGCTCCACGGCATGTAGGATCTTCCCAGACCAGGGCTTGAACCCGTGTCCCCTGCATTGGCTTAACCACTGAGCCACCACGGAAGCCCTGGCTTTCAAAATTTTATATAAGATTTCCATCTTACAAAACAATTGTGTTCTTTTAGCCTGTCCTTTGGCTAGCGCCAGCTCCTAGATATTCTGCCAACATCCAATATGTCTTCATTCTTGGGTAGGTAGGGGATTTCAAGTTCAATGTTGAGCTCTTGAAGCCAAGGTCTGCAACACTGTCTACATATACCATCACCTGGAGTGCTTTAAAAATACTGTCTGCTGGGACTTCCCTGGTGGCGCAGTGGTTAAGAATCTGCCTGCCAATGCCGGGGACGGAGGTTCAAGCCTTGGTCCGGGAAGATCCCACATGCCGCGGAGGAACTAAGCCCATGTGCTGCAACTACTGAGCCTGTGCTCTAGAGCCCGCGTAACTACTGAAACCTGTTTACCTAGAGCCCACGCACTGCAACAAAGAGTAGCCCCTGCTTGCAGCAACTAGAGAGAAAGCCTGCTCGCAGCAACGAAGACCCAACGCAGACAAAAATAGATAAATAAATTTACATGTAAAAAAAATACTGCCTGCCAACCCTATGTATACCATTTAAATTAGAATCCAGGAAGTTGGGGTGGACATTGGTAGTTTTCAGAGCTCCCAGGTAAGTCTACAGGTGTTACAGGTTGAGAACCACTCAAGGTGGACCAATACCAAAAAGACCACTGGACTAGCTGAAAAAAATACTCTTTAAGTAGAAAGCAGTATTATAGTGTAACTTGTGCTAGTAAGAGTCAGCTCTGCCTTCAAGAGGTCCAGTTAGGGAGTTTGTATTCAGTGCTTTTTCTCAAAATTCTGCCTCCAGTTTTGGAATTCACCAGCTCAAATGGGGAAAAGAAAACAAGGAGACGGGGGTTCACTTGTTGTGAGCTGTGGCTGTGTCTTCACTTTCTTCGGCAGCCTGTGGCTGTCCCCACCTCCATGGGGCCTATATCAGTGACCCAGGGGTCAGAGTCCAGCCCTTTTCACCTCCAGGAGGAAGAGCGGAAAGAATTAGAGGTGCCGAACCCAGAGAAGGCATTTAAGAGACACACAACAGCTGGTTTCAAATATTTAAAGGACTATCAGTATGGGAGGGTCAGCTCCAGTTGTACCCAAAGGAAGGTGGTGGACAGTGAATGTAAATGATGGAAAAGCAGGTCTTGCCCAAAGTCAGGAAGAACTTGTCAACCAGAGCTGCCCAAGGATGGAAGGGGCTGTCCTGTGACGTAATGGGACCATCAGGGCAGGAGATGAGTGACCACCTGTCTGCTGTGATATTGCTGGGAAACCCATTTCCACTCAGCCCTCTAACTTCCAACTCCAGGAGGCCAGAAACACTTAGAAAGTTAGCAAAATACACTGGGAATACAGCTCCTTTACCAAAAAGTCTTCCACTCACAAAAAATCATCCTGAGAACCAGCTGAGTGTCAGGCTCTGCACTAGGTGCTGGACACACCAGCAGTGAGCCAGACAGTCTGTCTTCATGGAGCATCAGACACACATATAATTGTTTCTGATGGTCCAATAAAATGGAGTGCAGTGACCAAAACTAACTGCAGGGGAGGTGGCTAGTTCAGACAGATGGTCAGGTAAGACTTCTCTCCGGAGAAAATGTTTGAGCTGAGATCTAAATGCAAAGAGCAAAGTACTACTCACCAGCTGGGGAGGTGGGTGGGAGCTCAGTTTGACTCAGTCCAAAATTGGAAAGGAGCCCTACTTCACATCATATACAAAAATTAACCCAAAATGGATCAAATACCTCAATGTGAGTGATAAAACTATAAAAGCCTTAGAAGAAAACATAGGTGCAAATCTTTATGACCTTGGACTAGTCAATGGTTTCTAAGATATGACAGTAAAATTACAGCAATAAAAAAAAAGAAATAGATAAATTGGACTTCATCAAGATTAAATACTTTTGTGCTTCAAAAGACACCAGCAAGAAAGTGAAAAGACAGTCTACAGAATGGGAGAAAATATTTGCAATCCATGTATATGATAAGAGACTTGTATCTAGAATATATAAAGAACTCTTTTAACTCTAAAAGACAAATAACACAACTTAAAAATGGGCAAAGGATCCAAACAGACTTTTCTCCAAAGAAGATATACAAATGGCCAATAAGCACAAGAAGAGATGCTCAACAGCGTTAGCCATCAGGGAAGTGCAAATCAAAACTATAATGAAGTACCATTTCACATCCACTAGGATGGCTATAATCAAACAGACAGACAATAGTAAGTGTTGACAAGGATGTAGAGAAATTAAAACCTCCATACATTGCTGGTGGGAATGTAAAATAGTGCAGCTGCTTTGGAAAACAGTCTGGCAGTTCCTCAAATGGTTAAACGTAGAGTTACCATATGACCCAGCAGTTATATTCCAAAGTATCTACCCAAGAGAAATGAAAACTCACGTCCACACCAAAACTTCTATGTGAATGTTCACAGCAGCATTGTATTACAAAATATTATATATATATATATATATATATATATATATAACATAATAACCCAAAAGTGGAAACAACCCAAATGTTCTACAACTAATGAATGGATAAACAAAATGATGTAATTTTGTTCCCCTTTTCCAAAACTCTTAAGGGCACCCCGTAGCTACAGCGTCCACTTCAGCACCAGAGACCCAGATTGCCAATTTCATGTGGCCATTCCCCGAACCTGTTCCCAGATCTGCCCTCAACAGGGTCACAAACTCCTTGAAAGCAAGTGTTTTATCCTGACTTCCCTTGTTTTCCCTATAATACCTGAGGATGTGATGTGTGCTATAATAGCCACACGATGAAATATTATTCAATAATAAAAAGGAATAAAGTACCAATATATGCTACAACATGGATGAACCTTGAAAACGTCACGCTAAGTGAAAGAAGCCAGACACAAAAGACCACATATTATATTATTCCATTTATACGAAATTCCCAGAATAGACAAATCTATAGAGACAGAACGAGATTAGTGGTTGCTGAGGGCTGGGGGCGGCAACACTGGGGGAAATGGGGAGCAACTGCTAATGGGGTTACTTTTGGGGATGGTGAAAATGTTCTGAAGTTGACTGTGGTGACGGTTACCCATTATCTGGGAATATACTGAAAACCACTGAATTGTATGCTTTAAATGGGTAAACTGTATGGTATGCAAATTATATCTCAATAAAGCAGTTTTGAAAATATTTGAAGGGAAAAGATGTCACTCTCAGTTAAGAAGATCTTGCCAGAAAAGGCTCCATCTCTCTAACCTTTCAGCCTGTCTAATTTCTCCAAGGTTCAATCAAGACCCACCAATCTCCTAGAAGCCTCCCTGGACTGCCTCAGCCCTGGTGCTCCCTCTGCCCCTTCATCTGGTACACAGCAGGCTTGTGTAGGTAGGGGTCATGTCACATCCATTAGTCTTGGAGGAAACGAATCCTGGGCCTCTGTGACCCCCATGGTGCAGATCACCAACCCTGGCACATAGTAGGTATACCTGGCTGATTAAGGAGAAAGCCTAGTTTAAAATGCACCTGGTTTCCCAGGCTCAGCAAGAAGAGACCGAGTTCTCTTCCAATGATGACTAGAAGACCCAAAGCCGGAAACATCCTCCTCTCCTTGCCTGGAGAGTTCACTGGCCCCAGCAGAGCCTGGCGTGCAGTAAAACTTTCCCAGTCAAGCAGCAAAACTGGGAACGCCATCAGCTCCTGTTTGGCTTCCAGAATAAGGAAACTGCACTTAAACTCCGACGCTGGAAGCGCCCACAGAGAGTAATTGCAGAACTAGGTGAATCCGCTCACCTTCTCTAGAAACGTGTTTCTCTGTTTGCTCACGGTCCTGACCCCGGAGTTTGGCCCAGCCTCCTTTCATCTGATCCCACCCAGCCCTTGCCCCCCTCCAGGCCTCATAGCCTCTCTGCCCACAGTCTTCTCCCCCTTTTCCAAAACTCTTAAGGGCACCCCGTAGCTACAGCGTCCACTTCAGCACCAGAGACCCAGATTGCCAATTTCATATGTGGCCATTCCCCGAACCTGTTCCCAGATCTGCCCTCAACAGGGTCACAAACTCCTTGAAAGCAAGTGTTTTATCCTGACTTCCCTTGTTTTCCCTATAATACCTGAGGATATTGGGCACGTGGTAGATCCTCAATAAAGACGTCGTTTCTGTCTGATAAAATTCTGTTCAGTCCTGTAAGGAAGTATCAAGTGCTTACTGTGTGCTAAGCTCCTCACTAGACACTGGCAACCCAAAGTCAAATAAAATATCGTCCTGGCCCCAGAAAGCTCCCAGACTGTGAGAAAGAGCGGCACTAATGGCTAATTTGCTGTGGAGGCTAGACTGAGAAATGTACATGACCCTGGGGGAACACAGAGGAGAGGCACCAAGCCAAGAGAGCTTCCTGGAGGAGGTGATCCTGAAGGTGGGGTGAAGGGTGAAAGATGAAGAAGGTAAGCTGAGCAAAGAGGTGAGGGCAAGGGCGGTGGTGGCAGAAGGGAATCTTAAGCAGAAGAAAGGGCACAGACCAAAGCTGGGAGGGGTGGTGTACCATGGCCTGAGCTGGGTAGAGAACCAGGAACAGGTGGGGTGGCTGCAGCCTGAAGTCCAAGGCAGTGAGTGGCAGGAGATGAGTGAAGAGTCCCTGGCTCTGAGGCTGGAGGGAAAGATGGGGGCAGGAGAGCAGTGGAAGGGAGGAAGGCAGAGAAACAGAGGGCAAGCTGAAGTGTTTTTTGGGTGAGAAACTTGGAATGGTTTGGGGATTGGAGAAGGACGGAAGGACAGGTGTGGGGAGATCTAAGGAGCGAGGGAGGAAGAGATGAGGATGGAGGAGCCCCGGAGGAGCAGAGGGGTCCCTGAGCCAGGGGCAGGGAAATGGGGTCTGGGAAGGGACACTTGGAGACTGAGAAATCCCGCCCCAAAGCTTCTGGGAGCCCAGATGGACCACAGTCAGGATGACATGGAATGACTGGGACAGAACTCAGAGTTGGGAGCGGGTAGACCCCAGGTCCCGGCAGTGCACGGGGTGCTTTGCTGCTCACTGGTGGACAGTGCAAAGAATGACTGACACCTAGAGACTGTCAATGGAGAGAAAGCATAAGCAGCTTTGCAAAAGGAGAGGGACAAAGCAGTCGAAGTCAGAGGCTTTGTTTTATGTTCTCTTAGCTCCCAGGCTCCAGATCTGACAGCAAACCTTATAAACCTCCCCTCCCTCCCCCAAACTTGGCTCAGAAGACAGAGCCATTTGGGATGAGGGAAGGGGGTACCAGGTCACGTCTTTTGGGCCCCGACCCGCTTTCCCCTGCCTCTGCAAGCTGCGTGGCCAGAGGAGACCCCTGCTCTGCCACAGCCAACTGCAGGACGTCATTTGCTGCCTGGGCCCCTCGGGGAGGAGGTGGAGAGGCCTGCCAAGCCGGCTGGAGAAGAGCCACGCACGCGGCCAGGGGAGACTGCCAGAGGCTGCATCTGGCTCGGCTTCCCGCACCGATTCCCATCTGGCCGAGGCATGGAGGTGAGACGAGAAACACACAGCCGGCCTCCTCCCCCAGTGCCCCCAAAGTCACGTCATCCAGGCATTCCCTCCGGGAGGGCTGCCCCCTCCCTGTGACCTCAGCCTGTTTCACTTGGCCAGAGCCCACCCCCGGAGAGCAGGCCCCCCACCCCAACACCCTAGCTCACACCCAGGCCCATGCAGGGAAAGGCGTGAGCTATAGATTCCAGCCCTCCCAGGCCACACACCAAAGCCCCGAATAAGGGCCCACCCCTCCCAGCCCTGTCTTCCGAGATGCCAGCTGGGCTGCAGAGGGGGGCCGGGGGGCTGGGACGCTCGGCCAGAACACTGCGGGCTTGTCCTCTTCCAACCTCTACGTGGAATCTCCCTCCAGCTTTAACCGAGGGTGGGTCAGGCTGGCAAGAAAAGACAGGCAAGTCCAATGGGTGGTGTCCAACAGCTTCCAGTACTAAATCCTAGCTTTGCCTCTTGTGTGGTGTAAGAAAATTTGGTGGACAAATTATCTCATTTCTCTGAGCCTCCATTTCCTTGCCTGTAAACTGAGGGCAATAAGAGGACAGGCCTTGGACAGTTTGAGTGATGACTAAAATGTATGCAAAGTGCTTAGCACGTGCCTGGCCCTCAGCAAACACCCAGTGTGTATGGTCGCTCTTTTATCTCCTGGCTTCCTCCAGTGGCAGTGCCAGAGAAGGCTCAGTGCCACCTGCACAACTGCCAGTGGCCAGCTCCAAATACAAGTGGTAAATCTGTTATTGTTATATTATTATTATTTTAAAAAATAAGTAAATTTATTTATTTATTTTTGGCTGCGTTGGGTCTTCGTTGCTGTGCGCAGGCTTTCTCTAGTTGTGGCTAGCGGGTGCTACTCTTTGTTGCGGTGCACGGGCTTCTCACTGTGGTGGCTTCTCTTGTTGCAGAGCACGGGCTCTAGGGCATGCAGGCTTCAGTAGTGGTGGCACTCAGGCTCAGTAGTTGTGGCTTGCGGGGTCTAGAGTGCAGGCTCAGTAGTTGTGGCTCACAGGCGTACTTACTCCACAGCATGTGGGATCTTCCCGGACCAGGGCTCGAACCCGTGTCCCTTGCATTGGCAGGCGGATTCTTAACCATTGCGCCACCAGGGAAGTCCAAAATTATTGGACTTCCAATAACTGTTATATTATTATTGACTTCATCTTTCTTATTTATTTTGATAGCTACTTATCCTGGGAAATAGAAAACTGACCTTTTCTTGGTTCCTTACATACTGTGCACAAAAGCAACTTTAGGAAATCTGTTATTTGGAATACACTCTCTAATAGGATGCTTCCTACACAGATATAACCCCTAGCAGCCCAAGCCCCCACAGGAATCCTGGGGCTCTCTCACAGCTGCACGCAAGCACACACACACACACACACACACGTAGCTTCTTCCTTGGCATCCCGCCCTTCCCTCTACTCCCCTAATCCCAGAAGCTGTGTGTCCAACATCAAGTCCCCCCCCACAGCTGTCCAATCACAAGTTCTGCCCTGATGTACTGCCTGGCATTGGGATGAAGAGGGGAAGAGCACTTTCGTGCCTGTTAACAATGAGAACCCCAGGAAGCTCAGAGCAAGCCCAGAGCAGCCCCTTGGGTGGAGGCAGCAAAGAAGCTCACTTCCAACTCACAGCCCCAGAGGAAAGTGATCTAAACACCACCAAGCCCTCTTGGAGACTCCCCACCCACCTGCCTGGAGAACAACCCTCTAAATCCAAACTAATGAGTTGAACCACCCAACAGAAAAATGTTTAATGGGCCAAGAATGTAAAAAGGCATTTACCAAAAAAGAAGTACAAGTGACCAATCCATCCTAGGAAAGACACTCAAACTCATGCACAATTAAAAAAGAAATCAGGGGCTTCCCTGGTGGCGCAGTGGTTGAGAGTCCACCTGCCGATGCAGGGGACACGGGTTCGTGCCCCGGTCGGGGAAGATCCCACATGCCGCAAAGCGGCTAGGCCTGTGAGCCATGGCCGCTAAGCCTGCGCGTCCGGAGCCTGTGCTATGCAACGGGAGAGGCCACAACAGTGAGAGGCCCACGTACCGCAAAAAAAAAAACAAAAAAAAAAGAAATCAGAACTCTTTTTCTTTAGCTGACTGGCAAAACATTCAAGTTTGGTAGGTCCCAGTGCTGATGAAGGTATGAGGAAACAGACATGTCTCACACACTGTAGGAGGGATGTGAATTCTTTTAGGAGGGCCATTTGCCAGTATATATCAAAATGAGAAATGCAAATTCTTTGACCCACCAATTCCCCTGCTAGAAATTTATCCTGGGGATAAACTCACAGAAGTGTGTCAAGTTTTATGTTCAAGGATGTTTTGGGCAATATCCGTCAAATTGTTCCAGGACATCCTCAGAATTTGCAGCTATCCCAAGAGCAAGGTCTTCTAGTTTTGCCCACAGGGAGGTTATGCCATGAAAGAAGTAAGAGAAAGATATGGAAGAATCAATCCTTTTGCATAAATACTCCTTAAGGCAGTGCTGGCTTTGTCTAAGAAGGTGTCATTCCTTACTCTGCCTTTATTGGTCTGGCTTTAACCACTTCCCTTACAGTGGACTGAAAGCCTGGTTCCGGTCAGCCAAGTCACAGAGCACTGCAACTTTCACGGCACCCAAGGAAGGGACAGGAGCCACCCTAGCAAGTTCCAAGCAGGCTCTATGCTGGAGGCAGCCATACATACACAAGCTCAGGGGACCCATACACCAACCCTGGGAATGGGCACGAGTAGTGTCCCCATCTTACAGAAGAAGATGCTAAGGTTCCGAGAGGGTAAGTGACTTGTCCAAGGTCACACAGCCAGCATGTACTAGGCTTGGATTCCAACCCCTGTGTTCTTTCCCACCTTGTGACAGCCTCAGGCCTTACACTACAACTCACGGACTATTAGAAAGTTGATGGAGTTTGGGGATGGGAGGCAGGGAGGAGTCTGCAGAAGCAGCTGAGCTGAGGGAAGAAGGGCCAGCGGGCAGGGGCCAGGCCTGGGCTGGGACAGCCAAGTCAGGCCAGTCAGCTTGCCAAGGCCTTACTCCTTGCTGATGAGAAAAGGCATCTCAGTACCCACACCACCACCCTCTACATGGGACTGCTACCCCAGGCTATCCCCTGCCAGCTGGTGGCCACTCCCTGGCCCCTAGGAGGAAGCTCACAGGCCTGCCAGGCTATTTTGAAAACCTGAAGCCTTGTGGAATGTGCCTACTATGGCCCTCTCCCATTGACCCTCAAGAACCAGACACCCGCCTCCTTCTGCGGTACCCTGCAGAGACAGAGGAGACATCTAGCGGGTGCCGAGGACAGGGAGGGCAGGGGTGGAGTTTGGTTCCGTCAGTGGCTTTGGCCAACTCATTTCACTCCCCGTGGGCCTCAGTTTCCTTGTCTTTGAAATGGGAAGACAAGCAAAAGGGCAGAGTTGGGATATGACTGCTGGTGTCCCCCGCCCAGCTTCTAACATTCTCTGTTCTCTGGGCTTTTCCACGGCTGGGGGAGGCTGCCAGTGCATAGGCTGGGTCAAGTGCGAGGGTAAGGGGACCTGGAGTCGGAGGCTGGGGTTAGTGTCTAGCTTGGTCACCGTGGGCTCTGTGGCCTTGGGTCCGGACGTGCTCAGGTTCTAGAGGAGGTTCTGGGTATCAAGCGGACATTCAGCGAGGCTGAGAACAGGCTGCTAGTGTGGGGGACGACCACCCACCCTGTTCCCAGCCCCAGGCCCTGAGGCCCTGACACCATCACTTTCACGGGCACAAATGGGAGTCTCAACAGAGGAACCAAAGGAACAAGAGCCGTGTTCCCTGAGCTCTGACCACACCTGGAAAGGGCCAGCGTCAACCAATCAGAGAATCGGACTCTCAGGACCAGAAGGGGACCTGAAAGGTCACTGAGCCCTGCCCTGTGCTTGCATAGGTCCAGCGGCGATGCGGAGGCTGCATGCAAGGCAGTCCGTGCAATCTTTGACCATCAGAACGTTCTTCCTTATACTGATCTGAATCTCCTTCCTGCTAACTGTTGTCCATATCCACTAGTTCCGTCCCTGAGGCCACAGAGCACAGATCAAACTCCTCTCCTGAAGGAGGGCATTTCGCACGACCCCTCTCCAGGCGTCTCCTCTGCTCCAGGCCAACCTCCCCACTTCCTCTTGTTGCTCCCATGGCCAGTCTTGCATCTTCCTCCACCACGCTGTCCTCCATGTACTCTGCCCTCAGACAGCATGCACTGGGCCTCCCAGGTGCAGACAGACTGACAGGGCAGAATAGAAGCAGATTCTTACCACCTCCCTCCTCTAACTGTTCTAAACCCTGACTGTCTGAGCACAGTCTAAGAACTGTGAATTCTGTGAACCCATACCGAGGGTTGGAGAGTCATACTGCTGACGTCTGCTGACCTCCCAAGCGACCCAAACCCTGACACGTCACACTCCCGCTTCCGCAAAAACCAAACCTGCTGCTGCCAACACTTGGGCCACTGGTCCCTTGAATTAAAACACATTACATTTATGCCTAGGTAATCCCAATCTTCTCCAAGGCATTTTTGGAAGCTGGCTTGTTGCCTAACACACTCTCCTTCCTCCCTGTGTCACCTATGTGATCAGGATGACCTCAAAATCCCATTGAAGTCACTGACAAACATTCTTGGTCAGAGACAGAGAACAGAGCCCTGAGGCACACCCCTAGAGACCCTCCTTCAGGTCAACGCTTAGCTCAGCTCTGTATGAAGCTGAGAACAGGGGGGCTCCCCGATAAGTCACAGTTGCAAATAACAAATTCTTTTATTTTTCAAACCATAAGAGGAACTCCCTATACAAAAGATTCGTCAGCAAGTTTGTTCATAAAACAAGAAGTCCTCCTGTAAATTAAATAAATCACAAACTGACCTCTTTTGCACATCCAGCATTTCACGAACTCTAGCTAATAAAGGCACCTGCATGTGCGGTGCTCACCACGTGCTGGACTCCCGGCTGAGCATTTCGGGCATGAAGTCCTGTCAGTGGCATCGTCACTCCCATTTTGCAAGCAAGGGCGCCTGGGCTCTAAGAGGTCACGTGACTCACCTAAGGTCACACAGATGGAAACCCGGATGCCCGGCCATGTCTGCTGAACTCTAAAACTTCTCTTTCCACTGTGTGATGCTGTCTCTCAGGTTTCCCTAAAGAAGGCTCCACTTGGTCTGTCCTTTCTCTGGCCTGAGCCCAGAACCCCCCTCCCCACCCCCCCGCTCCATCCCAGGCCCTCAGTGCACTCTCCACCTCCTTCCTGTGATCAGAGAGCTTCAGACCTACTGGGAACACGGCCGGCCTTGGGAAACAGGAACCCACGATTTGGGTGGAACTGCCTCCCAATGCTGGAATTTTCTTCTTAGTGAGCCCAATCCCTTCTGGTGCCCCAGGCACAATTTAGAATCTGGAAGCAACCCAGGTCCAGCCCTAGGTTAGGAGAAAATGGCATTCCTGGGCCTCACCTAACTACCTATAAAATGGGTATCACAATGGTAACAGGGAACTGCCTTCACAGGGTTGTCGTGAGGATCCTGAAACACCTCACTCCCTCCCACCACTGAGCCTTTACCCTCCGCTCGGAACACCCTTCTCCTTCCTTCCAAATTTACAGAGAGGCCTCCTGTTCATGCTTCCGAGTGTCCTGTTCCTTTCCTGATCTCAGTCCATCGCTGCACATCCACGCACAAGACTGGTTAAAGTGGGTCATCCCAGCCAGTCTGTAAGCTCCCTCCTCTTCTGACTTGTAATCATTTTGATTCAACCAGGAATCTGCAGCATCTGACATGGTGCCTGGCACACAGTAGGCATCTAATAAATGCTTGTTGATGAACAAAAGGTCAGATGAGAAAATAGACACAGGCCTGCTCTTCTCAGGGCCAGCATGGCTGAACCAGTGCAAGGGTTCTGCATGGCCCACCTTAGGGAACTAGAAGACGCTGCCTGGAGGGGGCTGGGAGCCAAGGAAAGGTGTGTTTCCATTTGGGCAGGATGGGAGGTAAAGCAGAGAGCACGGATGTGATCAAGGGATGAATCCATCTCCTTCCAAACAAGGATGTCCCTCAGATAATCTGTTATCCTGACAGGTCCACACCCATTGTGTTGACCACACTAATGAATTACCCTGGGAGCTCGAGGTGGAGGAGGGATAGTTAGGGGACGTCGCCTCCATGGAACCGAGGAAACTTGGCCCTCAGCGGTCACCACACGTCATTAGCTGTGACCCAGGGGCCATGGCTTTGGGGCAGGGATGAAGACTGGGACACTGGCTCCCTCTCAGGAGGGGCTGGTAGAATTCCTGCTGTTCCCGGGTCCTCCTCTTCTGCTTCCGCAGCCTGGGGTGCTCACCCCCTCCCATCTCCCTTCCCTCCCAGACAACCCTACTAAAACTGAGTCTCTACCACAGTATCAGGCAAAGAGAACGTGCTTTGGAGTTCAACATGTGAGGTTTCTTAAATCGAAGTATAGTTGCTATACAATATTATATAAGTTACAGGTGTACAATGGTGATTCATAACTTTTTAAGGTTATACTCAGTTTATAGTTATTATAAAATATTAACATGTGAGTTTGAGCCCAGATCCACCACCCATGAGCTGTGTGTTGTTGGGCAAACAAAAGAAGTAACAAAACTTCTCTGAGCCTTGGTCCTGTGTTTGTAAAGTGAACCTCACTGGGTTGCTGTGAAAATTAAAGAGGTCATGGACACAAGGCCCACAGCACAAAGCCTGGCACGTTGTATGCACCCTGAATGCCTTGCAGCCTCTCCCTAGAACTCCCCTGGAGTGTTTGGTAGCTAATTATCTTTCCACAGGAGGAAGTGTTCTCTTTCCACCTAAACCGTGAGGTTTTTTGAGGGCAAGGCTGTGTCCTGGCCACCTCTGCACAGTCCTCAGAGAGAGAGGGCAGTGTTGAAAAGCATAGGCCTTGGTGTAAATTTCAGCCCTGCCACGTACTGTCCATGTGACCACGGGCAAATAGTCCTATGCCTGCTGGAGCCTCTGTTTCTTCATCTGTAAAATGGGGCTAACAAGAGTGGATGGTAATAGTTCTGCCTTTGTAGAGGGCTGGTGTGAGGCTTATAGGAGGGCCTGTGTGTACTGAGTTTTATACAGTCCTTGGCATAGAATTCAACAAGGGCCGGAAACAGTGATCATCAGCCAGGCAGGGCCCAGCAGGGTGGCACAGGGCACTGGCATCTCTGGGGAGGGAGGGAGGGAAGTCTTTGTAACAAGATGTTATGGTTCTCCGTTTCGAGTAAGGGAGGGGCCCGCTGAGCTGATGTAGCGTCATCTAGGTGGACAGGTGCATCTAGGTGGCCACACCTGGCCGGGGAGGGGAGGCTTGTGCTCAGGAGAGGGAGCCAGGAAGCTAGTGAGAGTGCCAGGTCCCAAATCAGCCTAAGGAACAAGAGCCCATTCTCCACACCTGGGAGCTCTTCCCGATGATTCAGGGACGACGTTCTCAGGTTTAAGAACAACATTCTCACGTCGCAAGTCCGGTGACTGACTTTATTGCCACTCCTCAAATGAGCTTCCCCCAGCTCATTAAAGTAGGCAGGCCAGCAGCTCAGAACTTGGTCAGCTTTGAAGGATCGCCCACCCTGGGGGCGGCCCTGAGATAACCCAGCCTAACTTTTTAATAAAAGCAAGATGATTCCTGGTCTCTTTCCAATTAAAGTCAGGCCGCCTGGCCTTACGGCGTTCCCCCAGCTCCACAAGCACAAGCTGGCGAAGGGAGGTGGGCTGGAGAAGCTAGCAGGAATCTCATCACTCAGATATTCCGCTTCAGGGTCAGGGGCCCTCCCTGGCTGAGAGCCCAAGAGCAGGGCCTCTGCTAGAGCCATCAGCACTATCTTCGAGCGTCCATCTTCATTTCAGACCCACGACGAGGGGTCTCTTCCTGCAAATCTGCCTTTTGGGTCTTGTGAGAACAAAGACTGTTTCTGTTCTGCACTTCTGCCCCCCTCCTCCTAACCTCACCCCCAGGCCGAGTCACGGTTGGCCCATTGCTCGGGTGAGCCGTGATACAGACACTGGTGTGTTCGTTAATTTATTTCCCAGGTGAAAGGCACTGTCGCGACTTCTGCCGCTGCATATGGAAACGCACACACACACACCCTGGCACGCTTTCTTTTCTCAACGGGGCAGTCGCCCGTTGTCGCTCATGCTGTCTTGACAGTTCTTCTTCCTTTTGAAGTCTCCACATCTTTTGCCCACTGACTGGGACATTCCATGCTGCCGGGTTCTTATTTTCTTAACACAGTGGAAATATCTGGCCTTTTCCATAATAGTTAGCTCTCCTGATGCAATACATAGACAGCACTTTTTTTTACGTTGTGTTTTCAAGGGACTGTTCATTTAACGGTGATCTGTAGGGTACCGCACACTGCTCTGGGAGGTAAGCCCTGTAGGCGGCAGGGAGGGGCGGGGGGTGTGAGCAGAGGAACCATCTAGAATGTTGTGCTCCCATCCCACTTCTGGGACACAAGCAGCTATCCAAGCTTCTCTAAAGAGTGTAATTTATTATGCCTCTTTTAAGTTTAAGAGGCTCTCAGAGTCATTCCCCCAAGACCCCCCACTCCAAAGAGCAATAAATGAGACTAAAATGAACATGTGTGAGGGTAAGAAGGTAATGCCACTTTTTAAAGGAAGGATTCTGTTTGTTTTTTTAAATAGGTCTGGTTCTAGACTTTGAAAATGATGGATTAGGGACTTCCCTGGTGGCGTAGTGGTTAAGAATCCGCCTGCCAATGCAAGGGACACGGGTTCGAGCCCTGGTCCAGGAAGATCCCACATGACGTGGAGCAATGAAGCCCGTGAGCCACAACTACTGAGCCCGCGTGCCATGACTACTGAAGCCCATAGGCCTAGAGCCCATGCTCCACAACAAGAGAAGCCACTGGAATGAGAAGCACATGCACCACAACGAAGAGCAGCCCCCGCTCCGCCACAGCTAGAGAAAGCCCGCGCTCAGCAACTAAGACCCAACGCAGCCAAAAATAAATAAACAAACAAATACATAAATAAATAAAAAGATTCTTCCAGGGGCTTCCCTGGTGGTGCAGTGGTTGAGAGTCCGCCTGCCGATGCAGGGGACACGGGTTCGTGCCCCAGTCCGGGAAGATCCCACATGCCGCGTAGCGGCTGGGCCCGTGAGCCATGGCCGCTGAGCCTGCGTGTCCGGAGCCTGTGCTCCGCAACAGGAGAGGCCACAACAGTGAGAGGCCCGCGTACCGCAAAAAAAAAAAAAAAAAAAAAGATTCTTCCAAAAAAAAAAAAAAGATGGATTAACATGTAATCCTGTGTCAACCACCCAACAAGTATTTACTTTGCTAAGTGCACAGCGGGGCGGGGCGGGGGGGGGAAGGCGGGGGGGGAGGGGCAGTGGGGGGCAGGCTCTAGGTAGAAGGGTAAGGAAGACCCTAATCACTACCCTCACAGTGTACTTGGAGAAATCACGCAAGCATGTAATGCGTATCTAACATAGGACCTAAAGCCACATTTATGCTCTGCTGGAACCAGTCAAGGTTTAAGAGTTCAGTAATAGTCCACCCCAGCGACCTAAGATGTCACAGAACAGGGAATTCCCCAGTGGTCCCGTGGTTAAGACTCAGCACCCTTACTGCTGAGGGCCCGGGTTCCATCCCAGGTTGGGGAACTAAGATCTCACAAGCCGTGCGGCGTGGCCAAAAAAAAAATAAAAGATACGATGTCAAAGAACAGTTATGATTAATTATCCATTGAAACGTTCAGGCCAGAAGTTGGATAGTATCAGGTAGGAGTCTTTTCCCTATAATTATCCCCAGCAAATAAGCCCAACTCATTTCCGTTTGCAAACAAGGCTGCAGGCATTTAAACAGAGTTAAATCCCAAACCTGGCTTCTGTGAAGACAGCAACATCCAGGGAGGGTCTGCAGCCCACCTCCAACCGTGGGCACACACAGGTGAGGCAGTACCTTTCAGAGGCCATTTCTGGGGCATTCACAAGAATGGCCGGTGAGGCTTGGAGGCACTGAGCAAAGGGGGAAAACAAGATAAGAAGGGCTTATTTCAGATTAACTTGAAAAACAAAGGAGGTTTAGCTTTGAAAAGCTGGCTGAGTTTTTAAGATAATGGAGAAAGGTTTTAGGTTTCTGGTCCCATTAGTGAGAACTGGGTGGGGAATTACAAAAAGAACTTTCATTACAGGCAAGGGAGACGGGCCAGGAAGGAATAGTATGAAGACATTAAAACTCACTACGTCTTCCAATCTTGGTTGGATTGGTCCATGGGGAGAAATGCCAACAGCCTAGAAGGCCCTCTCTGGAAAGGAGAGAGGAAAATGACCTACTCTTCTGGATAACACCAAGTGTTGGTGACGGTGTAGGGAGATGAGAATCGTGGTTCACTGCTCGTAGGCTTATAAATTGTACAGCTCTTCTGAAAAGAAATAGGGTAGTATTTACTTAAACTCAGTCTGTATAAGCCCTGTGCCCTAGTGATCCCACTCCTGGTGCACGTACTGGGGAAATCGCTGCAGACTGTAAGGGCTGCAGCCCACAGGGACGTTACTCTGCAGCAATGTTTGCAGGAGAAAGTGTTGGAGGCAACCTCAGGGCCCAGTAACAGTGGGCAGCAAGTAAGTAAAATGTGGTGGCTGCCAGCATGGAACACCATGCAGCAGTCAGAAGCAATAAAGTGGCTGCATACAACAACGTAAACAGATCTTACAAACACCGTATTGAGTAAAAAGGGAAATCACCAAACCAAACCTATAGCACAATACCATTTATGTAGATTACGAACCACGCTCACAAACAGCACAACCTATTTTCTGAGGATACGTGGGTTTATGTTAAACAGGTTGGAGGAGATGCATAAGCGGAAAAGGGATAGGAGTGAAGATTAGGATTGAAGGGGAAAAATAAAAATAAAGCAGGAGGAGGCCTTTGCAATGGGATAACGTACAATGAACTGAAAAATATGATTAACTTAACTTGCTGCACCTGAGGGTAGAAAACCCAGCATGTGACCTACTCTTTGGGGAGGGAAATGCACGATACAGGGCAGGATCAACAAATATTGATGAAGTGCACACTCGAGGTCCGCCAGAGCCCTGGTCCTAAGGAGTTTAGCATCTGGTAGGTAGCCTGGAGCTTAAAGATGGGCCCCTATCTGTCCCTCCTCATCCTGAGTGTCTGGGTCAGTGCTTCACATATGCTTGTTCAATTAATCCTGCAGAGGAAAGAAATATGTAAACCAGTAATTATTACAAGCTAGGAGTGGAGGAAGCCCATCTGTCTCAGGTGGACCTGGAAGGCCCTTTAGAAGACACATCTGAGATGAGCCTTAATGGATTTCGGCAGGTGAGGGGGCAAGTTCCAGGCAATGAACATGGCTTTGGGGCAAGGGTGCAGAGAGAGATGTTGGGTGACCGCAAGGTGACCGCTCTGGTCTAGGCTGGCTGCAGTGACCTGCAGAAGCCCATCTAAGCTGCCATGTGGCCTAGAATTAGGGTGATAGAGAGAGGAGTGCAAGACGGAAGCGCAAGGCTAATGAACCTATGGGACGGGGCAGATGCAGACCCGGGGCAGTGGTTCCAGCACTTGGCTCACCAGCAGATGCTCCTGCGGAGCTTTGAAAAAGACGTGAACTTCGGGTCCGGCCCTTGCGCCCGGCTACCTGAACACTGAATCAGCCTCCGGGCTTGGAGCGGGTGATCCCCAAGGAAGAAATTCTTCACCAGCTTCCCAGGCAGGTCTGGGAGCCACTCATCAGCAGATCACAGAATCCAGATGGAAGTCAGGGGAGCAGAAGTCAAATGTCACTCCCAGATTTTGACTCCGGGGACTGGAAAAATGGTGGTGCCATTAATTAAAATACTGGGCAGTCAGGGAGTAGGATAAGGTGGGTGGCGGAGGACAGACTTACCTTGGTGAGAAGGTGCTGGCTGGCTGGGGACAGGAGAAGGTCCTCCTGCGGACACAGATCTGCCCAGAGGTCACAGATTAAGTGGAAAAGAAGGTCCAGAACCAAAGAGTATGGAGAGAAGAAAATGGAAGCACAAGGCTTAGTAACTGGACAGAATCTAGGGAAACACCTTTGTTTAGGAAGTGGAAAGGGATTATCCCAGGAGATAAGAGGAATGATGAAAAGTAAGGAAAACCAAGACAGAGAAAGACCACGAAGCCAGCAGCTGCGGTGGAATCACAGCCCTCTGGTGCTACCTTCACTCTCTGGGTCCATCTTCCTGACTACAAATCCCCTAAAGAGGCTGTAGGTTATAGAGGCTTAATCTTAAAGCAGAATGGAGTCAGCCTTGCGGACAGCCTGCAGCCACCTCCCACCGGCCTTATGTTACAGGTGACTGGTCTGGACGCCCAACGAGGGCTACTGATTTGCCTTTTGTTTCTTTTATTCTAGTTCAGGGGTTCTGACTCTGCACAAAATTGCGTACAAAGTGCCCTCGACACTGAACTGGATGGGCAATTTAAGGGATGTTCAAAGGTAATTTTGACCCTCCTTGTTGGCTTGAGAGCCTGACCCACACATCAGATGAGGCTACACCACACTGCCATCCCCTCCCAACTGGTCTTCCAGTTCCTCCGGTCTCTGGAGTCCAATCAATCCTTCACACCACGTGTGCGGTTACATCTTTAAACACACACTGGGTCGTGTCAAGCAACACCTCCAGGGGCTTCTCCGGCTTGCAGGGAAGTCTGAACTCCCAAGTGTGATGTTCCAGCCCCAGACCCCAGTTTCTCTTCACACCCCAAGTTCCCACTTCTGGTCTCCTCATGGCTCCCCATCATCTGTCGGCTGCTCTACCGCTGCCTCTCCCGGGGAGGACCTGTCTTTCTCTCGTTCCCCCTCTAGTGACCTAAAATTAAGAGCACAAGCTACAGAGGCCAGGGCACCTGACTCTGATTCCCAGTGCACCAAATCACTGGCTCTGCCACCCTGGCTAAGTCTCTTTCCTCTTTGGTAAGATGGGGATGAGTTAACGCACCTACCTCACAGGGTTGTGAGGATTAAATGAGAGAACACTCAGAAAGCCCTCAACAGTGCGGGGCACAGAGTAAACAGTCCATTAGACATATACATGGGCTCATGGGTACACACACATGCACACGCACTCACGTGCACATCTGCTACTGTATCTCCGTAAAGCATTCATTTCATGCTCGATGCTCTGCTCTTCCTAATACATGATAAATCCCACCCAAGGCACTGAACAGATAAGCTCTACTCCCAGGTGGGGCTCACCCAGTGTGGTGGGCTCTGGGATAATTTGCATCTAATTGTTACTTTTGCTATTGCAAGAGTCACTCGGTCAAATTCTGTGCTGGAATCAAACCTATGTTAAGATGCCCCTGTCTTTCCTGCCTTTTAAAATTCAGATTTAGACCCAACTTCTGTACCAATGAACCAAGGCACCTCATCCTGAGCCTCCTTTTCATGTATCTCAATAAATACAAAATGAATTTTTATTGATGTGAATTACTGCTTTACTCTAAATTTGCAAAATCATTAAATAAACATATAAAGAAGGAATGCAAACATTTAAACATTAGTTTTTAAAATTTTTATTAACTTACTTTTTAATTTGGGAATTGTATCATTTTTTACTTTGAAATTTTGTTTTAAGATTTTTTTTTTTTAATGTGGACCATTTTTAAAGTCTTTATTGAATTTGTTACAATATTGCTTCTGTTTTATGTTTTGGATTTCTGGCAGAGAGGCATGTGGGATCTCAGCTCCCCAACCAGGGATCACACTAGCACCCCCTTCATTGGAAGGTGAAGTCTTAACCACTGGACCACCAGGAAAGTCCTGTTTTGTTTTTTTATCAATACATTTCACCAGAATATAAACTCCCCAGGACAAGGATTTTTGTCTGTTTTTGTGTACTAATATAGTCTCAAACCTAGAACAATGCCGGGCATGTAGTAGGCATTTAACAAATCTTTGCTGAATGAATGAATGAACAAACGAAGACTACATGTTACATATAACAAATCCTTCCACACTCCATTCAAAATAAATAAATGCTAAAATTCTATCATTTTTTAAATAAGAGAAACAGAAACATTATGGATAAAGTTTAAATCCCTTATTCTCCTCCCAGGCCCATTTCTCTCTCCCCATCCAGAAGCAGCCAGTGTCATGAATTTTTTTGTGTGTATCCTTCCGGTCTGTGTTTTTATACTTTTTCCACAAACGTATGTAAATATATATACAATACACTATTATTTTGTGAATAATTTTTAATTTATAGAAATAATATGAAATTTAGATAAATTATATTTACATAAATGGTATAATAGGTAATATTCTCTTGCTTGCCTTTTTCACTCAATATTGTTTTGGGGATCATTCCAGGTTGAAACTTATAAATCTTATTCACCTTAACTGCACAGAATTCCATCATATGAATATACCATATTTATTTATCCATCTTCTTCTCCTGGGCATTTGTATTATCCCAAGTGGTAGCCATAGTTCACAGAATATTCCAGTTCTCTTCCTTCTCAGGCACATGGTAGGACTGTGCTTCCATCAGCAGCATATGAGGTTCCCCACTTCCTCATAGTCTAACCGACACTTGGCATTGTTAAGACATTTCACCCTGTGCGTTCCAACGGGGAATCACATAATCTCTTGAACAAAACTGCTAAGTAGCATACTCAAGGGTATAGAATATATGACATACTCTTGTTGACCAAAAAGTCCTTTACGTTGTGTCTTTTGCTTTTAAACATTACTTTAGGGCTTCCCTGGTGGTGCAGTGGTTGAGAGTCCACCTGCCAATGCAGGGGACACAGGTTCATGCCCCAGTCCGGGAGGATCCCACATGCCGCGGAGCAGCTGGGCCCGTGAGCCATGGCCGCTGAGCCTGCGCGTCTGGAGCCTGTGCTCCGCAAAGGGAGAGGCCACGACAGTGAGAGGCTTGCGTACCGCAAAACAAACAAACAAACAAAAAAACCCCCCAAAAAACCCACATTACTTTAGCCTGATGCTCAGCCATAGATTGGGAAGGATGGGGATGCAAGATAATACAGTGTTCCTAAATTGATTCCACAAATATCAGGTATCCACAAGGGTCTTCACTGGAAGTATCAGTTATCCACAAGGGTCTTCACTGGAAGTATCAGTTCTCATTGTATGGATTTAGACACAGACGGAATAGGAGAATGGATTAAATGTGGACTGACCTACTAAAAATAAACCTCAGACACTCTTACCTATCAGTGTCGCTTTGATAATTTATCCTACAAAAATAGTAGCCCATATATACATGTATATGGATGTTTAGGGCAGCACTGTTTATAATGGCAAAAATAAAAAAGTTGAAAACAATCTAAATGTTCATTAATAGCATAGTTTTTTTTAATTATAATTTTTTTCTATCTACTTCTTACTTCAAAGTAAGATGATAAATTTCCGTATGGTTTAAGATTGTTTTAGATGGGATTTTGTTACTTGCCTCCTAACGGATTCCCAGTTTTGCACTGGTCCAGCTCTAGCTAGAGGAGAAACAGATGCAGTCTGACTCCACACGCAGAGAACTCCAAAACACTTGGCGACTTCCCCATCGGCTGCCCCCAAAAGAGAAGTCCCATGACCCTGTGTCTCGAGGGAAGAGAGCCTGACCAGGAACCCAGCAACTTTCACCAGAACTTGGTAAGGGGGCTGGGAAGTTAGTCAACACTAAAAACAAATAAAGATGCTTTGTTGTCTCTCTCCCCATCCCCTCCCGGAAACAGAGTCCAGGGGGAACAGATGAGTAAAGACTTTGCACAATTTCCACCCTGCCCCCAAGCTGCTGACCAGGCCAGAGGAAGTAATGGGAATAAACTGCAGGCGCATTCGACATTTCCTACAAGATCCAGCCTCGACCAGTTTCAAAACAGTAGAGTAGGAGAGAAAAATCCACATGCTCCAAAGGGCAGAGAGAGGAAATGCCCCAGTGGAACCTGCACTCAGGACCGCAGGCCAGCCCTGCCAAAGTCACGGTGAGGGTTTGTGCCCAGGGCTCCTGGGCCAGCAGGGAATGAATCAAGCTCACGCTATAAGCCATCAAAAGGGCTGATGGTGGATGAACTTTGAAAACGTTATATTAGTGAAAGAAAGCCAGTCACAAAAGACCACATAGTTGATGGTTCCATTTATATAAAATGTCCAGAATAGGCAAATCCATAAGGATAGAAAGAAAATTAGTGGTTTCCAAGGGCTTGGGACCAGTGGGGGTGTGGGTAGGGAGGTTGGAAGTGATGGCTAAAGCATACTTGCTTCTTGGGGTAATAAAGATGTTCTAGAATTGACTGTGGTAGTGTTTGCACAATTCTATGAATATACTAAAAGGTATACTTTAAATGGGTTGGTTGTACGGTATGAGAATTATATCTCAATAAAGCTGTTCCCAAAAAGGGAGGGGGGCTAAGAGCATCAGTGTGGGCTATCTACTGCCTTAACGCGGGGAGCTACACGAGGATGCCCAGCTCCCGCTGTTTCCTATATTTTTATCCTTCATAATGCTTCGATGCCAGCCACCAGCTCTATGAGTTTGTGGTACTTTTATTATCCCTATTTTACAGATAAGGAAACTGAGGCTCGGGGAGATTACATAATTTGCCCAAAGTCACGTGGTTTGTGAGGGACTTGGCCTTGCCTGTAACTGCTGCACTCTAACCCGTCCTAATCCACGTCAGCAGAGAGCCAAACAAGTCCACAGGGTTAACACTGAATGAGGTTAACGCCTAATATTAATAGCATTGGGGCTGGGAACTTATTAGAGGACGGCTTTTGAAAATCTGGGCTGCTCAGGCTGCCTTGCGTGAATCCACCTGCTTCCCTGGGTTCATCCTGGCTGATGTTCGGGGGATGTGGGTGGGGCAGAGGTGGCCCTTTAAGGTTCTCAGGGACAGTGGCAGGAACTGTCTGCTCCTGAGGAGTTGTTTGGAGTCACTGAGCTGGCTGGGTACCAGGGGGCCCTCTCCCAGCAGCTCTGGGAACCCAAGTGTATCTGAACCCCATGAATAAGTCCCAAATGCCCCACGCAGACTACATCTGGGACCGAAGCTTCCATGGGATTCCCTACTGTCTGATGTGAGTTTTTGTGGGTGGGAGCGGCCAGACAAGCCCAGGGGCCCCACTGCCTCTGTCAGCCAAGAACGCACACTGACGAAATGGCCACCCTCTCTTCCTTCCAGGATTCCAGGTAGGGAAGGCCTGTTTCTCTGCGCGTCCCCTTATTAGGGGTTAGATCACATAACAGGTAACACGGACAGGTCCGCATTTCCCCAGCCCCACACACCTGGACACGTAACCGGCTCACAGTAAAACAGGAGGGAGATGGACATTTGCTCTTGGAGGATAAAACCAGACATAAGATTCCTTACCCAGCAAAAATGTGTACATACCCTCTCCTTGAGGCCCAGGGGAGGAACTCAAGGCCTCTTCTAGCTTCCCTTCTCAATCCTCCCTTGCTTCTAGAGTCTCTCCTCCATCCCCACCTCCCCCCACCCCCCGCCGGGTCACAACTCTTTCCTGGGATCAGGTCCTCTGGCATGTCTACACCAGCCTAGTTCACACAGCCCTGCCTCACAGCCTTCCTGCTCCTGCAAGCCTTCTTCTGGGGCCTCCTCTGAAGCTAGAAGTCATGTTTCTAGAGCAAGTACCCTGGATGGAGAAGAGGGCCCTTTCTGCACGTGCAAAGTCACGGCAGAATCCCACCCACCAGCTCACCCCACATGGGTGGAGGGGGCAGGGGGGCGGAAGTTCAGAGGTTGGTCAGATCCCAGTTCTGCTACTTACTAGCTGTGTCACCTTGAGTGAGTGACTTAACCTCCCCAATTCCTAGTTTCCTTGCCTACAAAAATGGGAGTAATACCATCTTTCTTTTGTGAGAGTGAAATGAGGTCTGTGTAAACCTGCCTGACTCAGAAGAGGCACTGGAGGAAAGGAGAAAAGGTAGTTAGGGTAAGTATATGTGAGGGTCTATGATTCCATTTTATACTAAAATCTAAGTATTTTGGGACCCCCTAGCCTGACCTAAGGAGTTCTCAAGGATAAAAGATGGCCCCAGGAATATGCCTGATGGACAATGACCCAACAGCTTGTACTACACACACACACACACACACCACACACACGCACATACACACATACCACACACACACCACACACACACACACACATACCACACAAAATGCACACACATATAAACACGCACTCCCACCCAGACATAATCCCCAAACACCCTGCAACACACACACGACATCCCCAAATACACCCCCCATAACACACCACACCCAAACACACACACAGACATTACACATCTCCAAATACACATGCATTCTACATGCAAACACACACACACACACTCTCTCCTTTTTTCTATTTTCTTAAAGATGCTTTCACCCTCTATAAGGACACCCAGTCTCACCACAATTTCAAACACTACCACAAGAAGCTTTAATGTTCGTAATGCCTAACTCCCCGCCAACTAGCCAGACTACAGCAGATACAAACGACAGTGTCTTGCTCACATTATGTCACCTTGTACCTGGGCACAGAGGCCAGCAGCCCCTGACCTCATTTCCTCAGACACTTACACTGCTCCTCCCAGCCTGACCTATGATGGATAAAGATACTAGATTTCTATTTATCCATAAGTCCCTTGTTTGTTTATTTCTTTCCTGAGGCAAGTTTATACAAGGTCAGATTCCCACGTGTCCAAGGCCCAGCTTCTCTCTGTCATGTTTGCATTGACTGGGCTCCTTCTTTGATGAGGCCCCCAGAAGCTGCTGTATTGATCAAGTGTTCTTCAGCCCTGTCCACAATGACTCCTGCCTCTTATTACCTTAAAAAAAACCTGTATCAAACAAGGATCCTGACTCTTCTATAACAAGAACCCCAGGAACCTCCAGAAAGACAGCATGGCCTGGGGAACTGAGTCACGGACAGAGGTTCTCAGTCCTCGCTCCACCACTTGCTGGAAGGAGGAGTTTGCTATCATGGTTTGGGTTCATTCCAAAGCAGACCCTGAGACAAGGCCTTGGGTACAGGCTGTTTATTAGGGAGATGATTCCCAGAATCCCAAGTGAGGAAGTATGGAGAGCGAGACCAGGAAAGGATAAAGGCCGATAAAGGGTACTTAATGGCCAATTTACTGCTGTGGGCATTGGGGCTCAGTCCTGCTGGGGATCCTCTGAGGTTCTGGCTGGAAATCGCCTCCGAATTGTCCCAGTGGAGAGCAGGCAGCTGAGATATCAACTCCCTGGGATGATAGGATGACGGAATGACAACTCACCTCCGCCCCCTCCCCTGGCCTTCCTCAGCTGCACCTGCTTGGGTAGAGCAAGTTCCCGTGGTGCCCTTGCTGGAGGGAGCCCTCGCCCAGAGAAGTGAGGCGGGGAGAGGCGACAGTGGGGAAAACTCGAGGAGGGGAGCTGCCAGCACGCTGGAAACCGCTGCAGGTGAACTCAGGTGAGCCCAGGGCATATGGGGCAGGGCATCGACGGTGTCCTCCACAATCACAGAAGTCATGTGCCTCTCTGAGCCTTTCTTATCTGTGAAACAGGAAGGAGACCTACAGCCCTTCTTAGCAGGTCCCTCAGAGGCAGCAAGACTGTTTGTGAGGAGCTTGACAACCTGGGATACTGATGGTACCGGCAGGAGGCACCGTCACCTTCTGCATGGGCAGCCCTGCTGCAATAAACACCCAGAGGCTGCTCATGAGGGGAGAGGTGTGGAAAGAGTGTAATTCAAGGCTCCCAGCCAGAAAGGTCAGGCTGGAGCCCACTGACCATCCCCCTGGTCCCCTTGCAAAACCACAAGGCTGTTTAAATGGCCACCATTTAAAGGAAAGGAGAGTGACTACTAGATGCTGTACCCTGTCTTGGGTTCTTACAATGACCCTACGAGGAAGGCGTGGGCACAGTCAGCTGAGGAAACTGAGCTGAGAGGGGTCAGCAACTCGCTGGCGGCACTCAGCTAGGAAATGGTGGAGTCAGCTTTGGAACACTTGTCTGAATCTTGACACCCCCTTCCTCTAGAACATGCCACAAGCTCCATCCCAGATGCCTCTGTCACAAACCCCAGGCATCTTCTCAAGGCTTCTATATATATATCCGTCAGGCCTGGGCTGATAGGAAGCAGACTGCACCTGCCCTGCCAGCTCAGATAACAACAGTAACCCTTAGGTAGCACCAACTCTGCCTCAGGCACTGTTATAAGTGCTTTTATCATCATTTTCTCATTGAATCCTCCCAACGATCCTGTGAGGAAGGTACTATTATTATCTCCATTTTTCAGAACGGGAAACTGAAGCACAGAGAGGCTAAGTGACTTGCCCAAGGTCACACAGAAGTAAATGGGAGAGGAGAAACTTGGATTTAGGCAATCTGGTTCCAGAGCCCCTGCTCTAAACTACTTTGCCACATTCCTCTCGAAAGCGCAGACTCATTCTCCCCACAAGTCTATCAGAAAGGGTCATCCCTGAATGTTGGGAATGGAACTGCCATTGACCTCCCTCCTGGGGCAAGAACTGGCCAAGAGCAGCATGGAGGAGACAAGACAGCCGGCCCAGCCACCTGTTTAAGGACCAGGCTCCTGGGGAGACAGTGCAAATGCTCCCTGCTGAGTGAGGGTCTCTTTACCGGGGGGTTGGTGTGCCCACAGCGGCACGTAGCACTGAAGTTCAACACAATTGGGGTCAAGTGCCTTTTTTTTCCTTTTTGAGAATGATGACTTTGGGGTCTGGATGTTCTAAAGGGGGTTCCCAGTACAAGCTTTCCACAAGGGAGGGTAATTGCAAGGAACAGCCAAAGAACACAAGGGTTTCCCAGAGTATGGAGCCAAGGCAGGCTGGCCCACGGGGACGTTGTGGAGATCACATGAAAGAACATCTTGGGGCTCACATGTCAGCAGAGAAAACCGGTCAACACCACAGGGGATCTGCCCAGCAGCTGAAGGCAGTCCATGGCCTCGGACCCAGTCTTCTTCCCATTTCTTATGTTACATCAGCAGAACCACTGCCAAGTAGAACAGAAATCCCAGCTCTCCTTTCTCATGCCTCCGTCCTGCTTTATAACCAGTTCTACGGTACCGCCCCCCAACCCCCAGCCCCTCAAGTGGAAGTTCTGAACACAGCGTAGAAACAAAGCCAAGCAAATCAGATACAACGGTTAGGGGAGGAGTAATCCTGTTAGCGCTCGGATGTGCGCCTGTGGACGACTCTTTTGGGGGACGCTGCCTTATCTGTCAAAGGGAGCACATGTTATTCCATTCACTGAGCTCCTACTCTGTGCTTGGCACAGCTCATTTAATCCTCACCACCAGCCTGGGAGATGCTTTTATTATCCACGTTGTACAGATGAGAAAACCTAGGTGGGGAGAACTCCAGCACCTGCCCCGAGGGCACAAAGCTGCTGAGTGGCAAAGGGAGGACTCAGATTAGCCAGTCTGGCTTCAACGGCAGAAGCCAGACAGCACTGCCTTGATAGCACTGGTCTCAATCCTCACAGGATACCAGGATCTAGAACCCATGGCCGGATTTTACAGAGAAGGAAATAGGCTCAGAGTTAGGCTGCTTGCCCAAGGTCACCAGCTAAATGGCGGAGCCAGGAGCAGAACCGATGTCAGACTCTGGAGCCTGAGTTTGTGACCACCATGAGGACCTGCCTCCCTGCAGGGCACGAGGGGACAATGCCAGTGTGCGGCCAACAGGCCAGCACTGCCTGGGAGAGGGCATGCCAGGGCACACCAGCTGGCCAGCAAGGCAGGCTCTGTAGGGTCCCCAATGCCCCATGGCATTAAACCCAAAGAGCGGGGCAAACGAGCGCTACGGGCTGTTGACAGACTGGCAGCCGACAAACGATGCAGCCAACAGCTGCTGTTTATTTTGGGGCCCAGGGAGAGAGGAAGGAATGGTTAAGGCCCAGCTCATTCTCACAATAAACTCAACAGGGCAGAATGGGGAGGGTGCCCCCTCCCAGCTAAAGCAACATCCCTGGTCACCTGCTGAGCTTGGCTGAGCTGAATGGCCTAGGTGTCAGAAACATCTTGCCAGACGCTCTAATCTGGCCTCTCCACCAACAGATACAGTGCTCCCCACCCCAGCCGCAAGTGCCGGACTTGTAAATGGCCCAGGGAGGCAACCATGCCCGGCAAACCCACCCCCTGCAGTGTCAGGCTCCAGGAGCAAATGGCTCTTCCTGTCTCAGGAACAAAGAGGGGCCGCTCCTGCCTTCCACCAGTGGCTTCGGTTCCCAACTCTGACACTTGTTAACTGAGGTCTGTGGACGGCCACGCTAGGCTGTGGCAGCCGGGCTGGCAGGATTCCCTGGAAGGTCAGGACGTAAGAGGTTTCCCGAAGGACTTCGGAGCTCCACTGCCTGGCTCTGAACCCCAGCTCTGCCTCCTCCTAGCTTATGGCCATTGGTAAATTAACCTGTGTCTCTGTTCTCTCATCAATAAAGTAAGGACCATAAGAGTGCTCTTCTTGGGCTTCCCTGGTGGCGCAGTGGTTGAGAGTCTGCCTGCCGATGCAGGGGACACGGGTTCGTGCCCCGGTCCGGGAAGATCCCACGTGCCGCGGAGCGGCTGGGCCCGTGAGCCATGGCCGCTGAGCCTGCATGTCCGGAGCCTGTGCTCCGCAACAGGAGAGGCCACAACGGTGAGAGGCCCGCGTACAAAAAAAAAAAGAGTGCTCTTTTCATCAGGTTGTTGTAAAGAGTAAAGTGCTTAGAAGAATGGGTGGCACATAATTTGTGCTCCTAATATCATCATCGACATCATCACCACCATCTGTCAGCCTGGAAGTTTCCTTCTCACTGTGAACACTGGAGGACGGTTCCCCTGGCTGTTACACATGGAATTTAGGTTCCCAGGCTAGCCCGTGATATAGGTGAACTAGAGACATCTGGCTCTTGGTGCTATAATTCCATCTACTCCATGGATGAGTAAGGTTTTGGTGGAATGGCCTGAGAATCTTACCACCATTTACAGTATTATAATGATAGGAATATACATTCTACATTGCAAATGACCAATTGCCACAATTGTAAGTTAAAAGCTGTGGTTCTTTAAAAAATAGGAGTGGGGTAGGAGGAAGGGGGTTTAATAGGATAAAGCCTTCGTCTACAATTTATTTCACTGCTCAAGGCCCTACTGTGACCCAGACCGTCAGCTAGCATGAGGGAGGGAGTTTAAAGATGAAAGCATGCCGAGGCTGCTGCCTCTGCAGGAGCTCCCCACCCTCTAGCTCCCAGCTGGAGGGACTGCTTTCAGCATTGGTGCCTTGCACACAGTAGGTATAAAACTAATGTTCAGTTAGTGAAACTCCCTAAGACGTGTGCTACCTTCGGGGTCCTCAGGTGCTATCCAAGCCGTTGCTGATGGAGGCTGTATTTCCCCACAGAATCCCTCTTGGGGGGGGGGGTCAGGGTCAAAGCCCAAACAGTCCCCAGAGCAACCTCTCCAGCTGTGTTTTGACCAGTTTCTGTCTCCAGCAAGTCAAGAGGACGCCTCATTGCTAAGCAGAGCACCCGGCCTGGCGCTGGGAGGAACACAGGCGCAACTTGAGCTCTTCAGCTGCCTGACCTCACTGCCCACCGCCCTCCCTCTTGCTGATGCCACTGGGCCACACCAGCCTCTTGCTCTTCTCTGCAAAGGCTAGAGGCACGGTCCTACCTCAGGGCCTTAGCACTTGCTGTTCCCTCTTTCTCAACCATTTTTGCTCCAAATATCCACAGGCCTCACTCCCTCTCCTCCTTCAGATCTTACTTAAAAGTCACTATACAGGGGAGCTGTCCCTGGCCACACTCTATAAAACAGCACAGCAACTCCCATCACCACTGCCATTCCCTGTCTCCCTCACCTCGCTTAGTTTTCTCTACAGCATTTATCCCCCATCCAGCACACTACATATTTCACCAGTTTTGTTTATTATTTCCCTCCCCCTATCAGAATGTGAGCTCCAAAAGGGCGGGGAGTTTTATCTGTCCTGCTGTGTTCCCAATGCCACAGAGTAAACATTCAAATGTTGATTGATTGATTGAATGAATGAATACAAATAAGCATCAGATTAAGGTCCACCCCACAATGGGCTTTTCCATCAATCAGGCACAGGAGACATAGGCTTGCCCCAAACTGAGCAACCCAAGGCCATTCTTGGTAAGAGTTACAGGAGAGGTTAAAACAATAAACTTTGCAAAAATTCACAGACAGAAAACATCGTAAGATGAGAAGTCTTGGAAGCTTCTGGGAGGTAGCAGAAACTAAGCAAAACCATGAAGGATGACCAAGATAATAATAACCACAGCTGCCATCCATTGAACACCAGGCATGTCCCCAGCACCATGTGGAGTAACAAGCAAATGGGCCAAGTGTTGTTGTTATTACTACTATTATTCTCATTTTACAGATTAGAAAGTTGAGGCCCATGGCAGGGAAGAAATTTGAACAAGTGAAACAAGGTAGTAAGGGCTTCAGAGCCTGAGCCCATGTATCAGGGGAGTCGGTGCTCTGCTCCCATCCTCTTGCCCTCAACTTCCAGCTGCTGCCACCTGAGGCCCTCTCGGGGGCTATAGCTCCAGTTGCCAGAGCCTCGTTTAGCCTGAGCAAGCAGCAGGCTGAAAGTGCCTGGGAAATTAACTGCTCCCTGCTCCCAACCACAGTGCCGTGCTAGCCACCATCCTTGGGGACAGGACGTAGAACCCCCAGCAGCTGGAGCTTCTGAAGGACCAGGCTTTTAAAAGTGCCTCTGGACACGAGATCAAGGCGAATAAAAATTTGAATCCCAAAATAGAGGCCAGACCTTGCTAGGGGTCCATTCTAGGTAGCAAGAGGTTTGTTATCTGATCCCAAATACCAGCTCCAACCACATCACATGTTAATGGAGGGGCTCTGGGGGAAGGTCAGTGTGGGCAGATGACCAGGATTTAATCCAGACCCTTGAAGTTTTATCAGGGACCCACGTGATGTGCTTCCTAGTCTCCCAGCCTCTCTGGGAAGCTCTCGGGAGACAAAGCCACTATAAAGCTGCAGGGCCCCAGCCTTCCAAGGGAAGGCCCACTGTGCATATGCCCTTTGGGCTGACTTCCTTTCTTAAGCCCAGGGCAGTGCTGTCAGCGTTCCATACCCTAGCACAGCCACAGATCAGGGACGAGACTCCCATGGGTGCGTGCAGCAGAGGGAGAAATACAGCCGCGGAGACCAGAGTCTGAGGGAGGGCAGAGAGTGTAGAGAAAAACCCAGTGCAGCTAGTTTTGATATGTGTGGATGCCTCCAGCTGAGGGCAGGGAAAAAAGAGAAGTACTCCTACCTAGCAACCTAACCTTTGTGGGGTGGGCAATCCATCAAATCTGCAGGGAGCACAGTGGAACCATCGCGGGCTTTCATCACTGCAGAGACCTGGATTCAGACCCTGGCTTTCACCGTTCATGGCCATGTGATGCGGGGCAAGATGCTGCACCTCCCTGAGCCCCTGCTTCTTTGGCTATGCAACAGGGGTGATGCTCAGGGTGGCAGTGGGGATTAAAGAAGACGGCGGATGAGAAGCCCTAGCCCCGTGCCTGCACCTAGAAGGGCTCCACTCACACATTCTCCGACTCAACTTCCCCACTATCCCTGCCCAGGAGCTGCCACAACCAGCAATCGTGGGGAAAATGAGGTCGTTTTTCTCCAGTTGCCAATGAGCGATGACTAAAGTAAATAATTCACCCCGGCTTGCAACCAAAGTCCAGACATTGTCCTATTACAACTCTGCGAGAGAAGGATCAGTTTGCCACGCCACCGGGGCTTAGACCAGCAGAAATCCCTGGGCGGCCACCTCTGGAAGCCCTACCCTCACTGACAAGTGACCGTGTCCCTTCCGGGTGCCAGGCCCTGTGCTGAGAGCCCAATGAATTCTGCCCAGGAGGCAGAATTCAGGAAAGAGTTTCGCTCTCTCAGAGCCCCACTGCCAGCACCATGCCAGGCCAGCCAGGCCTCCCTCTCTGTTGCTACAAAGAGAAATTCTCCCACACAGGCAAGGCCCTTAAAATAGCCCTTTGGGTCTGGGCCATCAGGAAACGGAATAAAGCTGGGTCAGAATGGGGCCTACCATGAAAGAGTTTACAAGGCAGCCGCTTCAAACAGCAGAGACAATCCCTTCACGCTCAGAACCCTTAGGTGGGCAAAGCCAGCAAGGCAGGCTCTCTCCACAAAGAACACTATTCCCCAGGAGGACTATGCGCTGGGCCGGCAGAAGCTCCCCAACCCCCAACCTGGGGCAGCCCAGGAGAGGGACCAATGTGCAAGTCACAGTGACAGTGTGAAACAGGCACCGCCTGGGGGTAGGGGCCCGAACACACCTGGCTTTGTGCTTGACTAACAATGCAACCTCAACTTTCTGAACCTCAGTCTCCATATGCATAGAATGGGGTTAAAAATGCATACGTTCAGGGCTGTGTCAGGACCAGAGATCATAAACAAGAGGCCTAGCACAAAATAGGGATTCAATACGTGGTAGCTGTTACGATAATGGTGCCCATGTAATAGAGGTCAAGGTCTCCTTTGTTACTGAGTGAGAATAGTCCTGGAAAAAGGAAAACAGCCAAGGCTCTCTACTGGGGACCACGCAGTGATAGGCAGAGATACAGAGCGGCCCACGCCCGCGCCATCCCTGACCCTGAAAGTTCACTATGTTGGGCAGCACCCCACCCCCACTCCCTGAGGGATCAATTGCTGTCAGGTCTGGTTCACACTCCAGGGAGTCCAGAGACAGACTGGAGGGCCCAAAACGTCCCACTGCATAATTTATGCTGCACTGACACACACAGAGGAAGGAATCCTGCCCCAACCCTACTGCCCACCTCCTCCCAGGCCTAGGGAGGGTGGCTTCCTCACAGGCAAAGGGAAATGACAGCAAAGGGCCAGAAAAGGCAGCCGAGGGAGGGGCAGAAAGCACAGCTGTTTCCCCTTTGCTAGCTCAGCCCCCTGGATGTCACTTCCTCCCCCCAGGTAACAGCCGAGACAGATGGGACTGGAAATAGCTCTGTCTCTTCCATTCACAAAACTGACAGGCTTGGAAAGAAGCAAAGCGTAGTTCCCAGAGGTGGTTTTCTAGAAAGCATCTTCACTGGGGGCCTAAAGTGGTCCTGAGTCAACGCTGGCTATAGGCTTCTCAGGGGGCGTAGTATGGCAAGGAAACCTTGTCTAAAAATTCCCTGGCATCAGGAAAAGCTTCTTTTTGTAAAGCATCCCCTTCACAAATGATTAGGAAACCAGACTGAGGGATCTAGGACCCCTTCACACAGCTATTTTCTCTGGGCTCAGCGTTTTCCAAAGCAGCTTTCCTCTCCACCCTCCCCTCTACAAGGCAGAAAGGAAGCAGTCAGCCCATTTACTGGATGGGCAAATGGAGATCAAGTGGGGAAGGTGACATGTGGAAGGTCTCACACCTTGAGAAGCCAACCAGCCAGGCCTCAGGTGGAATCTCCTTGGGGCCCGGTCTCCCGAGGTGTGGCATGTAATGGAGGGCTGGCTGCGAGGCTTCTATGGGGACAAGGCCAGCTTTGGAGTCAGCAGGCCTGGGTCATTGCAGGCGCCTCTCCACACGCAGCTTCTTAACTGTGTGGTGTTTGGCAACTCCCTTAAGCTCTCTGGGCCTCAGCGTCCTCGCCTGCACGACATGGATGCCAGCAGTAACTACACGCTTCGGCGGGCTGCTTTGAGAGTTTCCATGTAAAACTCAGCACGTAGAAAGCATTCAGAACTGTTAGCTGTTATTTTTATTATTACATTTTCCCTAAAGAATCAGGCTTACTGGAATATCTGGCAGTGGAGTGAGGGTTAAATAAATGAAGAGGTAGTTTGAAGCACTGTCTTTATAACTAAAACAGGTTCAGAGAGATGCTGAAGTAGAAGACAACGTTGGCCTGAAAGTTTCAGGTAACACTGAGACCTCATCCGGGGCTCCCAGCAAGCTGTTTGGTATTAGCCTCCAGACCCTCCAAGGACGGGGTCTCCTCTCTCTTGCCACTGGGGTGCTTTAGCGGCAGGCTGCAGTTGGGGGTGGAAATGACTACACCGTGACCTCAGGCCCTGCCAGCGGGGCCTCCACGGATGTGGCCCAAAGCAGCTGACGCCTCACTCCTTGCATTCCCCTCCCCCTCCTCCGCCCTCCCTCCCCAAGACCTCTGGGGTGCAATCAACTTTTATGAGGCAGCCTGACCCCTCGGAGTAAGAGCTATAAACAGAGAGGGGCTGGGCTGGGCCTGCAGCTAAGGAGTCCCCAACGCAAATGGGCTTTGTGACCACCTAGAGGGGTGGGATAGGGAGGGTGGGAGGGAGAGAGACGCAAGAGGGAAGAGATATGGGAACATATGTATATGTATAACTGATTCACTTTGTTATAAAGCAGAAACTAACACACCATTGTAAAGCAATTATACTCCAATGAAGATGTTTAAAAAAAAAAAAAAAAAGAGTCCCCAACGCAGAGCTACAGAAACGGTTCCATGTAGCTCTGTTCCCACCACGGCTGCAACAACAATCCTAGAGCCAGCTCTGGGGCCCACCAGAAGGGACCCACAGTGACAATCAGCTCCCCTTCCCCTGCAATCCTTGGGAGGAACAGAAGGTGCGGAGGTGTAACAATAAACTCTGAATTCCCTCGGCTGGCATGTGAGACCCTCAGAAGCCGGCCCACCCTTCCTCCCCATCCTTCTGCCCCACCTGGGTTTTGTCCGCGTTTTCTTTGCACGTCCCGCCTCCGGCACCTTTGTTTTTCCCTTTCTTGGAATGCCCTTCTCCTCTTTTTCCCACCTAAATCCTACTCTTTCCCATCCAAATCCTAATTACTCCTCAAGGCGTAGCGTGAAGACTGCCTTCGCCAGCCAGTCTTCCCTGAAAACTCCAGTTCACAGAGAGCTCCCCCTTCTGAAGCTTCAGGACTTAATCAGTATTAGAACAAATCCCTATGTTGCACCTAATATGTGCCAGGTACTGTTCTAAGGTCTTGACATTTATTAACTCGTTTACCCTTCAGCACAGCCCTTTGAGCTAGGTCCTACTTTCCCCTCATTTTGTTTTGTTTGTTTTTAACAGATGAGGAAACTGAGGCACGGAGAGAGAAGTAACTTGCACCGGGTCCCACGTAGTAAGTGGTAGAGACAGGATTCTGGCCCAGGGATACCAGAGCCCAGGGGCTCTCCAACAACACAGCCTTCCAGATACACGTCATCCTCTCAGGAGGTGCTGCCCGGACTCCTCGGTTATTTTCATACCCCTCTCTCACTGGCCCAGCTCTAATGGGGAAGAAAGTAACAAGCTCACAGACTCAGGTGTCAGAGGCCAGGGTAAGAATCCCAGCCTTGCCACTGAGTGAGACTCACATAAACTCTCTGGGCCTCAATTTCCACACCTGTCAAGTGGGGATAAAAACACCTACCCACTTCGTGGGATTGTTACGACGCTTAAGTAAAATGCCCTCTGAAGGGTCTCTTCTGCACGGCCTGGCACACAGTAGGTACTCACAGATGGGCTCTTTCCCTTCCCCCTGCACCTCGACATCCTCGCTGGACTCTGCTCAGCACCTGCTGCTGATGTGACCTGCCTGGAGGTTACTCGGGGCATGAGAGGGGCTTGCTTGTGGCTCACCGTCCCCCCTCCCTCCCCCAGTCCCCCCTCCCCCCCACCGTGCCCCCTTCCCCCCCGACTCCACTACAGGTAGCAGCAGCCCGGCCTGGGCATGAAGTCACTCACAGCTCTGGGAATCACCGCTTCAAATGCTCATCGCTCTCCTGGACTCTTCCATTGCTTTTGGCAACGGCCATGGCAGAGAGCACCTCTGGCCCTGGCTCAGAACCTCTTTCCAAAGCCAGTATCTCCACCTCATTTCCCACACACACCCCTTGTCCTTCCTTCTCCCTGGCTCACTGTCCTAACCCATGATCCCTTTCCCGGATTCTCAGAACTCAAAAGAAGTGTGACTACCGTATGTGTAACTCTATTATTTGTTTTATTTTATTTAATAAGGAGGCAAAAGAGAATAGAGTTTCCTGTTAGACTTTTTCTGGCCAAGAAATAGTCTGGTCAGTGACTCAGGCTGAGGAAATCAGAAGGCAATTTCCAGGGACCGCTGTGCAAACCCCCAAGTCAGAAGTCCTAACAACACTGCTCTAATTCACTGTCTCCACTGGCGATTAACTCACGCTGGCCTCGGAATATCTCTTTGGAAAATGCAGCAGCTGGCGCTTATATTTCTGGAGCTGGAACCGGTCTCCTATGACATCAAATAGGTTTATTTTTCCCTTCCCTTCGCCTCCCCTCTGCCTGCCACCACACATGGTGATTCCAATCCTGATTTGTCCCCCCAAACCCTCACTCGGCTCTAAAGAGGGCCATGATAAACGGCTGGCTGTGCTCCCTCTTCCAACAGCCTTGAAGGATGTGGTCGGTTGTTCCATAAGCAGGAATCCTTGTCAGACCTGTGAATCACCCCTAGATCACTTCCCTCCTTGGAGAAGAAGAAACTGTTCTTGCGTGTGAGAGATAGACAGAGACAGAGAGAAAGAGAGCAGGCAAGAGTGCTAACCCATGTGTTGCACTGACCTTGGGGCTAGGATACTATTTGACCTTGCCCTTACCTGCAACACCTCTCTACTCCTCTCCCCCAACACAAGTTCCTTCCCTTCTCCTTCCCAGCCTACCAGGAAGCCATCACTAGGGCAGCTCCAGGAAGCTCTCCAGGTCTGAACAGCTGCTCCTTGTTTATGTGCTTCTCTCCTATGTTGGGTGTTTTCCACGAGGCATGTAGCCCACTTTCCCATCAGACTATGAACAGCTGGGCCTTCCTTTTTTGCCTTAGTCTTTCCTTCTCTCACAGCTTCACCTATTTGATCCTAAATGTACTCAAGTGTTTTGGTGATAAGGAGGACCAGATGGAAGCTAGTATATGTTGAGTACCCATGATGGAGGCCAGGTACTAAGTAGAAGCTTTGCCCCAAATTATCTCAGATCAATTTCCCCAAATCCCTGTGAGGTTACAGGTGAGGAACCTGAGACCCACAGTGACTGGCTGCAGGTTGCACACCTAGGAAGAGTCAGAGGTGGGATTCAAACCCTGATCTGCCCACCACCACTCATTCCACAGTGGGACTGGCCTGAGAAGATCCTTTCCGTACTGCAGCTGCACACCCTTCCTCTCATGGGGCTGGGTCCTCTAAGGGCTTAAGAAAAAATGAAGGGCAGAGAAAAGAATGGGTCTGGGGCCAATTCCTAAAAATGTAGCTCCCAGGACCAAGACCCAAACCTGCAATGCTCTAAACACACAGGAGAATGTATTATTTCCACAGGGTGGATCCTTCATTTATCACAAGCATCATTGGGGAGCAGATATCATCTTGGATTTGTTCCACTCCCCCTGCCTCACAGTGACCTCCTCCATCACCCGTCACACACTCACCTCCAGGACACAAGGTGCACGTCCCACACAGTGAGCCAGTCCTCAAATACCACATGGCACCGCTCTCTCATCATGTATACCTGAGCCTGGTCTCCCCAACCAGACTCCAGTGGAGGAGAAGGGCCTCACTGTAGGTTCATAGCTTCCTCTGGAGGTAAAGTGACCTGAGTTGACCCAGGTCTGCCTTGTACTAACTGGGAGACCTTGGGCAACCTCTAACCTCTCACTTCACCCATCTGTATAAAGGAATCAAAGACATTCGATGAACTGTAGGAATTACATGAAATCATGCACGCCAAGCATTTGGCCCCATCGATGGTAACTGCTAACACTGGCTATTATCTGCATTCCCTGAAGAGTCCTGTAGAGGATCAGAGCACTCGTGACTGATATTTGTCTGAAATAAACAATCAGGAAAGGAAAAGACTGTGAAAGCACAATGCCTCCCAAATCCAAACAATTTCTTTTTTGTTTTAGATGCACGAGCTCCTCTCCAACACCAAATGACTTGACATACACCTACACATGCTTGTGGGTACAAAGGATTGTGTGAACTGGAACTCAATCCTTATGGAAAGTTTTCAAAGGTATCTGCAGTTTGCAACCAGCACCATCAGGATCATTTGAAAGACAAGTGGTCTGAGGCCAAAGACAGGTTACCTAAAGGTCTCCCCAGGGGCAGCTCATAAAAGCTAAGAGAGGAGCCCGGCTCCATGCAGGGAGCCTGGCCTAAGCAGCAGCTACCCATCTTCCCCAAACGCACCCCAAGCAGGGGCTTGACAGAGGGGAAGGAAGCCAGGGGCTGACAGCACCACTCAAATGATGGAGGTCACTTGCCTGCCTTTCATAAACAGACCAAAACACAAGACCCTCAGTGTCCAGGCAGCTCCCCCACATCACGGGGACAAGCATGCCTTTGGCTGGATGTCCTGAGAAGACCTTTGCAGTATGTTCCCAGCATTCTGGGGCCAGCAGGGCCCCTCCTGCTTGGGCCCCAGGCCTCTCATCAGCTAGCTCCAGCTAACGTGCACGTCCCATAAAGCGGCTCTGCTCTGCAATTTGCCAAACCGCAGACTCAGAATTCACCACCAGTGGAGGAGAGGCGGGAAGAAGGCATGCTTCTTCAGCGTAAAGGGCTTCCAGAACATACGTGACTCGGGCGCAGTGTGTCCTGCCAGCTACCCACACCAGCGCGCCTTGCCCGGAACACCTGACCTTCTGGTGTGTGGTGTCCACCACGTCAAGGCCGAGAGAGGAGGCGATCCTAAACTTCAGAGGCACAGCCTCCCCAGCATGCTCCTCCTGCCCTGTTGGCGCTGCTGACACTTTCCATTATCGGCCCCCTCTCCTTATGTTATGCACTGATGCCCCAAATGTGCAGGAACCTCTTGCTATCACCAGATATTTGGGCTCGTCAACCCCAACCAGCCTTTTACGGTATTTCGATGAACCCAACCCATGACATGGGCAGAAGGCCAGTTAGGCCCAGGTGCTGGGACTAGCTGTGTCACAAGTGACTTTATCCCATCTGGTTCTCAGTTTTCTCATCTGTAAAAATGAGGGGGTGGAGCCTCATGAGTCCTCAGGTCCCTGCCAGCTCCACAATTCCATAACACACAATACTCTCTCCTTTAACTGTTTTCCCACAACCTGGGTTCAGGGCCCTGTATGGCCCCATCTGCTCAGTGACATCACTCCCGGCCCCAAACATAACGTCATTGATTCTTACACGGGAAGCGGAGACGTCCCAGAAAACACTGTCCATAAAAAGGGAGGAAATGATCATTTTGAGGGAATTGGACAGGACTTCTTTTGTATTTTTCACACAGAACAAGTTATTATCAATCTTAAAACCCCAAACCCTTCTTCCTTCTTGCCAGACCATTAATAGCTGCTTTTCAAAAGTGCTTTCTTAGTCAGAATCACGCCAAGCTACCATTTAATGAGTGCTTCTTTTGTGCCAGGAACTGCACTAAGTGCTTTGCATGTATGATCTCATTTAATTCTCCAGACAACCCTCTGAAGTAGATACTATTATTATACTCACTTTAAAAATGAGGAAACTGAGGCCCACGGAGGTTAAATAATTTGCCCAAAGCTGCATAGCTAGTCAGTATCTGAGCCAGGCTTTGAACAAGAGCCTGTAACTCAGAGCCTCAGCACTAACCACCTCTCAACACTGTCTGCATCGGGCCCCCCCGTCGCTTTAGCAGCGCTCCTGACCAGGAGTGCATCCTACAGCTGTACTCTTGGACATCGTCGGTCAAAGCTAAGATTTGATGTTTCACCTAAAATCCAGAGCCGGCACCTGCCTGGGTCTCAGAACAGAGTGCCATCTGTTGAAAGCAGTGCCTACCTTAACTGAGGACTAGAAAAGAACCCCTAGGGGGCTTCCCTGGTGGCGCAGTGGTTGAGAATCTGCCTGCCAATGCAGGGGACACGGGTTCGAGCCCTGGTCTGGGAAGATCCCACATGCCGCGGAGCAAGTAGGCCCGTGAGCCACAAGTACTGAGCCTGCGCATCTGGAGCCTGTGCTCCGCAACAATAGAGGCCGCGATAGTGAGAGGCCCGTGCACCACGATGAAGAGTGGCCCCCGCTTGCCGCAACTAGAGAAAGCCCTCGCACAGAAACGAAGACCCAACACAGCCAAAAAAACAAACAAACAAACAAGAAAAGAATAATAAGAAAACCAAATGACATTCGAAATGTTTATTAAAAAAGTTCAGGACAAAAAAAAAAAAAAGAAAAGAACCCCTACAACTTAGCCTGCAACATTTGAGAAAAGAACTTAGGAAAACTGACTTCGTAATAAGTGCTGGGATGTGCAAATGGACATCTGTCCCCAGGGGAGGGTGACCACATGGTGACCCAAGTCCTCCAAAAAGAGCTTTCTTGAAATGGCAGGGCAAGATGCTTGCTGAGCCAGTAACACAAAAGGAACAGCTCTCCCACCAGCACCCACGTCTCTGTCCCATCACGAACCAGACTCCTTGGTTTACCTCCTCCCCAACCTGAGCCCAGGCCCATTTATTCTACTATAAAGAAACCCAAAGATCAGAGCCACTGGGGATAAAGACAGAAAGAGTAGCCTGAGGCTGACATTTGCACAAATCCCAGTCTCCTTCCAACAAGGAATTTCAGAGATCAATGTGCTGTCCAGGGCAGCAACCAACAGCCTGTCTTAATTGTTAAAATTAATGCTTTGAGCATTCTAAATGCTCCTTTAACTGACTAATTTGCAAATAAGATGCAGTCCTCCGGCTTTGGATGCCCTGCTGTCTGTCTCTTCTATCTCAAGAACAGGAGCAAAGCCGCTAGGACTGGCATTCTCAGGCGTCAAGGACACAGTTTACTGTGGGAAGGATGGGAAGACAGGAGGGGCTGAGATGAAAGGGGGACGCGTCCCACAGGCCAGGAGCTCGGCTCAATCAACCTTAGCCCCTTCTCATTAAGTTTGGAGAAGGAAGGGGGAGGGGCAGCCGGCTGTTCCTCGGAGACCACAGCAAACATTTGCCTCCTCATGTCTGGAGATGGAGCATCACTTAAGAGGAAATGAACCCAGTTAAGGGTCATGTCCAGAGGAGGGATAAAAGGAAAAGCCACAATTCTCCTCACACCGACGGACACAAGGACTTTAAGAAGGAAATCAAAGCTCAGGGCTGAAGGTGGAGGTGGGGCAGGGGTGCGGCGTCATCCCTCTGCCCCCAGACCCAGGCCTAGGGAGGCAGAGAACGGAGCAAAAGTGGGAGGCTCGCGTGAGGCTTCCTTCCCCAGGTCAAGCCTCTGAAAGCATCTCGGTCTGTGTGAGCGTGAATGACCCGAGTCCCCAGGGAGGGCCGGTAAGATGCTCTTTCCCAACGGAGCTTCCCAGCGAGGGTTTGACGAACGCTCCCCCCACCATCCTTCAAAGCTCAGGCGGACAGATGACTTCACCGTTGTAACAGACAAGGGCAGCCCTTGCCAATTCCAATGCCAAAAAAAGAAAACGGGCGTGGGGGGAGTGGAGGAAGGTCAGAAAAGGCTTCCCTGGAGATCACAGCCCTGCGAAGAAACTCTACCGCCGAAGGCTGCCCTGTGGGCAATTAGCCCCGGGACTCAACAGCGCGGGTAGGGCAAGGGGCCACCCAGGGCCCTCGGGGGTTCCTGGCCAGGCCCCGCGGGGGTCTTAGGGGCGATACTCACATAGTGCTTGGAGGGGTTCCTCCGTTTCTCCACGTCCACCACGGTGGCATCTTGCACGCAGTAGGCGAGCATCTTCCCCCACAGAGCGAGTGGCGCCCCCCGGCGGCGTCACCTTCTCATCCTGGTCCAGCTCCGGCTCCTTCTCCCGCTTCCCAGGTCCCCGGCCCCCACGCCACCCCGGTCCGGCGCGCCGCTGCCCGGGCTCCCGGCGCCCTCAGGTACGGCCGCGGAGCGGGGACGGTCGAGAGCGGACGCGGACTCCGTGCGCCCGGGCGGCTCCCCGTGGGCCTGCCGCGCGCCCCTTCCCTCCAGCGCCGCCTCCGCCGCTCTCCGGCTCGCCCGCCAGCTCTCTCCGCCGCCCGGTGGGTCCGGCGGGAACTGGCGGAGCAGAGGAGGGGCGGGGGTGTGTCCCGCCGGCGAGAGGACGGGGCGGGGGCCCCGGAGCCTGCTGTCAGCGCGCTGGGGAGGGGCCGGCGGCGCCCCTTCGCCGCGCTCCGGCTCCAGGGGGCTCGGCGCTGGCGGAGGCTGTGCGCGCAGGAGGCGGAGGCCGGGCCGGGAAGGGAAGGGAAGGGAAGGGAAGGGAAGGGAAGGGAAGGGAAGGGAAGGGAAGGGAA
>NW_021703781.1:57539213-57741473 GCF_005190385.1 Monodon monoceros
AAGGGAAGGGAAGGGAAGGGAAGGGAAGGGAAGGGAAGGGAAGGGAAAGAGGGGAAGCGTGCTGGGAGGGGCTCCGGGCCCGGGGCGACGGGGAGGGGGCTGCAGCCCGGCCGGAGCGCCAAGAGCTCGGCCAGCGGCCTGGCGCGGCGCTGGGCCACTTCGCCGGGCACGGAAACTCAGGGTGGCTTCGGAAGGAGGAGGGGCAGGGGGAAGTGAACCCAGCGCGCCCTCACCCTGGCTTTCCGTCTTGGAGCGGATTTGTGCCTTCTGTCCCCACCTTTACGGCCCCCTCCCACTCCTATTCCCCAGATCTCTTTAATGAAAAGTAGTTTATTACCCCGCTGTTACGGCCCAGGCCCTCCAAGGAGGAGACAGGAGTGGGGAAAGAGCGGCATTAAATCCTTCAAGCCAGAGCCTTATCTTTTGATAAACCACCTGCCCCCCTGCAGGTTACAAAGGGTAGATTCTCCCCGGAAATGTGATCGATCCGCTGCCTGAGTCGTTTATCGATCTGGGTCTGGGTAACCAACCTGTGATATCATTTACCAGTGAGGTTTCAAGACTGTAACAGCACTGCCTTAAGCCTAGGGCTTCCCTGGGACCCTCCCCAGGCAGGCTAGGAGGGAAGACAGCACACAATGGTGAGAAAATCCACCACTGGGTTGGGGACTGTCTCATCACTGGCCCCAGGCTCTGGCTTTCTCACCACCTGTCCCTCTGATATGGAAAACCGACTTTCCAAGCCACTTGTCTGTCCCTGGACTTGGAACACAATTACTATTTAATTCAATTTACACCCCCTCATCTATTTCAACATATTTTCCATTCTAATTTCAAATATTTAAAGAAGTACTGTTTTCACAATTAATCCTATTGTTTCACAGTCACAATGAGCTTTGTGACTGTGCACCAATGTGACGCGTGTGAAATGGAGGCCAAGAGTTTTACAATCTAATTGTGTTAATACTTTTTTTCTCTGCACTGTCAGAACCCATGTAGCTATCTAAGACTGTTCACACATTTGCCTGGTACAGAATATCATACTACCCCTCCAACTTTCTTGGAGAAGGATGCTAGAACACCAAATGATGCTGCTATCTAAATATTTGACCTGCCGCAAATCACTTAATACCATAGGCATTAGAGTCATCTTAAAGTTCTCTGTGAAATGTGGGTGCTGAACTAGATGGTCTTTTAAGATTCCTACCTACAGGGGCTTCCCTGGTGGTGTAGTGGTTAAGAATACACCTGCCAAAGGAGGAGACACAGGTTCGAGCCCTGGTCCGGGAAGATCCCACATGCTGCGAAGCAACTAAGCCCGTGTGCCACAATTACTTAGCCCTCGTGCCACGACTACTGAAGCCTGCTTGCCTAGAGCCCATGCTTCACGATGAGAAGCCTGCGCGCCGCAACCAAGAGTAGCCCCCGCTCACTGCAACTAGAGAAAGCCGGCCCGCGGCAACAAAGACCCAACGCCGCCAAAAATAAATAAATAAAATAAATAAAAATTTATTTAAAAAAAAAAAAAGATTCCTCCCTACATACATTCCAAACTCCTAGCAGTAGTTACCCATGTTGGAGACAGTTTTGAGTTCTTTGTTTTTCATAATTAGCATGTATGGATATTGACATTTTAAAAAATATTTTAAAAATTTTCTTCTCTAAAACTCTAGAATTTTAGGCTTGATTGAGCACCTAATCTATGCTCATTTACAAGGATTTAAGGAACAGAAGAGAGAGAGAATTCAGTTGATGTTTGTGGACCTGAAAACTGAATCCAATTGACAAAATGCTTGTCCCTTCCCTCAAAGAGAAGAGAATACAGTTGAGACACAGAGACACCATTAAGACTGTATCTAATAAAATATGCATTAGCATTCCAGAAAATGGAGGCCTGGAGTAATCCAGGAGAACTTCCTGGAGGAGGCTGTCCCTCTGCTAGGGACTGAAGGATGGGCTGAATGGAGTACCTTGGAATACTCTGCCTCCTCTGAACTCCTCCAAGCCAGGTGCATTTGCCCTGAGCTGCTTTGACTTGTGTGTATTTGTCCACAACACAGTTCCTCTCCCTGAGAGCACCTGGTATACAAAGACTGGCTTAAGTTATCTTATACTTCTTTGCACTCCTCATATAGCAAATACCGTACCTTATCGACAGTAGTAGTCACTCACTGTATGAGAATCTGTTGAATGAATGATCAGGGGGAAAAGAAAAGGTGGAGTGAGGACACTGAAGCCTGAACCTGCAGGTGACAGGCAGAGGGCCAGGAGGACAGTGTCCACCTGGGGAAGAGCCAGGCAAGGGGGTGAGACACAGGAAAAGGACATAAGGAGAAGGATGGGTGTTGGGGGTCCAGACTGTGAGAGATCTTGACACTAGGCACAGGGCTCCTCTATCAGAGAAGATTATAGAAAACCATTGTCCTGGGAGAAGATGATCTGACAGTGATGCTCAGTGATGCGAAAAGGAGGAGACAGGGCATCACTGCCTTGAGCAAGGCCTGTTCCTTGTGGGAGTAGGAGGAAGACCTGGATAGACCCTCAGCACTGAGCTCCTCAGGGAAGGGCTGGGCTGTGGGAATCTGGGAGCACCTTTGGTGAAAAATCAAGACAGCCTGTGGGTTCACGGCAAAAAGATTCCTAATGGCACTCGGCCACTGTTCCTCTGTGGGCTGCAAGGTGTTCTGGAAGTGCTAATTAAGCCGGAGAAACCCCTGGTGAGGGGAGCCGGGGTTTAGCTGTTGGAGGGAAAGAAGAGGAAGGGGTTTGGCTTGCACTGGGTCACCTTATGAATCAGAGCACTCACCCAATAGGCACCGGTGGTTTCCCACTCACCCTCCTTCTTCTGGATCAGGATCTGAACATGGACCTGAGGATAAGAGATCCGGAGGAGAGAGGAAGGGTGATTGCCTACAAGCTGATGGCCTTCTTCTGGTCTAAGAAACCCCAGACAACCTGACATCTCCTAAATTCAGGGTCTTGAAGCACAGCTCAAGGACCCCCAACTTCCCCTGCACTCCCGAATTACCTCAGTTGGAGGGAGCAACCGAGCACCAGCCCCCTCGGTGCCAGGGTGTCTGGAAATTAGTTGGGTAGAAGTTATTAATACCTATGGGAGAAAGTCTCCTTTCTCTCCTGGAGCCATCTAGCCAAGAGACTTTAAGTATAAAATGGTACAGGCTCTCCCTTCTTCCCTGGGTACATTTCAACCTCATGCAGATTTCCTTCCCAACAGCGCCTTAGGCATGCCTTTCTGCTCTACACACGTTTACTGAGTGCCTCACATGTGCCTGGCCCTTTCCCAGCAATGACTGAGACTGGCTGAAGGCTCCTTGGAGACAAGACTGTGTCTCATTTGTTCAGTACCCAGCATGCCTGGCACAGAGTAGGTACACTGGGTGGTCTATATTGAAAACATCTGCTCAAGGAGCTAGTAGTGCTGGAGAGGATTAGGTAAACCCCTATTTTGCCACCTCCATCCATGAACTGCGGACGACTCTAATCCAAGGACACTGTGTTAGTTCAAATGACAAAATATAATTGCAATTTTTTTTAAGGTTAGGATAAATAAGGGAAAGAGGACCTAAAATAAAGATGCAAACTGACTGATACCTGGAAATCTGATTTTTCAAAAACAGAGAATTGTAGGATGCTTACAACCACAGAATTTTCTAACTGGAAGGGACCAGAGAGGTTATTTATTACTTAATTTTACAGAGTAGCAAACCGAGACCAAGAGAAACTAAGTAAGCTGCCCAATGCCACACAGCTAGGGAGGCCTAGACTTGTCATCGTTGTCCTCCACTACTTGTATGAGCTTATTCCCACACGAGAAGAGTTCATTTAAAGAGCATTACAGATACCTGCAGATCCAGAATGTTGCTCTCAGGGTCCCTTGTTCCAATTCTCCATTCACATAAGCATCACAGGCTGCCTACAAACAACCCCCCACCCCGTCCAGGCAGGATGCTCCTCAAGGGCAGGGACCACGTGTGTCTCCACAGCCCCTCTGTGCACATGCAAATCCTATCAGCTCCCATATGCAGAGCCCATCTCACCTCCTCTCCCATGTAGTCTTCATGAGTCCTCAAAGACGACAGCATAGAGGAAAGCAGTGAAAACAGATTACTAAACATTCATTTGGTTACTAATCATACATTGCCCTATGACAGTTCAGCCGCTACTGTCCTGAACGCTTATTTACATCTTTATTGTTTTTTAAACTTTGCTGTGCTTAGGTTGTGCCTTCTAAACCAGTAAGAAGCTGGTGAAGGTCTTGAGGACCATGAATTTGGACTCTGGCACCACCCTTTCCCTCCCCACCCTGACCATAGCACCTCGGCCACCTGCCACACACCCCGCACCCAGCACAGAGCTTTACACATGCCAGGCATTCAATACATGATTGTCTTTTAAAATTAGATATTTGTTGATGGCTGACGATGAAAGCGATGCCTAAGAGTCGGAGAGAGTTACCCAACCTAGGTTCTAGTTCCGCTCAGCCACAACCCAGCCTTGTGATCTTGAAGTCCTTTCCCATCTCTGGGTCTCTGGTGATTTTCTGCTCCCATGCACGCTCTAAGATGCTGGATAACTATTATATATAATGAAGTCTGATGGGTCTGTTATCCAGAGATGTACAAATTTGAATGAGATTTGGAGCCCCCTACTGGCCAAAGTTGTTTTAGCACCTTTAACTCAAAGCAGCTGGCCCTGCTTTGTATCCCTTTCCATCCCTGGCTGACCCCTGGCAGGAAAAAGCAGGAGGGCCTGGTACCAATAACCTGCCAGTTTACAGACTATAAGCAGTCCAGGGTGTACATGCATCTCTCTTTCTTCTCCTTCCTTCTCTCTCTTTCAAATCAGCCCTAATAAGCAAATGTTTGGGGAGTGTCTTGAGAATGGTCTTTCCTGAATTTGGAGTAGACAGTAAGATCAACTTCCGTTTTCTCCAGAGGCAAGTAAATTACTGGCCAGACTTCTTTCCTTGATTGCTGGGGAATGGGACCAGGATGAGACACCAGAATTGCCCTGTCTGCTTAGCCCCATTGTTGGCTAATTGCAGCCATAATAACAGGCCCCTCTGCTTGCCAAACCACCAGGTGGTGGAAAGCACCTTTCTCTGACTCCCAACACAGTAAGTTCATCAGAAAAATCTCAACAGGCTTCTACACAAGATGCCATTGAGAGTCTTAGCCTTCTGTCTTAGCCTTGACTCTGGTGAGGGTCCTTATGCAGGAGAATTTTTTGATAGAACCATGTCAAGTTCCAGCCTTAGCAAATGACCATGGCCCTGGAATACCAGAGGGAAATCTGCTAACTTGCATGGCCAAAGAAGCCAAGGACACAATTAGAGTCACAGAGCAAAAAAAATATTATTCCATAATTCCAGGCTGCATCCCTAACACTGACGGGACATCTGGTCCCCAAACTAGCACACTGTGCTTTAAGAACTTCAAGGATGAGGGTGTGGATGGTTTCACACATCTATCTCAACTACTGAACATGCCTTCAAGTGTATTTCTGCCTGGTAGGGGCTTACCAGGATCATTTTGGTACAAAAGATCAGTGTGCATAGTTCCATTTTAACCATAAGCCACCACAGATTTTTCTTTTGCAAAATCCCCTGGATTTTCCAGGAGCCCGTAAACCCTGAGTTGTCCACTGGATGACAAAAAGAACAGGAAAAAAAAATCCCTTGGGGAATTCAAAGGCAGTTTCTTAAAATAGCCTGAAGCCACCAATAACCAAAATTATGAGTCTGGTTTTGGTTTGATCGCTTTTTTTTTTTTTTCCCAGTTCTCTATTCAGAAATGTTAGAAATTACTGTTCTTCATCCTGTTTGAATCCACATGTCTATTTCAGGTGAAAGAGTCAAGACTCTCAAAAGTCAAGTGTGGCTCCAGCTCACGTCCTGCTCTCTCTGTCTCAAGCAGAAGATATCCCCATAGTTGGTTCATTTCTTACCCAATAGGCTAGGGCAGGTAGAGGAAGATTTAGTAGGCCGGGTTTTCTCACCTAGGTGAATCTGACTGGGATTCTGACTGTCATCCATAAGGTGTGGCCCTAGGCAGATTACTATGATCACTTTGATTAGTCTTACTGCCTAATATATAAATAGCACGTTTCAGTTGAGACTCTTTGGTTTACAAGTGCTAGAAATTGAGCTGAGCCAGCTGAAAAAAAAGAGAAGGGGCTCTATTTCCAATGTACCGTGGTGTCTCATTATCCACGGATACTTGGGCTTCTCAGAGCAGAACAAGGAAGTAGCAAATCTTTGAGAACGTGATACTTTTCTCCATCTCTTATCTCTGCTTAGCACTATGTTTCTGTTTTATTCTTCTCAATCTGCAGATGGTTTTTCTCTGCTTCTTCACCCACATAGCAGGAGTCCCCTTCTGCCCAAATGTCTACCAGTCCCTCAATTCCAGACACACCTGAGACTGGTTGCCTCTGCAGTCTAGATCCCAGTTCCCAGGAAAAACAATCTGATTGGCCCAGCTTGGGTCATGTGTCCACCCTGATCCACTCAATTATCAGGGAGTGGAGTCATGTAGCACAAAGGTGACTATCAGAGCTAACTCATTGGGCTGGGGAATTAATTCTAAGAAAGAGGGCTGGTGTGAGTGGCTTACACACCCCAAAACACACCTACCAAATTATTGTTTACTTTTTCAAGGACATTATTCCTTTATTTATCCACTCAATGACTACTAGTTAAGTTACCAACCTGTGTCACCCACTTTATTAGGAACTGGGGCTACACTTGGGGCAAACCAGACAAGGTCCTTGTCCTTAGGTAGTTTTATCACCTTTGGGGAAGATACACATTGTTTTACAAATCATCCAAATAAATGTAAAATTATAATTGTGACAAATATTGTCAAGGTGGCGCAAACATATACTAGAGTACGAATGGTGGTAATCTCTGGGCGTAGAGATATGTTTAAAAATTTTAATATTAATTTATTTAAACCTTAAAACATTCTATAGTACTGTACACATGTCCTTCTGTAATCATAAAAGGATTGTTTGGGTTTTTTTTAAATTTGCATTTTAAAAGGATCAGGATGGTCCCCTGGTGAAGGGGCCTGCCTGGAGTATGAAGGGGGTATTTGGTAGATCTGCAGTAGGATACAAGAGGTGATGACATTGATGATGTATACACACTACTATATAAAAAATAGATAACTAATAAGGATCTACTGTATAGTAGAGGGAACTCTACTCAATACTCTGTAATAACCTATATGGGAAAAGAATCTAAAAGAGAGTGGATATATGTATATGTATAACTGATTCACTTTGCTGTACACCTGAAACTAACACAACACTGTAAATCAACTATACTCCAATAAAAATTTTTTAAATAATTAAAAAAATAAAATAAAGTGTTGACCTAATTAAAAAAAAAAAAAAGAGGTGACGATAGCTTAGACTGGGCTGATGGTCCTGGGTAGAGCGAAGGGAACTTTAGAAGGTGAAGTGGCTTCTGTTCGGTGATGTTTGCCGGGGTGAGGTAAATGGAAGTGCTAAGGACAATCATAGTTTCTTGGCCTGCATACCTGGAGGGATGATAGTGCTACTTAGTTTTCAAATTTTTTTTAGCCTGTAATATACGGGAGCTTTTCTAGTCAATATTAAAATTTCCCTTTAGCTATAATAATGATGATCATCATAATAATAGTAACAATAGTAATATCAGCAATTGTTTATTAAGCCCTTATGTGTGTACCAGGCATTGTGCAGAGTAAGCACTATGTTCGTGTATTTATTCCATAAATGGGAATTTAGTCACAAACAAGAATGCCCTCCGTTGTGGAGCTCACAGTCTAGGTGGAAGCAATGATGAATTAGATAAGAAAAACAAACAAACAAAGAAGACTTTGGGCCCCTTCGACTCTCTAGTATTTTTTAAATATTTGTTCAGCATTTATTTAATGAGGGCTGGAAGAAATAAATTTTCTATTAAGCGTGCACTTCTTTCCCTACATTAAAAGTAAGGTATTTATTACATGGGCTGAAAGCAGTATTTTCTAAGCCGTCTTTTATTTCATGGTTTTTTCATACCTGGATAATGTCACTCACCTGCTTGCTATGAGTAAAAGTAACTTAGGTGGATACAGCTTTCAACTCTTAAGAGATGTTTTAAGAGTTTGTTTGTTTTCACTTTAATGGAGGTCAGATGTTTCCTATTTTTCTGGAGTTCTTGTTTTCCCTTTAATCTGGGGGGTGGGGGTGGGGGGAAGAGGAGGAAGTTTCTGAATAGTTAGCTTCTTGGGAAGCATATTAAAAGGTCTGAAGTTACTTAAAACAAATCATTCCTTCCAAGAAAACAGCACTAGGCCTGCACTACTGCACGTTGACCTTGACCTTGCAGCTGGGGGTGACTACTGCTGACACACTGGGCTGTCTGCTGGCCGGAGTCAGAGCTGGCCCAGCCCAGCCCACAAGGGCAAAGCATCCTGCTCCAGCACCCTGCAGGAATACTCCACAGAGATGGGATGTGCTAGTGAGGAGGGATTTCGAATTTCCACTTGAGGATGCTGTTTACCGTGGTAGGAACTGGACCATTTGTGCCAGGAGAGCCTTGGAAAATCCCACTCTTTCAGGCCAGTTTGTCTACCCTGCCTAACACATGAGAGATCATCACTGCTCAGACCTTTAGAAACAAAATAGAAAAATCTCACCTATGGACAGTTAAGAAACCATGTAGATAATGTCTGATTTCTTTTGTTTTTTTTTTTTTTGCCGCACTGCAAGGCATGTGGGATCTTTTTTTTTTTAACCTGCCATGAAATGTTGGCAAAAATGTAGTAGTGACATTCAGGTGGGGAGAAAACAATGATGGGGGAAAAGTGAGGAAGCAGTGGCTTCTATGAAGTTGTGCCTGTACCAGGGCTAAGCTGTCATTATATGATGCACACATCAAGCGTTAGCCATCATCAAGAATGCAGCATCTTAATATGCGTTTCATGTGGCATCTCAGTGATGCTGAGGTGCTGTCTTCACACTGAAAACTTTTCAGACATTTCTGGGTTACTGTAATAAAATGGGCGAACCTGTGCCCCCTGTAGTGGAAGTGCAGATTCTTAACCACTGGACCTCCAGGGAAGTCCCCATAATGTCTGAATATTAATTCATGATATTACTGAAATATAAAAATGCCAGTTCTATAAGCACAGGGATGTTGGTCTGTTTTCTCACCATGACACACCCACAGTGCTGAGAGCAACGGCTGACACATGACAAGTTTTCACTAAATATTTGTTAAACGAATAACAGTAAATATTTTCAACTTTGGGGGCCACGTAATCTCTGTTGCAACTACTCAACTCTGTCTAGTATACCTATACTATGACCTGGCAATTTCCTTCCTAGATACAGATCCAAGAGAAATCAGTACATACGTCCACCAAAAAAAATGTGTGAAAGTATTTATAGCAGCACTATTCATAATAACTCAAAACTGAAAGCCACCCTAATGTCCACCAATGCTGAGTGGGTCAGTAGTGGTGTTACATTCATACAACAGAATACTATATACCAATGATAAAGAGCAAACAACAGCTTCCTGCAGCAAACTGGTTGAAGCTCGCAGACACAATGTTGAGCAAATAAAGGCAGACACAAAGGTTACATACTGCATGATTTCATTTACATAAAGTTCAAAACAGCCCAAATTAATTTATAGTGCTAGAGGCTATATTAGTGGTTGCCTCCGAGAAGTACGAACTGAGAGGGGATACAGAGAACTGTGGGGTGCTGGCTGTGGTTTCTGGATCCGAGTGGAAGCACCAGAGTTGTGCACTTCAGTGTATGTATGTTACAGCTTGCTATGGGCTGACTGTTTGTGTCCCCACAAAGATCATATGTTCATTTAAATAAAAGAAGGATTTAGCTAATAACAGCTTTCCTTGAATCAGATAGAGAGTAGTTTCTTGCAATAATTTCTTTTCTCAATTGAAATGGTCATACCAGCATTTTGCTCTGGCCTGAAAAGTAAAAAGTAAATTCTGGATCTCACCGCCCATTTTATTACAGTAACCCAGAAATGTCTGAAAAGTTTTCAGTGTGAAGACAGCACCTCAGCATCACTGAGATGCCACATGAAACGCATATTAAGATGCTGTATTCTTGATGATGGCTAACGCTTGATGTGTGCATCATATAATGACAGCTTAGCCCTGGTACAGGCACAACTTCATAGAAGCCACTGCTTCCTCACTTTTCCCCCATCATTGTTTTCTCCCCATCTGAATGTCACTACTACATTTTTGCCAACATTTCATGGCAGGTTAAAAAAAAAAAAAAAGATATTTCTCTTGATAGCTTTTCTTTCTTTCTTTTAAATTCATTTATTTATTTTTGGCTGCGTTGGGTCTTTGTTGCTGCGTGTGGGCTTTCTCTAGCTGTGGCGAGCGGGGGCTACTCTTTGTTGCGGTATGTGGTCTTCCCATTGCGGTGGCTTCTCTTGTTGCGGAGCACGGGCTCTAGGCACGGGCTTCAGTAGTTGTGGCACACAGGCTCAGCAGTTGTGGCTTGCGGGCTCTAGAGCTCAGGCTCAGTAGTTGTGGCACACGGGCTTGGTTGCTCCGTGGCATGTGGGATCTTCCCGGAGCAGGGCTCGAACCCATGTCCCCTGCACTGGCAGGCGGATTCTTAACCGCTGTGCCACCAGGAAAGCCCTTGATAGCTTTTCTGAATTGCATATATGGCAAAGGAGTGAGGTGAGGAGAAAGTGTGGGTCTAGGTTTGGATTCCTGCTCTACTGTTATTTTTTTGTGCAACTTTGAAAGTTGTTTCACCTTTCTAAGCTTCTGTTTCTTGTCTGCAAAGTGGAGATAATAATGCTTACCTTATGGAGTCATTGTCAGGTGAACATGAGGTCAGTCACATAGAATGGTCAGCACAGTGTGGGCACATGGTAAATCCTCGGTAACTGTTAGTCATTATCATTACTATTATTATCATCATTTACTAAAAGAAGCACCATTTGTTCTCTGGTCCTGCTGGTCTGTACAGATCGTACATAACTTTAATCTTCAAACATCATTCATTCATTCAACATTGAGTACAGTCATTCAACACTGAGTACATTCATTCATTCAACATTGAGTACAGTCGGGGTTCCGCAGCCACAGGGACAGAGGGCCGACTCCACTGTGCCATTTTACATGCAGGACTTGAGCATCTGTGGATTTTGGTATCATCTGGGTGTCCTGAAACCAATTCCTCATGGATTTTTCTTTAACTCTTATCCAAATTTATTTTTCACTTTTCTGCAGTTTACTCTTTTTTAAAAAATATTTTATTTATTTGGTTGCACCAGGTCTTAGTTGCTGCACATGGCTTCCTTAGTTGCAGCTCAAGGGCTCCTTAGTTGCAGCTCACCAGCTCCTTAGTTGTGGCAGGCATGCTCCTCAGTTGTGGCTCGGGGGGTCCTTGAGTTTTGGCTCGCCGGCTTCTTAGCTGTGCCACGCAGGCTCCTTAGTTGCAGCATGCGAACTCTTAGTTGCGGTGTGCATGTGGGATCTAGTTCCCTGACCAGGGACTGAACCCGGCCCCCGATCTGTCCTCGGGCGAAAGTTTTTCTCCTAGATTGCAGAGTAGAGATGAAACTGGCTCTCACTTTATAGTTCACCTCTTTTTCTTCTCAAAAGGTACTTTGGTATGGGATAGCGTGCCAATTACAGCCACCTTAGAAGCAGATATATCCACGCCACGAAACTGGCGCGCTCCGTTCAGGCCCTGGCGCCGGCCGGGTCCCCAGCCCCCACCCCCCTGCCCGGTTCCCGCCGACTGAGGGAACTTGTGAATAAGATAGACCAGAGCCCCGCCTTCAGGGAACTTGCATTTCTAGTGCAATTTGTGCATTTGCAAATTTCTCTCTGGGCAGAATGATCTGGCAGCAGTTATCGCTCTTTCCCAGCAGTCTGCTCTTTCCATGTTCTTGTTGCCTGATTACTAATAGGTCTTATTAACAAGAGCTCGAGGTTTCCTAAGCTTTTCCTTAACGGTATGTTCTTCTCCTTCATGTGCAATGTGTTGTTTATGTGTGGCACTGTACGTGCATTCTCATCACCAGACTTGTGTATGTTTTTACAAAAGCATTAAGCTGTTCATTTTCCGTGGAATGAAACAGAAAGTTTGTTTTTATGCTCCACTGTGTTTAGTCTCAAAATGGCATTGCTGCTTGGCAGGGTCTATAAAACTAATGTGCAAAATATACTACACAAAACATAGTTAGGACTTGGGTAATTTCTAGTGCCATAAAAGGTGACTTTCCCAAACAAGTAAATATTATCATTCTCTCTTGTCTTCGAGTGGCTTTTTTTTTTTGCATGAGCATTTTCAGCATATTGCTTTCATCAGCTATTGTCAGTGAGGCTGACGCTTTGAAGAATTGGTCTAAGGTGGGATATTTGGTATCTTGGTCCTGGCTGAACTCATCACAACCAAATTTTCTTCTTAAATGTCCTGTTTTTCACCTGTGAAATCCATTTTCAGTTTTAAGGGTAGTTGTTTAAGTCTGCTTGAAGAAAATCTTACATCAATATACATTAGCTACTCAGGCACTCATATCTAACAGCTAGAGTAGGATAGCGCCTCCATGAGAGGTGTAACATATAAACTAGTTATTGCAGGACTGACTATTGAACTATAATGAGGGCATTAGCCCTGTGGTCACCAGGATTCCCATGTGGAATTATAGCTCATTGGGATGGGGATATTGTTGTTTGAGTTTTAAACATAGTTAAAACATAGTTTTGAAGTTTCAATTCTTACAGAACAATGTGTAACGGAATCCTGTTTATGTAAAGGGATTTACAGATGTGTATCAGGCACTACCAGTGCCCTGCCCATTTCCCCTCAGCCACTGCAGAGATCTGCAGCTTCAGGGGACGTTCCTCATACAATTGCAGCCTCCGCCTTCAAGCACCTGTGTCTTTCTGTTTGCGAGCTTTCTCTGGCTGTATGCTCCAGAAGCTCTAGCCCCACGGGAGCAACTTACAACCATGAGGGATGGGAGTGGTGGATAAATTCCCTAACTTCCTTGTCCCTTGGACGATTCTGCGGTGTGTTCTACACAGTCTCTCAAGGGGCATAGTGGAATTGAGACCACTTGCCCAAAATGCTAATCTGTTCATTAACACACCTTCATTGGCTTTCTCCCTTTCCTGTCTCCCTTTCCCACTTCTTCACCATGCTCTTTGGATCATATCCCTCCAAAATTACTTGCATCCAGACCACTGACATGGGCTGCTTTGAGGGGAACCCACAGTGAGACACTATGTAATACATATTAAATGATGTGGATTCACACCTAACTGATAATGGTGAAGTCAGCACAACTTGAAATGGCTGTCCAGCTCACAACAGTTGTTCCACTTACCACATATATGCTACCTCTTTCCTTTTGAAGAACTGTTCTCCTTCCAAAGGGAACTGTCTCCTTTGGCTGTAGTTATTGGGGATCTGACCAAAGCTATTAACAATACCCAATCCCTGGCAACTGTGATTGGTCTATGGAGAGAATGTAACCTACACTGGACAAATCAGAGACCTCTCCTGAGATTTTCTAACTGGTGCTACGGGAAGAGATCCCCCTTCTTCTCAGAGCTAGAAGCTATGAGCCCACAGCTCACTTCAGCCATCTCTCTCACCACATAGAGAAGCCTGCTCACAGTGAGAATGTATAGAGCTAATTCTCAGGCAGAGGCGAGGGATGAGTGACAAGAGCATCTTCATGGCATTTGAATCCCTAGGGCAGATGAACCTAAACCAGCTCCACTCTGCCCCTCACCACAGTTTGGCTATGTAGGCTGGCCTACACCTCATCACATGGGCATAAGCTAGCTAAAGTCTTTATCACTTACAAGCAAAGAACCCTGTGTGGATGTTTAACTCTGGGGCAGAAAGTTGGATTGGGAATGAGGATGTGGAACAGAAGGATCATTTTTCAGATACTGTGCTTTTCAGGTCTACAATTTCCATTTGACTCTTTTATACAGTTTTCAGATCTCTCTGGAATTTCTCATCTCTTCACCAAGTATATGCATCTTTTACTGTAGACTCTTTAACATATTAATCAAAGTTATTATAAAGTCCTTGTCTGCTAATTCTGACATCTGGGTTGTGTGAGTCTGTTTCTATTGACTGATTTATCTCTTGGTTATGGGTCACATTTTTCTTTTTCTTCCCATGTCTAATAATTTTGTAGAGTGAACATTGTGAACACGTTCTAGAGACTGGATTCTGTTATCTTCCTCTGATGAGCATTTTCTTCCAGTGGTGGATCACATCAATTAAAACTCGCTTGCAGCTTTGGTTAGGATGGGTCTATTTTAGTTTTAACCTTAGTGCTAGGGTTAATGCCTTAGTTGTGGAAAAAAAATCAAAATGGAGTGGTATTGTTAAGAGAGCTCTCTAAACTGGAGCTGGGAGGGCGTTGAAGAAGTGTGACTGATGCATCTCTCAGCCCAGGTGGAATGTGAACTTTGACCACTTATTGTCTTAATGAAGGCTTCCAGAATGTCTGCCCAGTGTTTCAGAAACTCAAGATACTTATTGGACCCTTACCCTAAGATAACTCATGACAGCCTACCTACTTATTTGACCCTAAATAACTTGTGCACAACCTATCCCTTGAGGACAAATGTTTCCTTTCTTGCATCAGGATCAATCATAATTCTTGCCAACCAACTTTAACAACTTTGTGGCTTTTGCCTGTATAAGCCCCAGACTCCTTCTCTTCTCTGGAACACTCTTACTGTTTTACCCAAATCAGTGTTTCCTGAATTGCAATTCCTAAGACCCCAAATAAATTCTTTTCTTATTTGCAGCCTTCTTGGTCAACATAGTCAGAGACGTAGCCTTTACTCTTAGAGTGTAGCCCTTCCATGGTTTCAGTTGAAAGCTGCAGTTGTTTACCAAACCCCTATCACTTGGTGAGACTTTCAGGTCCAAACTTTGTCACCCCCGTGATGGGCAATGGCTGAAATCTCTGCTCAATCTCTTCCAGCCATCAGCTGTTGTTTTTCCCATGGATCCCTCGGAGTCTCACTTGGACATATACAGTTCAAGAGTCAGCCAAGGATTTGAGGAGAATTTATACACATATTTGGGGGTTTCCCCCTCTGTGACTCTCTCCTCTCCAGAATTTTCACCACAGTTTCCAGCCACTCTATTTGTAAACTCCTTCTCAGAATCATCAGGCCACTAGGCCTGTGGCTTTAGTCCTTCAATGACCTCTACCCTGTGTGAGCTGCCAGTGGTTCTCAAAGTGTGGTCCTTGGACCAGTAATTAGCATCACGTGGGGAATGGTTAGAAATGCAAAATTGGGGGCCCCATCCCAGACCTAGTGAATTAGAAACTCGAGGTGGAATCTAGCAATCTGTATTTTAACAAACTCTAGTTTGAGACTGACTGCCTTAGTGGTAAAGCTATAAAAATGTGGGTCTCACCAGAGAGGTTCCCTTCCTTTACTGTCTGGATGCCTTTCAGTGCCATCAAAATAGGGTTTTTTGTTGAGGAGGGGGTCCAGAATTTATTATTATTATTTGTATAAAGGATTAGCCTTAAAAGAGCTACTCTGTCAGATGAGAATTTGGGCATTCACTTTGTAGTATATATTTCATTCTATATACTGTTTGATCCCCCCCCCACCCAAGCGTATAAACTCTTTGTAATTTAAAAGATAAATTTATTTTAAATTGAGATTTGAATAAAATATTTGTGAAACCCTGAAAGCACCTTATAGTTTTACGGAACACAGCTTGAAAATCTCTAGCTTAAACCATGTGATTGACAGTATGGGCCAGGATTAGCTTCAACAGTGCATAGCAGTGTCTCCATGGCAACTGTCACCATAGCATCAGGCCTATGACAGAGGTGGTAAATGAACTTGTACAGAGTAGGGGGGAATGCAGTGTGGTATCTTCCTGGTCCCCCTTCCAGGAAATCCCAAAGACATGCCTTGCACCTCGACAGAGGAAGCCTGCAGGTAAGGACCAGGTGAAAATGACCTCTCTACTAAGAGCAGTCACATTTCCAGCATTCCAACATGTTTTCAGAATGAGGCTCTTCTAAACTCCCATGGGTCAGATTCATATCAGCTTTGATTCATCAAGCCTCACATGTTAACCTTACCTGCTCACCTTCCCCAAAGTGCAGAGGGTCTCTGTTCCTCAATGAGAGGAAGGGACTCCCCCTCAAGAGCGAATTGACCTCTTTCAACTTCAAGAAGAGGGAATACCTTTACAGTATTCTCACCCTACCAGACGTGTAGAATGGAGAGAAAGTTCATCTAAAAACTCACCCCAGCTTCTCCTCCTTCCCCTGCCTCCACCCCGACAGACCCACTTGTGTTTTATCCACTGGGGAGCAGGCACTGGGCAGTACTTTTCCAACTTTAATGTGTACACAAGTGCCCTGGGGATCTTGTTAAAATGTAAATCCTGATTTGGTAGGTATTATGGGCTGAACTGTGTCTTCTCAAATTTCATATGTCGAAGTCCTAATCCCCATTACCTTAGAATGTGACTGCATTTGGAGATACAGTCTTTAAAGAGTTAATTAAGGTAAAATGAGGTCACTGAAGTGGGCTCTAATCTAATATGACTTGTAAGAAGAGAACACAGACAGACAGAGGAAAGACCGTGTGAAGACACAGGGAGAAATCAAAGAGGGAGACCTCAGAAGAAACCAAGCCTGCTGACACCTTGATCTTGGACTTCAAGGCTTCAGAACTATGAAAAATAAATTTCCATTGTTTAAGCCACCCAGTCTGTGGTACTTTGTTATGGCAGCCCTAGCAGACTAATATAGTAGCTCTGGGGAGGGAACTGAGATTTTGTATTTCTAACATGCTCCTGGATGATGCTGACGCTGCTGGTCCAAGGACCACACTTTGAGTAGCAAAGACCTGGAGAATCAGATTCCTTTTTGTTTTATGGCATGGCCAGCAGCTTCCCAAATCACCTAGCAGGTTGGCGAGGAGGACACTTTTTCTCTAACTCTGCTTTCTTTAGGATGGATGAGGCAGTTGTTCTCGGCCTTTTTATATTTGCAGTATTTTTGAAATATTATAAATACGGTGGCACCTTTCAGGGGATGAGTCGCAGGTTAGCTTATGCAAACGAATGAAGTGGTCTGGATAAACAATAAGACATGACGGATGCAGTAGGTAAACTAGGGAGCTCACACCTCATCTAAAGTGGGCAGATCTACTCTGTCTCCAAGCCAGAATATGAGCTTAATGTGGTCAGATTTCCCAACATTTCAAGAGAAGCTAGAAAATTGGAATTTTATATTAAATCTCTAGATTTTTAAACTTTTATTTATTCATTTATTTTGAGTAACTGAATTTTATTTTATTTTTTAAATTAATTTTTATTGGAGTATAGTTGCTTTACAAGGATTTAAAATTTTTTTTTAAATGTTGGCAACTCTGTCAATTTATTTTTGAAATGTGAGGCAAAGAAGTCCCCTGAGGTCCTGGACATGTTATTGATCTATATCTTGTGTTGGGTCTTGTCTTATTTACATGTGTAAACATTCATCAAGCTGTATGGTTAAGGCTTGTACAATTTACTACTTGCAAGCTATGCCACGATAAAATACCTGCGTTGGAATGATGCACATCAACATTAAGGTAGCTGTTACCTGTGGGAGTAGAGGCAAGGAGGGAATGGGTTTGGCTTCACCTGTATCTCTAACATCATGTTTCTTTCAGGAGACAGAACTGAAGCAGAGATGCGAAAACGTTAATCAGCTGTCTCATCTCAGTGGTATCTAGGTTTTCTGCTTCATTATTTTCTGTATGTTTGAGATATTTCATCATTAAACATCTTTAATATATATATAAAAAAACAACCTGAGAATACCAGTACTGCATGGGCTAAACCAAATCCCTTGGAGGTTACTGAACCATATTCTCTTGGTCTTCCTCTGGGACCATATTGCTGTTTAGATAGGAATGTTTGCTGCCTTGCCCCAGATTTCCTACCTGCTTCAGTAAATACCTGCTCCCTCCTTGCCACCAGTGTGACATGATATCACCCCACCTACTCAGCCCAGCGTCCCATATAACCTTTATCATCAGAAGTGGTGTTCTTAGTGCAGGCTCAGCTGTAGCAAAAATAAAATCTATATATCAGCCTAAATTTGAAGACACTGTGTTGAGTTCACAGTTCAGAGGCACCAGAGAATAGGCTTCTCTGATCATGAAAGCAGTAGAGCCTAGTGGTTAAGCTCACTGGGTAGAAACCTGGCTCTTCCACTTACTAGTTGCATATGCTTGGGCAAGACAGTCTTGGCCTCGATTTCCTCATCTGTGCAGTGGGAATGATAACAGTACCTATCTGTTTAGGTTCATGTGAAGATTTAAGCTGGTTGGGTGATTGGGACATAACTGTTCACTAATCATTAGCTATTATTAAGTACTTAACATTAGTGTGATTTTACTTTTTTTAAATAAATTTATTTATTTATTTTTTGCTGTGTTGGGTCTTTGTTGCTGTGCGCAGGCTTTCTCTAGTTGCGGTGAGCAGGGGCTACTACTCTCTGTTGTGGTGCGCGGGCTTCTCATTGCGGTGGCTTCTCTTGTTGCAGAGCACGGGCTCTCGGCGCGGGCTTCAGTAATTGTGGCTCGCGGGCTCTAGAGCGCAGGCTCAGTAGTTGTGGCTCACGGGCTTCGTTGCTCTGCCACATGCGGGATCTTCCCGGACCAGGGCTCGGACCCATGTCCCCTGCACTGGCAGGCGGATTCTTAACCACTGCGCCACCAGGGAAGCCCCTGATTTTACTTAAACCTCTTGGACTAAGCCTGAGGTGAGGCCACAGTGTTAATAAATTGATATCTGACCACAGAGTCTCAAAGGGAAAATATTTTCAACTCTGATTCAAGTAGTAAATGAGATAAAATTTTGTCATGCATAGGGAAAGAGAATCACAGAGGCTCTAGGCTAGTTCATTTACTGGTTGCCTCAAACCTCAGGGCTGGGGCACCTACTCCCCCTCTTGGATGGTGATGTTGCCAGGGCAGCCCGGCTTGTTGACATGCAGGGTTGCTGTTTGGGGCTGGTTGCTCAAGGTAATCCTCCCAGGAACAGCACCCTGCCGGCGGCTCTGTGACCCAAAAAGGGCTTTAGCAGTGACTAATAAAGCTGTAAAGGATGCACACAGATCCAAGAAAATCCATCCCCTAAAGGAATATGATTTAAACTACTTCTCAGTTGGTGCTTCTTTGTCTTTTTAACCACAAGCATTAAGTTTTTCTGTTTGAAATTCTAGTTCTCCCATGCTGTGTTCTCCAGAGAGGCTGTTTTCTCTGGAAAATCACTGAGACACTGCTGGTGCCTGGAATGGGGGACAGGAGCTATTTGCCTCTGAGAGTGCGTTTCCTGTGTGGGCTTTTCCTTGCATTTCAGGAGATGCGCCCTTTCAGGATTTCTGCTGAATCCAGTGGAGAAGGCCCACAGATCTCCTGAGCCCTCTCTCCCTTCCATTAGTTTGAGGCTGCTGTGGCAATCACCGTGGTGTGTCTTGCAGACCTGGGAGTTACCCTGGCCTTTTCCACACTCCTTCACTCCTAAACCAGTTACCCACCTCAGGTCTGTTTCATTAATGTCTCTGTCATCTGTCTCCCTGCCACCGTCCCAGTTTAGGTCCTCACTACCTTCCCCTGGATCACTGCAGTCACGTCTCTCTGGTCTACCTGCCCCTGAGCCATGCTCCTCTACTCTGCAGCCAAAATATTCTTTCCAAAATGTAAATCTGATGCCAGCCTTCAGCTTAAAATCTTTTAATGCTGCCCTTCTGCCCACCTACACACTGTTTCCAGACTAAATGTTCCCAGTACTGCCAGAATCCTGAGTTGCCAAGAAAAATCCAGGACTTCCCTGGTGGCACAGTGGTTAAGAATCCGCCTGCCAATGCAGGGGACATGGGTTCGATCCTGGTCCAGGAATAATCCACATGCCACGGAGCAACTAAGCCCATGCACCACAACTACTGAGCCTGCACTCTAGAGCCCGTGAGCCGCAACTACTGAGCCCACATGCCACAACTACTGAAGCCCGCGCGCCTAGAGCCCGTGCTCCACAACAAGAGAAGCCACTGCAATGAGAAGCCTGCACACCGCAATGAAGAGTAGCCCCCGCTCGCCGCAACTAGAGAAACCCCACGCGCAGCAACGAAGACCCAACACAGCCAAAAAATAAATAAATAAATAAATAAAAAATTTTAAAAAATGCTCTAAAAAAGAAAATCCAGAGAGCTGGATTTTGATGTGAATTCCCCATCCTTTCTTTGTTTGTTTATTTGTAGAGGTATAGCATTTTACACAATAAAAAAATTACAAAACATTGCAATAAATCTGCTACCCACTCCCTGCTCCCAATTCCCTATCTGAAGAGGCCAACCCTGATACCAGTTTCTTCTATGGTCTTTCAAACTACACTACACACACTACATTTTTTAAAAAAATACAGATGGTAGCTAATTTTTTTATGTTGGTTTAATATTTTTAACCATAATAGTTTTAATATTTTTAAACTCCAAGGGTCAAACAATACCATGTGCGCCCATGGGTTTTAAGTCATGTAGGCATGTGCCTATGATCCACTTGACTGAAAGTTCCCTGGAGACAGGGTTGGAGCTTTGTCTTGGCATCCCCTCTACACCTGGCACAATGCCTTGCGCACAGTTGGCACTCAATAAGTACACTGCCCATCCACTGAAACATTTATCAAGCACCACTATGTGCCTACTGCTGGGCCCATCACAGAATTCCAGGTGAACTGTGATGTGGGCAACCTCTGAGGGAACACGTGGGAACAGCTAGTTAAGTCTAGTTAAGTCCCAGAGCTCAGCTGGCTGTAGGTTCAGAACACGCCCACCTCCCATTTTCCCTGGTTACCTGGGTCCACAAGAAATGGACAGAAAAGGCAGATGACTCCCACTCTCAGGCTCGCCCCAACGGGGTGTGTGCTTGGGCTGAGAGCCCAGCCCCTGACGGAGTGCTAATACCAGCATTCTCAAGGCGGCTGCCATTCTCAGGAGCGGCGTTTGTATTTCTTGCCCTCCACCAGGTCAAGACAAGCTAGGACTGGACAGAAACCACACAGGCTGCTTGCTAACTCTTCCTGAGGTGCTGGGCTGGGCTGGCTGCTGGATGAGTCAGGCCTTTTCAAGCTTCCTCATGTTGGGAGAAGACTCCCTGTTCAGGTGGTTTGGAGCCTTCTCCTAAGTTAGATCCTCTTTGCTCACTTGCCTGTGTGGTCCAGGTCACCTCTGGCTGATCAGCATACATGATGGTTGCAGGACACGGTGATATTTTCAGTCCATGATAAGGTGGACCTCACTGAGGAAGCATAACGAACTCTTATCACATTGCCCTCCCCCATCCTCTGAGGCAGTGATTTCCAATTGTTTCCACAGTGACGCAGGACTGGTGGTTTGCGAGCGTAGTGTGCTCTGTGGGAGGGTCATGAGCAATTTCCCTGGAACCTTACCATGACACTGTACCTTTCTTTACCACTAAGAGACCATTCTGGAATGCAAGTGGGTGGGAATGTGACCTTGTTCAAAAATTCACCTTGACTTGATTCTAACTGTAGTGATATGAATCCTACTCCCAAAACTCAGATGGGTGAGACATCATATTCCTTTTTTTATTTCAAGTTAGCTGGGGCTTGGCGCCTTCATTCTCTGTGCTGGAAAGAAAATAATTTTGGTAGTAGTTGGGTGGGGCAGGCTCTCCCCTTCTCTAGAGATGCGTGAAAAACCAGCACATAAGAGGGTACGTGGTGCCTGGAAAATAGGTGATGTGTCCACTCTTCTGAGACCAAGTCTTCTGCTGATATCCCCAGTGTGTCCCTTTAGAGAACGAGGCTTGCAGAAGCTTCCGTTCCAAGCTTGGGAATCTCGGCTGAAGCTGGGGATCATAGGCCAAAGCTTTAAGTCTGCAAAGAGACACTGCAAAACCTCTCCACAGAAGTCCTGCCAACCTGCCACCTGCTGCAGGCACCATGGGCAGCACATTCTGGTCTGCAATGCCTGGAGCCCACTGATCTCCAATCCCTCCCAGGCTCCAGGCTTCCAGAAAACATAAGTCAGCTTGTCTGCACAAACAACTTCTGGATTTGGCCTCCAAACCAAACCTCCCGGAGGCAAGGCTGGCCTCTTGCTCGGAAGAAGTAAAAGACAGGAAAAACAAATCCCATGCTAACAGCTCAATATATTATTCTGCCACCAAATTTATATTAGAATAGACTAATCATTCACAAATTTCAGTACATGAGAAAACTCAGTACTTATCACAAGTTAACTGTGCCACGTAGCACAGCTTATGTGACACTGCTGTTGCTTTGCTCTAAAGTAGAGCTAAAAACAATGGACGGATGCTCTGTCTTCACCCCTACTTTACTTCCTCCATTCACTGACTTGTCCTCAGAACAAAAATGAAAAAGCTTCTCCCCGAGGATGCAATTTCTAGCCAAGAAGATTACCAAAATGGGTGTTGCCCAATGCCCCAATTAACTGTACCAAACCCCAGTCAATGACGAAAATGCAAGCATTGCCTTATTATGATAATTAGGCTACGCTGATTAAAGTGGAAGCAGCATTAAGACCATTTCTATTATGAAAACTATCTTCTCCACTTAATTAGCACTTTCTTAAAAACATCCTTAGTTTTTCACATTTATCTGACTGGGGACAGAGTCACTGAACCAGAGCTGAATGGCGTCTGGTTTATGAGAGGTCTCAGTTCATAATATGGTGATTGGTTTTCAAAAGATTGCTGCCTTCGTGTATTATATAACATTTGGGCAGGCATGTGTCCAAGCACTTGAAGTAGCAAAGTGGGAACACTGAGGTTTGAGTTCTTCAGGATGTTTATTCCAGCTGTGTATTAGCTAGGACCTCAGTGTCCGGCCTTGGCCTGTTTCTGCAGCTGACACCGCTGCTAGAACATACGACCCGGGCCTCCCTCAGCCTCTGCTGGAAGCAACGGCTAACGTCCAGGGCATAATGCATCCGTCTAAAGGTTGCCTGGAATGAACTGATGCTTGACGCCACTCATACCTAAAGACGTAAAAATGTAAACAAAACCCAGAAATTGTTTTTACCCCTCAGATGCACACTGATGAAGACTGTTGACCTCACAAAGTGTGGGTGAGCTTGTGACTCTGTGACAGCCCTGACAATCAGAATGCCATGGAAGTGACACTGTGCGGCTTCTGGGGCTCTGTTCAAAATGGCCATGCAGCTTCCGTCTGGGGTGTGCTCTTCCTTGGGATGCCCGCCCTGGGAACAGGGCACACTGTGAGGAATCCCAACCTAACCCACATTTCAGTGGTTTGGGGTATATTCAGGGTCGTGCATACATCATCACTGCCTAATTCCAGAAAATTTCTGTCACCCCAAAAAGAAACCCTGTACCACCAACTCTCCTCCTGCCCCTACTAATCTATTTTTTGTCTTCATGGATTTGCCCGTTCTGCACATTTCATATAAATGGAATCACACAACATGTGGCCTCTTGTATCTGACTTCTTTCACTTAGCATACTGTTTTCAAGGTTCATCCATGCTGTAACACGTATCAGTACCTCATTCCTTTTTATGGCTGAATAATGTTCCATTGTATGAATATACCACATCTTTTTATCCATTCATTAGTAGTTGGACATTTGGGTAGTTTCCACTTTTTGGTTATTAGGAATAATACTGCTGTGAACATTTGTGTACAAGCTTTTGTATGGATGTATGTTTTCAAATCTCTTAAATTCAAGTACTTTAAAATCACCTATTAATATTAAATGGTACATAATACATAAAAATTAAATGATACTGAATAATAACAAATGATATATAATTTAAATAATTCTTATTCATTAAAGCAGCTTTCCTCAGAGCAGCAAACCTGTTCCCTTATAGTAATTCAGACATAATATGAAACACTGGGTAGACTGAAAGTCATAAAATGGCACTATTTCAAACCCAGGTTTTTCACTAGTTTACACAAACCTTTCACCACATCAGTCTGAATTAATGAGACACCACTTTACTGTTTCTATCTAAAAAAAAAACTAGGGCTATTATGCAGTCTTCAAAATTCCTCTTTTGACGTTTCAAAGTAAAACCTATCTTTTTTTTTTTTTCTTGCGGTACGCGGGCCTCTCACTGTTGTGGCCTCTCCCGCTGCGGAGCACAGGCTCTGGACGCGCAGGCTCAGCGGCCATGGCTCACGGGCCCAGCCGCTCCGTGGCATATGGGATCTTCCCGGACCGGGGCACAAACCCGTGTTCCCTGCGTCGGCAGGCGGACTCTCAACCACTGCGCCACCAGGGAAGCCCAAACCTATCTTTTTAATTTGACATACAGGGAGAGGCTGGAGTCTCTTCAGGAATTTGGGGTTTGATTTAGAATTCCTGTGAACACGTAAACCCTGGGACTGATCTGTTTGGGTTTACCTAATAAAAGTTCAATAAAAATAGGCTGGGTTTTTTTTTTAAATTCTGGATTAAGTAAAAACTCACTTATGTGGGAGTTTGAGATCACATTTAGAGCCTCAATCAGTAGACTGTTATGCAAACGAAAACTCTGTTGCAAGGTTCTTTGTCCACAGACATGATTTCCCTTCAGGTTGATTTCAGGTTGGTCCTGCTTCTCTCCCCAGTGCCTGCTGCTGTCTTCTCCAGCAAGCCTCACCACGGTCTTCCTGAGTTTGCCTGTGTGCTTCTTGTAAATCTAGTAAGGAAACAATGAGGTGCTTTTCTGGGGGCAGTTGCTCTACAGGCCACTTGTAGAGAAGAGACCAAGCTAATAAAAAAGTGTGGATGTTTTCTCCAGTGGAAAATTACAAGTTTGCTTGGTTTTCATCCTTGGCACCAAGTCTTGGGTTCCTCATCACTGAATAGACTTCTTTCTGCTCGGCTTTCTCCCAGCCAGTGTCCTGGCACACTATCAGAGGGGGAAATAATTAGAAAGAAGTGTCTTATAGGGATGAGAAGCAATGGTAGCTTACCAGATGGGGATAATCATGGATCTTCAAACAAACCCTCGACCAAACAGAACACTATTTGTCTTCTCGCCTACATTAACTATACACAGTGTTCACAGCTCCTGAAACATGTACGCACCGAGAGAGGGGGAGGATGTCTGCTCAGCTTCCCTCCTTTTCAGGCGAACCCCTTGGTTGCTCTTTGGTACATGAGCGGTGACCCAACTGTAGCCCCAGAGAGTTTTCCAAGAGCTTCCCTCAACTTCTCATAGTTCTTCTGTTGCTGTGGAGGAAAGAGTCTCATCGCATTCTTGGTTCACTCATGATTTAGGTTATGTGAGTGGGGGGTGGGAAGGGAGAGATGGCTTTGTTATTTCTATATAATGACACTTGCTAATTGTAAAACTATCAAAGTATAGATATGTAGGTTAAAAAGCATCTGACATCTCACTTTTCAGGGGTAACAAGTGTGTCACTCTGGTGAGCATTTCTGGTAATCTCTGTTTGATGTGCATAATTATTCATAAGAATTTGTCAAATATATTTGTGAACATAGTTCATCCAGAAGCTGACCCTGAGACAAGGATCAGAAAAGAAGCAACTCATTTGCAAGGTGCAGCAAAAGGTAATGGAGAGTGGGAAAGTAAGACAGGAGGGTAAGGTAGCCAATTAAGGGTGATCATCAAGTTAGCTGCTGCTGTGGGTGGATGGAGCTTAATCCCACAGAGAAACTCTGGAAAGTGCTGTAGAACAGGAGCCTCAGAGATATCTCAGTGGAAGGGTGAGGGAGCAGAAGTATTTATACCCCAGGTCCCACTGGCTGAGACTGCCCCTGGTGGGTGTTAATTCTGAGTACTTCCAGCCTGAACAGCCTTCCAAGACATTGGAGAAAGTCCCCCAGGAAAGAGAGGCAGCTATTAGCAGGTGGAGGGCAGCCAGACACACACATAGAAGTGGTATTGCTTGGAAGATGCGCCAGGCACTGTTCTAGGTGCTGGGACACAGTAGGAAACAAAACAGAGAAAAAGTTCTGCCCTCATGGAGCATTTTTTCTATTAGGGAGAATAAATATTGAATAGTAAGCAGGGTAAGTAAGAAACGTACGGAATGTGTTCCACGGTGACAAGGAATGTGGAGAAAAATAAGTACTGTGGAGTTCTGGGGAGGAGGGAGAAGGGGTTGGTTGCAATCAGCAAAAAAGGGATCAGGGCAGGCCTCATTGAGAAGGTGACACTCAAGGAATGACCGAAAGGAGGGGAGGGGGAAGCCTACCACATGGTTATCCAGGTGAAGAACATTCCAGGCAGAGGAAACAGCAAGGCCAAAGGCCCTGAGTCAGGAAGGTCTCTGGTGTGTGTGAGGAACAGCAGGGCCTGAGAAACTGAGCAGAGAAGGGGAAATGGCAGGAGAGGAGGCCCTGCAGAGCAGAACCCTGGTGACACTGTGCTACCTCAGGTGCCGGAAGCAGAAGACAGCAGAGTCTGAGTCAAGCTGTGCTGCTGTGCTGACAGTGAACTGAGGGGGGGCCAGGGGCGCAGGGAGGGCAGCAGGAGGCCCCACAATACCCCAGGTGGCGGCGGCGGAGGAGTGAGATGCTGCTGCCATTGTGCGCAGGTCGGATGTGGGGTGTGAGAGAAAGGAGTCAACGGGTTTGGCCTGAGCAACCTGAAAGATGGAGCTGCCTTTTCCTGAATCAGGGAAAACTTCAGAAGAAGGACATTTGGGGTCAGGAGTGGTAGGGGGCCTGGCTCTGGGCATCTTATGTGTGTGATGTCTGTTGGACACCTAAGTAGGACTGTCAGCAGAAGGCTGAGTGTAGCTCAGAAGTTCGAGGAGGTCCGAACTGGATGTAAACTGGGGAGTTTGTCAGCATACAGATGATCTGAGACTGGCTGAGATCCCCATGGGAGCAAGCTAAACGGAAAAGAGGCCTGGGACCAAACCCTAGGATTGGAGTGGTCAACTGTATGTACGTGTATACACACTACATTTATACAGATGGATATGCAGAAACACGCTCTCTGTTTAGATATATACATACACACACCAGTAGTTTCAGATCAGTGGTATTATATAAACAGATCTCAATTTTCTTCCCACTAAAACTCAATTTTCTTCACACTAAATCTGCTGGGAATCCTGCTCCATGGTGAAAATATCTGTCTGCTCCGTTAAATTAATGGCTGCATAGTATTTCATAGTGTACATTACCATAATTAATTGTCCTCTATAGACAAATATTTTTCCCAATTACAGAATTTTAAATTACACAGCAATGGGCATCATGTGCATTCCTCTCCCATCTATGTGACCATCTCCTTGGGATAAACCCTAGAAGTGGGGCAGCTGTGGGCAAGGATGTGCCCTTTTTATGTTCTGATGCAAGACTCCTTCCCGGCAGCTCCAGTCATCTGAGATGTATTCAATATGGATCAGCTGCCGACCTTACGGAAGAACTACTGGGATGTCATTCCAGGTAAATTCTGTTCTACAGGGACCCTTCTCAACACGGGGCAGCTTTCTGGGTAATCGCTGTTAGGAACCAGGCACAGAGGTTTAGGGCAAGTCAGAAAAGTCCAAGACAGGAAGCAATCTGTCGGTACTAGCTTTTGGTCTGACATATGGAGCTACAGCCAATTTCTAAGTGTAAAGCCACTCCATTTCCACACAGAGCAGCACAACGCGCCAGGCCTGCAGGCTCTCCAGCAGGGCCATTAAAAGCTTATTACATCAAGTGCAAATGCAGCAGCCAAAGGCAGATGTGCCTTTTGTGAAATGACTGTAATTAACGCCATATCTTCCTCCGAACTTTGTTTTCGCTGGCTGGATTTGTCATCGTCCTGTAAGGACAAGCCTATTACATACCTCAGATTTTTTCCCTTTACCTTGTTGTTCCGAGCAAAAGCATGACCCATCACCTGTCTGGGCAAATACTGAGTGTTTGGATGGTGTCAGGACGTCCTGCACGTTCAATGGTAACCTTGAGAATAACATCTACCACTGCCAAGTAATTGGTCAGCAGCCTCTGCCAAGAACTTCAGGGTATTAAGGGATAATGTATTTAGTCACAGTGTCCTCAAGCACAGGGAAATGTACTGAAGCACCTTTGATTCAGAAGGAAAATAAGGAAAACGACAAATACAGAGCCATGCCTTGGATCCTGTTTATTCCCGTCGATGCGTTGGTCTGTAGACAGAATTCAACCCAAGACTCTGGACCCATCACTGGTGTTCGACCCACAGAAATTGTAGGTCAGCGGCACTCATCCAGGGAGAACTAGTCCGCTATACCAGGTTCTTAACCATCAAGATACACCAAGAAAGTACCTGATAGTCTGAAGTTTTAAAAAGTGTCTGAACTCGTGATCTGTATGCTCTTCAGCTCCCGCAGTACAAGCGCCTTTTCCACGGGATGCCCCTTTACCACAACAGAGCTTCCAACCAGTTCAGCTATCAACACTGTTTCTTCCTCTTCTGCTCTGTGAGTGATGCTTGGTCCAGCCAGGAGGCCGATGAGAAGGGTTTTCTTGTATGTCGTGGCTGAGATAAGTCTTTTATCCCAGGATACAGCAGGCAGAAGGCAGCCTCCAGAATTCATACCAAGTTCCATTCTTCAAATTACCATATTTCATAGTTTATTATGAGATAATTGCCACCAGGCCTATAAGCCTCAGCACCATGTTAAAATCAGAGCCCGGGAGTGAACGCCACCTGTGTTCTCTTCCTCCCCCGCTCCACTCGTGCTGCCTGCCGGCCTCTCCTCAGAACGCAGTGTAGTAGTTCTCTGTGGTGCTGACGATGTCACTCTGGTCCTCCAAGAGCTCCAGCACCTGCCGCAGCACAGTTTCACTCAGGACTGGGCTGAGGCTCAGGCGAGCACAGGCCAGGATGTGCAGGAAGTGGCAGCCCTTCTCCACGTCTGCAGGAAAAAGGGAGTTGGCTAAGCTTGGACACATCTGTCAGACCCTCCTCTCTCTCTCCTGTCCTCTCCTCTAAATGGAAGTCCTTCTTCAGAGTTCCTGGATCAGAACCTGCAGCTTAATAAGATCCCCAGATGATTCTTATGCACATTAAAGTAGGAGATGCACTGGCCTAGCTTATCAGTGAGAACGAACCAAAACACCTGTTCTCAGGTCTGTGCCATGGACCACTGCTCGGGGATGCAGGCCTTCAACCTTCCAGGATTCCCAATCAATAATTTTATACCCATAACCCAGTGGGGATTTAGCGCTTGGTAGGCTTTTTTCTCTAATGAAGTTACATGTACGAGCACATGCATTCAGTTCTAACCCCTAGCTTCCCAGGCGGGAGCCCTCTTGTGGCTGACAGCAGAGCCGGCTTGCAGCAGCCTCCATATACCTTCTGTAACTCCTGGACGGTAGGACTGCGGTGGTGACCTTTGGCCTGTTCTCACTCTTCTCTGCCTAGGCTTCCAAAAAGTCTGCCTGTGACGGCTGTATTCTAGGAACCTCTCGCCCTCTACCCAAAACAAATGAGACCATTCGTAGCAGTTCAGCACGAGTGACCGCTTTCCTAGCTGAAATCAATGATTTGGAGTAGTGGTATTCACACTGAAGTTATGACCATTAGAGGATCATGAAATCAATTTAGTGGGTTGTGGTTAGCATTCTTTTCTTACCAAACAGACTAGAGTATGAGATTACAGAATGTATTGCATTTTAGGTACGATAAACATTGAGAAACTTTATATTCAACTATACATGTATATGTATAGTTGAAATAAAATTTATAATAAAATTATATAATTTCCTAGGTGATGATGTAAAATTTATTTGTAACATCGAGTCAAAGTCAAACCTCATTCCTGGAAACAAACCCTCCCCAGTTTCCACCAAAGCCCCATTCACAGGGCCAGGCCTCTCACCGCCATATCCCCAGCATCTGGCCCACTAGTGCTCTGCACAGTCACTGAATGTTGTTTTCAGGTGATAAAATGCTTTAGGCTCCAGGAAAGTCCTCAAAGAGGGGTTGTGGTGATGGGCAAAGCATGCTTGAGATTCTGTGCACCTTTGTGGCTTTGGGCAAGTCACTGCATCTTTAAGCCTCAGTTTTCTGACCCATGGGGAGTGGGGCTGGGGGGCACCTCTGAGGTCCTTCCCAGCTCTAAGGGTCAGGGATGCTCACAGGCAGTGGTCCTGGGCTAACAAAGACCTGCAAATTCGGACCTCTAGTGGCTAGTCAACTCATTGTTCCTCCCGACTGGGTTACTGTTGGGAAACTCGCCACCTCCCCTGGTCTCCACATTTCCAGGCTATTTCTTCAACATTCATTCGATCAAGATTCCCTGAACACCTACTACATGTGCAGCGCTGAGCAAGGAGGAGCAAGTACAGAGTGCAGACAGAGAGCTGACTCTGGAGTCCAAAGGACCCGAATAAAAATGCTGGCTCTATGACTGGGGCAAAGTGGTCCAGGTCTCTCAGTCCGCATCCTCATCTGTTAAATGGGAAGAAAAGCACCCACTTCACTCATGGTTGTGTGGGTGAAAGGAGACCCATGGTGCGGGCTTCTTCCATGGAGAATTACTATGATTCTATCGTCATATCCATAACCTAAGAAGATGCACATAACCTTGTCCCTGCTCTAAAGAAGCTTTGACTCTTCCCGAGAGGAAGGGTTGATGACGGAGGGTGAAGGACTCCAACCAGACTGGGCTTGCACACAGCAGAGAGGAAGCCCTGGGAATCTCAGCACTGCTCGGCTTGTGATCTTAGTTCTTTTAAGACCTGGGTGCTCAGGCTCAGGGCTCAAGGTGACTTACAGGCATATGTGGTCAGCAATGCTGACTGCCCCAAAGGCCTTAAACTAATTCTTCACAAAGGCCATTCTGCCGTCGAGGGTTGCCTGGTAAGGCTGTTCACTAAGTGACCTTCCATTCACGTGGGGAGAAGGATTGGTGTTAGTTCTTTAAATGTTTGGAATTCACCAGTGAAGCCATCAGGTCCGAGGCTTTTCTTTGTTGGGAGATTTTTGATTATTGATTCAATCTCCTTACTATGTATCTATTCAGACTTTCTATTTCTTCAGGATTTAGTCTTGGTAGGTTTTGTGTTTCTAGGAATTTCCATTTCACCTGGTTATCCAATTTGTTGGCATACAATCGTTTACAGTACTTTGTTATAATCCTTTTTATTTCTGTAGAGTCAGTACTAATGTCCTCATTTTCATTTCTGATTTTAGTAACTGGAGTTTTTTCTCTTTTTTCTTAGTCTACCTAGCTAAATGTTTGGCAATTTTAGGGATCTTTTCAAAGAACCAACTTTTGGTTTCATTGATTTTCTCTATTGTTTTTCTATTCTCTATTTCATTTATTTGTGCTCTAATCTTTATTATTTCCTTCCTTCTGCTAGCTTTGAGTTACTTTCTTCTTCTTTTTCTAGTTCCTTAAATTGTAAAGTTATATAAGTGTTCTTAGCTATACAGTTCCCCTCATACAAAGCTCTTCTGTGTCCTAGAAGTTTTGGTACTTTGGGGTTTTGTTTTCATTCATCTCTAAGTATTTTCTAATTTCCCATATGATTTCTTCTTTAGTCTACTGGTGAAGAGTGTGTTGTTTAATTCCCACAAATTTGTTAATTTTTCAGTTTTACTTCTGTTATTGACTTTTAACTTCAGAAGATGCTGGTCGGGGAAGATACTTTGTATGATATCTACCTATTAAAATCTATTGAGACTTAATTAATGGTCTCTCCTGGAAAAGGTCCCACGTACATGTTGTATGCTGTATGTATGCTGTTGTCAGGTAGTCTTTTGTGTGCGTCTGTTAGATCTAGCTGATTTATTGTGTTATTTAAGTCCTCTATTTCCTTACCTTCTGTCTAGTTGTTCTATCCGTTATTGACAGTGGGATACTGAAATCTCCAACTATTATCATAGAACCACTTACTTGTTTCAATTCCGTCAGTTTTTGCTTCATATATTTTGACGGTCTGTCATTAGGTACAAAATGTTTAAAATTACTATGTCTTCTGGCTGTACTGAACCTTTTATTAATATATAATGTCCTTCTTTGTCTCCTGCAACATTTTTTTTTTTATTTAGTTATTTATTTATTGGCTGTGTTGGGTCTTCATTGCTGTGCGCAGGCTTTCTCTAGTTGTGGTGAGCGGGGGCTACTCTTCGTTGGGGTGTGCAAGCTTCTCGCTGTCGTGGCTTCTCTTGTTGCGGAGCATGGGCTCTAGCCGCGTGGGCTTCAGTAGTTGTGGCACGTGGGCTCAGTAGTCGTGGCTTGTGGGCTCTAGCGCGCAGGCTCAGTAGTTGTGGCGCATGGGCTTAGTTGCTCCGCAGCACGTGGGATCTTCCCGGACCAGGGATCGAACCTGTGTCCCCTGTATTGGCAGGCGGATTCTTAACCACTGCGCCACCAAGGAAGCCTTCTTGAAACATTTTTGATTTAAAAGTTTATTTTGTCTGACATTAGTATAACTGCCCCTGTTCTCTTTTGGTTACTATTTGCATGGGATATATTTTTCTGTCCTTTCACTTTCAACCTATCTGTGCTTTTGGATCTAAAGTGAGTTTCTTGTAGTTGGCATATAGTTGGAGTTCTCGGGTTTTTTTTTTCAATCCATTCTGCCAATCTCTGTCTTTTGATTGCAGAGTTCAATCCATTTACATTTAACCTAATTACTGATAAGAGGGACTTACTTCTGTCATTTTGCTATTTGTTTTCTATATGCCTTATAGCTTTTGGTCCCTCAATTCCTGCATTACTGTCTTCTTTTGTGTTTAGTTGATTTTTTAAATAGTGAAATGTTTAAAATTTCCTTTTGTGTATATTCTAGAGCTATTTTCTTTGTGGTTACCACAGGGATTACATTTAGCATCCTAGAGTTATAACACACTAATTTGAATTTATTCTAGTTTAACTTCAATAATATATAAAACCTCTGTTCCTTCTCCTTTGCAGCTCTGTCCCCACCCCTTTCAGTTGTTGATGTCACAAAACCACAACTTTATACACTGTGCCCAAGAACACAGACTAATAATTCTTTTAAGTGTATTAGGCTCCTAAGATTCTTGGTTTACAGGTTATTTTTCTTTTAGCATTTTGAATATATCAGCCTACTGCCTTCCAGCCTCCAAAGTTTCAGATAAGAAATCTGATCATCTTACTGATGTGACAAGTTGTTTTTCTCTTGTAGCTTTCAAGATTCTTTCTTTTGTTTTGACTCTCAAAAGTTTGATTATAATGTGTCTTGGTGTGCTCTCTTTGAGTTCATCTTAATTGGAGTTCACTGAGCTTCTTGGATGTTTATATTCATGTCCTTCATCCTATTAGGGCCGTTTTCAGCCATTATTTCTTCAAATATTCTCTCTGCCCCTTTCTCTCTTCTTCTGGGACTCCCACAATGCATATGTTGGTCCATTTGATGATGTTCCACAGGTTCTTTAGGTTCTGTTCACTTTTCTTCAGATTTTTCCTGCTCAGATTTGCCTTTGAATCACTGGTAAACTTTTCACTTCAGTTACTGTACTTTTCAGAATTTCTTTTTGGTTTCTTTCTAGTTTTTGTGTCTCTGTATTGATATTTTCTATTTTGTTCACCCATCATTTTCTTAAGCATCTTTAAGACAACTGTTTCAGAGTCTTTGGGTAATAAATCTGCCATCAGGTCTTTTTCAGGGACAGTTTCTGTTGTTTATTTTTCCCTTTGAATGGGCCATAGTTTCCTGTCTCTTTGAATGTCTTTCGTTTTTAGTTGAAAACTGGACATTTGAATCTAATAATGTGGTAACTCTGGAGATTAGATTCTTCACCTTCTGTGGTGTTTGTTGCTTTTTGTTATTGTTTTTATTTTTTTGGTTGTTGTAGGCTGTTTCTGTGCCAAGGAGCAGCCTGAGATGGAAACCTAAGGTCTTCTCAGGTCTATTTCTGAGCCTGTGCCTTTCCCTGGGCATGTGTGGTCGCTTTCTAATTTTACCCATATATGCAGGTGTTTTTGAATGTTCTAGTCTTTCTTTTCTGGCTCCAGAAGGGGTAAAAAGGAGAAATGAAGGGGTTTAAAAAAAAGGGTGCCAGTCTTTTAAATCCCCTGGAAGTCACTTCAGCTGTTGGGTGAGCAGCTTAAAACAATGGCCACCTACCTCTCTGCCAGCACCTCTGTGATCAGAAGCAGCAACTGGTGATCAGAGCACAAATCCCTGATACATGGAGGACTGGGTCCTTTTTGCCCCCACTAGCTCGCACAAGCTCTGTACAAACTGCTCCAGAAACACATGCACAGCCCCCTGCCATGTAGCTGGGGATGGGGGATGAGTAGCTGCTACTAAGATCTGAAAATTGACTGAAATTAACCCCAATTCATTGTCCAAACCTTCCTCTGGAAGTTGCTAGCCTTGATAGACTCCAGAGTTCCAAAATAGCTACATCAGACAGATGCAATTGTTGTCTAAGTGGAGGGAAGGATTCTTGGTGTTCTTACTCTGCCATATTCCTAAGAGTTTCACAAAACACCAATTTATTTCATCCTCATAACAACCCATGATGTAGGTACGATTATTATCCCTGCTTTGCGTGTAAAGAAACCGAGGCACAGACTTGCTCAAGGCCACACAGCTACAAAGTGGCAGAGCTGGGATTCAAACCCAAGCAAGGTGGCTCCAGAGCCCAGCTCTTCACAACTATGCCATGCGGGCCATCTTCAGACAAACCCTATATCAGTGCTTTAGGGACCTAAAACTGGCCCATGTTTATAATCCTTTCATTATTGTAGGTTTACCCTCTGCTGAAATATTCATAAGTGACTAAAGGTTTTAAGTTCTCCTACCAATCATACTGCCAAGGAAAACTCAATGTTATGTTTCATACTGAAAGGTTAGAAACAAACTAAAGGTTCTGCAGGAATACTTAAATAAATGGTCGAATATCTATCAATACAGATAGTGGAATACTGTGCAGCCATTAAAAAGACAGGTACTTTTACACATACTGTTGCTGAATGACTGCCATAAGCCAACGTTAGATTTAAAATACAAGGTATAAAGCACTGAGTATTGTATGCTAAGCTTTACTTATGTTTTTTAGAAAGGATAAACTATACAAACATGCTTATAAGTGCATATAACATCTCTAGAAGGATATGCCAGAAACTAGTAACACCCACTGCCTTTGGAAAGGGGAACACAGAGCCTGGGGCTCGGTGTTGGGAGGGAGTCTCACTTTTTCTGTGTGTGTTTTTGTACTTTTTGACTTTTTATCCTGTGCATACATTATTCAGAATAATGTTTTAATGTCATAGGTATTTCTTATGAAAAGGGGTGGCTGCAACAGACTCTGACAGTTCCTACAAGGTATGTGTACTGGTATTCTCAGTTACTCATGCTCCAGAATTTGTCTCCTGGGAGTTTACTAGTTCCAGGGAATTGGCTTATGTTTTTTAAAGGCTCCCATTTACAGACTGAGAGCAAGAGCCTGTCCACCTTGACACACACACTCACCAAAGCAGGAGCTGGCCTGTGGATTAGAAGTGGATATAAAACCTGCCACTTTATAGACCCTCAGGTCACCAAGGCTGTTTGGTTCTCCTAAGAAATGAAGTGTGAATTGCTTTCATTTGCTTCAGCAGGCCCTAGGATCACTTTAATCCACCCTGTTCCTAATACACATCAAAATAAGAGTCTAGCCAGATGGCTTGGGACTACCATGAGTGCAGGAATGTCACCTGGGGACCAGCCTCTCCTCTCATCCCTTCTTGGTTGAAGAATCCCACATTTCACAGCTCTAAAAAGCTCCTTAAATTGTGGATAGGTGGTTTTTTCCCCCAACTAAAGGATATTTATCCTTCTTGTTCTGAATGAAGTGAACAATAGTTAGAAACCTTGCATTCAAATAATAGATTGCTTTCAGTTTATTTTAAGACCTGTTGTCACACCACTCTGGGAGGTGACTTCATGGGTCCTTAAAAGCTGAATAAGGCTGCATACCATAAACACCAGGGCTGGAGATCTGGTCCAGCTCCACCTGCTGACTCAGCCTGGAACAGGTCCAGGCCCCAGGGATATATGGGCTTTAAGGACTGGAGGTGGACCTCCTGGGAGAGAAAGAAAGCAGAATGAGGAGGCCTGTGCTCACTAACAAGCCTTTCCACTTTCCTTCTGGCATCATTTGTTGACATATGCCAACATTTGTTAATAGCACATGTTTGCAAAAGGTAGACTTTGAAAAGTCACCTTTAAGAGCGATCAGTTTACACAGGATTTAAACATAGGACTTATGCTTTCTTCTCTTTCTAACTAGTATGAAAACGGTAATGTCTGTTATCAGACTCTCTACAGTTTGAGTTTCTAACCACTAGGGGCTGATCTAACTCCACTAAAACCAACTATTTTCTCAACCATTTCTTTTGCAAATTATCAGGTTTCAGGATGACTGAATTACACTGTTCACAAACTGTAATGTCTAGAACCATTCCTCCCAACGTTGAAGGGCTTGATGTTAGAAGAGAGGAAAATGTCAGGTTTGGGTTCAGAGACAAGAAGGAAGAGTGGAACAAGAAATAACACAAATTACAGAGGACACGAAACCAGAAGGATGTTAAAAAGTCCTAGCGTAACAGCTGACCTTGCTGTATCAGAATCACTTGAGGAGCTCACCTGTCTAGCCCCCATCCCAGCCCCTAGTGAATCAGAATCCCTAGGGGTGGGACCTGAGTGTTGTATGTTCAAAAGAGCTCCGAGGTTGACTCTTACGTGTGGCCCATGTCAGAACAACTGTGCAAGGCTAACGCTCACTTTAGAAAGGAGGAGTCTGAGGCTCAGAGGGGGCAGGTATCTTGACCAGTCATGCTTCCAAGTTGTTACTGGGAAAGGTCCCAGGTTTCCTGACTCTCCATCTAGTGCTCTCTGGGAGGGAACAGCCCCCTCCAGGGCACCGGGACACATGTACATTACGCCACTTACGATTTGGTTTCTGGCAGTCTTCTTGAATGATCTGGTGGATCTTTCTGTGTAATTCTTTGTCTTCTCTGGTTACCTAAATAGGAAAAACAGTTCGGAAAAAAATGTTAAGTAAAACAGAGGCTGTGTCATCCAGACACCCAAATTAGTCTTTAGGATAGTTTCTAAAGATTTCATAACAATCCTCATCCCTACACCAATAGAGTGTCGCTTTTGATACGTGGCCAGCTGTCAAACCAGTTCTGTCCCTAAGTAGCTCACTGCTCTGAAGTCCACCCACAGGCATATTCCCTCGGGAGGTGGTTTATGGGGGCCATGATAGAAAGAAAAGCTGGAATCCCTTGCTTTCAAGGAGCAACTTTCGTCTTAAATATTCATAACACATTCATAAAATTTCTCTTATTCATTATATTCTTGAGGGAGGCACAAGTGGTCAAACCCGAGGACTCTTTCCTCTTGTGTTTCTTCTTTTCTATCTTGGGTTTCACATTCCTTCACCCAACCATAGGGAAAAAAACAAAAGAAATAAAACTGTAAGGCAAAGCTAGCAAGAGAGTAAATCTAGTTTATGAATGGAAACACTGTTCTCAAAGGCAAACGTAACCAAGGTTCCTTTCTCAGCCAGCTCCAGTAAGAGGGAAGCAGCCATCAAATGGGTTTCACCTTCATGTTCAACAGTAAATCTAAAATCAAAGAGAAAGAAAGGGAAAAAGAGGAAGAAAGGGGAAAAAAGGAAGAAGGAGAAAAAAAAAAGTACGCAAACAAACACATATGTCAGGATGCTCCTTGGACTGACGGACTTGGAATGAGCAGATTTAAGAATGGGGATTCTGATAAGGACCCTTCTCTGGACTTACAGGGTGTTGGGAAGATTAAGTAAGGTAATGTGGGAGAGCTGCTGAAAGCTGGAAAGCACTATACAGAGAAAAGATAACTCTGTCCCTGAGGCAATGCCCTCAGGAAAACAGAAACCTAGGAGCCAGGGTTGAGGTAGAAGGGGGGAGTGAAGTCAGAGAAGGGGGGTGGCTCTGCTGAGGAAAATAGAGCTATTAGAGCTGGATCACCCCATTCCAGCTCAGACTGATTCACAGAAGGAAGTGCCCCAGCCCTGCCACACCTCATCCCTGGACTGCTGCCCATGGTCTGCTGTTCCTCAGGAAGAGCAGCTTCCTACTGACCCAGGAGGCCACGCAGAGCCTCCCGGGGGGGCGATGTGAGGGTGCAGGTGGGGGTGGGAGGGTGTTAGGATGAGTTGCCCAGCATGAGCTTCTCCAACCCCACAAGAAGCAATCAGCTCCCACCAGGCCTGCCCATCCTGGGAGGCGGTGGGGGGGTGGGGGGCTGCCCTCACCCTTATACAGAATGGAATACCCTTTTCAGAAGTTATTTAAATAGTATTTAAAACATATCTTAATTTTTTTAAATGTTCTAAAATGGGGAATCACTAGAGTTAATCAACATCAAGAAAATGTCCTATTAAGGAAAGCTTCCCCTTGGGAATCATGCCTGTAAAGAATGAGGCTTCTGGGATCTCCCAGAGTTCTGATCTGTCTTCAGGAGAATCGCTCACAGCTGAAGCTACATCTATGCTACTAAAGTGGACATCAATATCGATAACATCAGTATCAGCTTGGTTCCTCCCATATTAAAGGTAGGCAGTGAGAGGTGAACTTTTAACTCCAAGTATGAGGTAGGCAAGCACTTGTACCCCTGGTGGGAATGTTAATTGGCACCACTTTTGAAGGAGGCAATCAAAAGCTTAAAGGTACATGCCCTTTACTCCAGCAATTCCTCTTTTAGGAGTCAATCTTACGGAAATACTTACATAAGTCCACAAGAAAACAGACATAGTAACACTATATGTGAGGACAAGAGTTGGAAACAATATAAATGGCCATCAGAGATAAGTGGTTAAACAATTTATGGCAAGTTCCCACAATATGGAAAACCATGCAGATGTCAAAAAGAATGAGACAGATTTATAAGGACTAATATGGAAAGATGACTGTGATGTGCTATTCTGGCATCCCCCAAAGTTGCTGAGCATTATTTAGAGCAGTGGTTCTCAACTGGGTCAGGGGACACTTAGCAATGTCTGGAGACGTTTAGGTTGCCACAATTGGGGGTGCTGCTACCGGCATCTAGTAGGTGAAGGCCAAGGATGTGCCAAACATCCTACAATGCAAAGGACAACACCCCACAACAAAGAATCATCTGGCTCAAACAATGCTGAAGTTGAGAAATCCTGATTTAGAGGAAGATCACATCTTTTTGGTAACAGGAGCCTATATTTACGTGTGTGCCAAAGGCTGTACTGTTAAAAGCGGTATCTTGAGGAAAGATAAGGGCCAACTTTCACTCCTTACTTTATGTACCTCCTAATGACGGATTTTTAAAAAACAGGAAACAAACAATCCTAAGTAATAAATATATTTGCAATTGAAGCTAAGAAAAAAAAATTAAGTTGCAGGTCTCTTACATAGAACAGGTTATCAAAACCACCATCTTTCTGGAAAACAAGTCCTTCTTCCTGCAGCAGCTTTATAGCATTCCTAAATATACTATGAATTGCCTTGGAAGTGGTGTCATTCTTAAAATCCATCTGTAGGAAGAAAAAAAGGAAAAAAAAATAAAGGAAGAAAAGAAATAAGTCCCATCTTACAGCACTTGAGGGCAACTCCCTAGACCAACTGGTTATAAATTCACCCAACAGGCTTTTTAATCTACTGAGTCAAAAAGATTCAGGTATGCACGGGCCTAGCAGGATGGTATTTAAGGAGGATTGGGAAGTTTGCTCTGGCAGAATCACACTCGATAACTGTTCCACACCTTGGTTATGATTTTTTGTTTGTTTAATTCATTTAACTCAATGATACAAAATGGAAACATCAAAATGACAATCTTTGATTTATTTTTTTATACAGAGCCAAAAATTCTATACCTACTGGCTCACTTTTTTCATTAAAATTGTGGCCATATATACAACTTCTTCCTACGGACATCAAAGAATTTTACACACATTGAAATAATAAGTTGGGGATTCCAGCACATAGAGAGTATTAAATAGACTCCTTATTTTAAATGGAGGACAGTGGAGACAGACAGCTGTGCAGAGATCTGTCAAAGGTGAGGGTCCATGGGCTGAAGGTGGACAGGGCCCTAGGGGAAGCGAGAACACCATGAGGAAGGACGCTCTGCTGCTGTCAGTTTGCTCTCCCCTCAATTTCAGTATCCCTTCCCTTCTCTAAGAGTCAAGTTTGCCTAGAGAGGTTACCAGGTCATCCTACTTCTTATTTCAAGGAGGCCAGGTTTTCAGCTATGTCCTACCATGGTTAACTAAGCTGTGTGCTTCTTGAGTTGGGGACTCATCTCGGCCACCTGCTCCCTGACACACAGTGGGCGATGGAGAAAATATGTGTGCAATCAGGGGAAATACCCCATATAGGTAGGCGATATCCTCCTAATTATTCCATTAGGGATTTTCAGTTCATTCCTAAAACAAAGGAAGTGGTAAGTAATAAGTGTCCTTCAAGGTACAGATCCATTTGTAATGTGACAGAAATACATCAAGATACTAGAAAGATCAGAGTGCCAAAGAAACGTGGCAAAGCTTCCAAAAGAGTGTTTGAAGGCACAGTCCTACTCCTCTAATGGAAGGTCCTTATGGAGGCTGTCTGGGGCAGCACTCACAGTTGCTGAAACAGAGAGTGGGCCTGGGATTTGCTAATGACATTCCCACAAAGTGACAGGGAGAGGCCAAATGGCCTCAAGTATTGACAGCTCCATCCTGAAAGAAATCTTCGCTTTCTAGAAGAGGCCTCCCAGACAGGCACTGTTTGAATCTAACAGATCTTGGTGATGTTTCACAAATGTGCTCTCCTGAGCTGAACAGGAGAGACTAACGTTCTTAATTAATAGCCTAGGTTTTTCCTCAACAGAACAGGCCTGGAGAACCTGGCCAGTAGAACAAGAGGGCCTGAGAGTTGACAAGCACTCCAGGTTATGACAGCACCCATTCTCTGAAGGGAGAACAAGTTGAGAAATATTTGATGACTCCCACGGGCAGAAAAGCTATCTGGGTGTGTTTAGAATAAACACCTCTCCCAGCGATCCTCAGTCACATATCTTTTTATTCAGGGGGGCTTGAGGCAAAGCTGTTTTTAATTTCATACGTGAGTGCTCTCACTTAGGAAAAGAACGCTCAACCCAACACAGGCTCCCCTACATGACTTTATAACTACTTCATCTTCATAATTCTCAGGAGATTCGTCTTCTTTGGTCAATTTTATATAAGGATCCTAAGGTCGAGTTTATTATGTCTCTTCCCAATATAGAAATAAATTGGAAACTGACTAGAAATGTTGTTGCACGATTATTCCTGTCATTAAAAATGACTCTTGGTTATCCTCAGACCATACAGAAAGCCCGGTTCCTCCTCCCAGATTTCAGTCAGATCGAGCAGCAGGAAGAGAGGGTGTGAGGCCTGGGAGAGGAAAAGCAGTTTCAGCTGTGAACAAGGAGGACCCAGCAGAAAAGGCTCTCTGTAAATATAAACAATATGTGAAGCTTCCTTTCCAAAAACATTTGCCTCAGCTGAACTCAGGACATAATTCCCTGCTGGTTATAAAGACACAGTCTCAAGGATAAAGCCTCCAATCGTCCCTCTAGCTAGTAGCTTTTCCTGGCCTGAGATGTGTGTCTTTCTTGTCTTTTTCTAAAGAGCAATGACAGACTCATCCCATTCAGGAAACCGAAACTGTTCAGAAACAAAAACAGTGACCAGCTGAACGGGCTGAGCCTTAGCGGGCCTCTCCTTGTAGCAGGTCAGGAACTGGGTGGATCTCTGAAATATATATATAGTCTTCATTCCCAAACAAACTCAACATTTATCGAGTTGTCAAAGAAACAATGGTTTTGCAAGGTTTGTTTATCATGTTTCTGGATTTGCTAAAAAGGGCCACTGTGGAAAAAAAGAAAGGGGGAAAACATTCAAACCCACTCTCCCCAGCCTCTAAGCTAAGACAACATCACAATGATTTTTTTTGTTAAGCTTTCATCTGTATGACTACAGAAAGTGCCAAAGGATCTAAGGTTTCACCATCATTGTAAAGCATCCTGGGTCTCCCAGGCTCTATTAAACAGAATTCAATTTAATGACACTGACCCCCCCAACCAGAGCCATGGGAGGGAATAATTCATAACTGATGGAAAAGTAGTTTCCAAAGACAAAACAGATATACTGCCATATTCATTTCTTTTTAAACATATAGCACTGGGCAGATACAAATTTCTTTTCTAAGCATTCTCAAAAAGATATCACACCAAAAGTCCTCCCTGGAATGTTCTGAATGGAGGGGCCTTTTAGTCCTCAATTCTCCCTACTTAATTATCGCAGAAGAGCTGGCTCACAGGAAGATGTGGTCTTTGCTAAGCTTCAACGTTTCCTTCTAAACATGCCAAGAGAGTGGTCAGAAGTCCTGGGAGGCCAAGTTGGCACTGAGCCTCCTCTAAATGATTAAATGGGAAGAAGGTCACTCCTGCTGTCAGTGGACAGCTGGGGAGCTACAACTGTGCAGAAGCAATGGTGGCACAGAACAAAGCGGCCAGTCCTGACCCTCCCCACCTCGGTGTTCCCTGAAACAATATCCCTCATCTCCATGTATGAAATTGCGGGTCACTGGGCACACAGCCTGGTGACAGGAAGAGATAATCAAGTGCACGAATGAAACTGAGAAGCAGTGGTCATGCTTAGGAGGTTGGGACAGAGACCTGGTATCTGTTCCACCAGAATCACAAAGAATAATTATGTTACCTCACAAGGGTACTCATGGCAGCCCTGGTGGTAATGGCAAAAGACTAGAAAACATCTAAACAGTCCAGGAATGGAGAGACCCCTTAAGGAAATTATGATACACATAATAAAAGATTATTATAGAGTGGCAAATATGTAAGTATGGCTAGTAAAGGACCTATAAGACATGCTGTCCAATGAAAACCTAGGTAGATATAGTGTTTAGTATGATACCATTTGTGTAAAAAAGGGGATACAACTACTTCTAGTTTATATATGCAGATTATCTCCAGAAGGATACTCATGAGATGGTTCTCGTCTCTGTAGAAAGGGGATGAGGAAGGAGGATGGGAAGGAAACTTAAAAACTAGACAGTTTCCTGGACTATTCGAATTTTTATTTTTTTTATCTATTTTTGTTTTCTCGTTTTGTTTTTTGGCTGTGCCGCACAGCTTGCAGGATCTTAGTTGCCCGAAAGCAGTGAAAGCACCGAGTCCTAACCACTGGACCACCAGGGAACTCCCAGACTATTTGAATTTTTAAAAGTTTTCATTCCTTCAATCAACAAATAATTGTGGAGAGCATACTTTATGCCAACCATGTTCTAGGCCCTGTTCTAGAGAGCAAAGAATGAGACAGACAAAGGCTCTGCTCTTAGAGAACTTAAATTCTGGTGGGGTAATAGGCACACAAAACAAATAAATACCAGTGCTATCACGAAATGTGGAAACAGAGTGATAACACAGTGAGGAAGCTGGTGGCTATCAGAGCAGAAGGTCAGGGAGGGCAAGAAGGTGACATTCAAGCAGAGATCATTCCCAGTGGAATAAATGAAATAAATACAAGTCGTGTTACAGCAACAAAAAAACTAAGGAATTGCAATGAAAAGGAAAGCCTAAAACCAAAGTCTCAGATAATTCTTAATTCCAAGCAAATAAGTAAACACCAAACAACTTGAGTTCACCTCTAACACTATGGGTGTTAAAAAATGAGGACAGGGCTTCCCTGGTGGCGCAGTGGTTGAGAGTCTGCCTGCCGATGCAGGGGACACGGGTTCGTGCCCCGGTCCGGGAAGATCCCACATGCTGCGGAGCGGCTGGGTCCGTGAGCCATGGCCGCTGGGCCTGTGCGTCCAGAGCCTGTGCTCCGCAACGGGAGAGGCCACAACAGTGACAGGCCCGCATACCGCAAAAAAAAAAAAAAAAAAAAAAAGAGGACAGCTCTTTCTAGGATGAATAAAAAATTACTTGAGTATTCCCTGCAATTTTTACTTATAAACCAGACTGAATACAACTTGATCTTTATTCAAACTCCTAAGAAACGATAGATCAACCTTATTCTGGAGAAGACAGAACAAATCATTAAAAACCTTGGTTCGAGTTCAAGAATCATCTTGCTGATCAAAAAATAATCTTGGAAGGATAATTTTAGCTCTTCTCATCTATTTCCCCCTCAGTTGGTTCCTGCTGACATTAAATACCCATCTCAGTGAGTACTAAGTGCTATGAACCTTATTTTTTTTTCTACCTGAAGATTAAGCTTTATGAGATTGAGGGGAAAAGGGCATGCATGTGCATTCTCCTTTCAAATTCTCAGTGGTCAGTGACTTTTCCAGAATAGAATCAACATAACCTCTATACTCCAGGTACACCCTGTGAGTCTCAATGCCACAGTCATGTCCACCCACACCCTCCACCTGCAGATGTGGGGCAGGGGCCTCGAATTCTCACATGGTCATGCCGCACTTACTCGCCCGGAGCAGTCGCTGTGAATCACAGGCTGGTTGGCAAGGGACAGCAGGGACTCCACCGTTTCCAACTCCTGCTGGTAAAAGGTTTGCACTCTGTTCTCCACAAGGAATTCTTTGACTTTTTCACTCAGCAGATACGTGAGACTGTCAAGGTCCAGGGTGCCTGGATTGCTGCTGGGAGAAAGTTTTAACAAGCCCTGCAGAAAACTGTTACTTTTGTTCCTTTTGGACGCATGTAAAACTGAAACAGCTAGCAAGTGCAATACTATACTGATGCATGTTTTTGACATAAGGAGCAGTTCACCCAGTGAACACTGTGTGGTTGTTTAAAAGGATGAGGCAGAACTACAGGAACTGATATTCCTGATAGATTTAGAAAAAAGTCAAGCTGCAGAATAGTATGTGAGGGACGGTGCCATTTTTGTAAGGAAGCAAATGACAGCCCACAAAATACGTGGGTGGATATTCATGCTTGTGTATGCAACCGAAGAAAAACGTCTAACAGGATACACACATCAACCTCTGCACAGTGGTAACCTCTGGGAATGGCACTGAGGCGGGAGACAGGAAAATGGAGAACTTTCACGTTTTACTTTATACAGGTCTACAGTTTGGGGTTTTTTTAATGTAATTTTTTGGAATATGTAATCTACAAATATTGAATATGTTTAAAAAATGGAAGGGTACATGGTGAAGAGTCTCCTTTCTATCCTCCTTCCAGTCCTCCTCCCACCACGCCCCCCCCGCCGGCAGCCACTATGATTATTTCTGTCTCCTCTGAGTTATTTGAGGCGTATAGTAACAAATATACATATATTCTTACTCCTCCTGTTTATTTTTCCATCCCTGAAAGAGAATAAAATCATCCCTGGTTGAGAGCGACTGGTATTGTTTCTTTGATCATGATGTGCCTTTTGGTGCAGTTTTCTTCACGTTTCTTGCCTTGGGGTTCACTGAGCTTCTTGGATCTGTGAGTTTACAGTTCTCATCAAACTTGGAAAATTTTCATCCATGATTTCTTCCAATATTTTCTCTCTGCTCCCCACTCCACTCCTTCGGAGACTCCAATTACACATATATCTTCCTTACCAAACCTTAGAGCACCTGCACTATTAACACCTTCACTTTACAGGTGAGGACACTGAGGCATCCAGAGCGGGGACACACTTACCTGGAGCCCCACAGTGAGTGAGTGGACAGTTCAGGATTTGGACCCAGGCCCACCCCAGAATCTGGGATCCCACTGGTTGGCCTCATTGCTGTGGTCACATCCTGGGCAGTCATAGTCCAGAACTTACCTCAGTGCCTCTTCTTTCTCTAGGGCTGGGCTGCGGAAGGGCTGGTCATAAACTTTCCTGTAGATGGTGGGCAGCTCAAGCATCCTTGCGATTTGAATGTTGCACACTGGATCATCCACTTTATCTAACAAGCCACAGGGGAAAGCAGGCCACAGAAATTACACTGAGATTAGTTCTTTCCCATGTCCAGACTGCTGCCAGGACAACAGTAAACGGAGCACTTGGTGGGTCTCCCTCCTCAAGGATGCCCAGGATCACAGTCTAAACGCACTGAATGGTTCCCAGTCATCCTGCGAGAGGGGATGCGATACCCTAAGTGACACAGGCATGGCCAGAGACCAGGGCTAGGGAAAGCGCATGAGTGTATTCACTGATCTGGCACAATGGTGGACAACTGGGCTGTCCTTGAGATTTCCAAGGACAAACCAGCCAGAGCGGTGCAAAGGGCACCACTCAGATGACAGAGAACTGTCACACTTTTGATTAGTTGTTTTCTTTCAAAGTTAATGGACTCAATGGTGTTCAAGAAATTTCCATCATTTCGAAGACTATGAACACTCTTCCCTAAATGGATTCACACTCAGAGACTCTACTATGGTGTCCAAATGTTGAATAAAATTTGTCAGCCATATACAATGAATCACTTGTTTTCTTTCCCAATTTATTTATAGTGACCTCTTCAAAATAAAATTAAGAAATGCTACTTTTCTAAAGAAAGCATGTTGTTCCTTCATTAGAGTTAAATCTTTTTATTTGAACTTTTTAGAAGTTTGACTTTTCGCTGAATGAGTTTACTGGACACACGCACAGAATAACAACCAATTTGGCAGAGATATCTTGTGCTTACAATAAGCAGTGGCGTAAATTTCTCGCTCTCCTCTGTACATGCGGACGTGACCTCTGATCCGGATAATGTCCCCAATTTCTACCTTTGTCCTCTGCGCAATGGTCTCTTGCAGCTTCTTAAGCTGTGAGGTTAAGCTCAGCTCTCTTGCACTTGGAGCAGCTGTAGTTGTTGGGGCCAGAAGGAAGGAGAGAAATGCGTAACAAAATCACTTCACCACATTTGGGAGAGAGTCTGTGGTAAGACCGACAGGAGACATTTATTTGTTCTACTTCTGATTGGTTGCTCTACTGTAGGAAATCTGCATAATCTTTCGAAATCCTCTACTGGATAAAAGGCATAAGGCTTGACAACCCAGTGGGTGAGTTCCATTGTCTTCTTTCCTACCACTGCATCGCCTGTGCAAAGGGCTCTACACCTGCCTGAGCTGAATTCTGTGTGAGTTCAGCCGGGTTTGGTGGCAATAGCTCTAAACAACCCTTTAAAGTGTCCTTGCTGGGAGACAGAGGCCTGGCCTGAGGGGAAAGGTGCCCAAGAGTCCCCATTTGTGGTTGTTTATGGGGAAGGCAAATTGACCAGAGTTTGATTTTCCACCAAGGTGCTCAACACCCTAATCTCTCTCACTTTTCTTTGTTGAGTAACTAGGCTAACCTTCTCTTTCTCTCTCTGTCTGTTCTAAGGACTTTATAACCTATCAGTGCATCTAATCCTCACAACCACTCTTATTATTAGCCCCATTTTTCAGATGAGGAAACTGAGTCACACAGAGGTCAAGCAACTTGCCCACAGTAAAATAACTAGTTAGCAACAAAGCTGGAGTTCAAACCCTGGCGGTCTCTGACTCCAGAGCCTTCCTGCTTATTCTTTATTCTCTGCTGCCTGACCCGTGAGTATAATTACATTTTCCATGGTTATAGCTCATGTGTGTAAACAATTTTGTGTTGTTTTTCTGTCTAGCATCACTTCAAATACACATATGTATCCACAGAATCTATACAACTCAGCATTTTAAATAACAAAATAGCATTCTGCCATGTTCATATGCCACAGTTTGTTCAGCTAATCTCGTTAAATATTTCTTCCTTCTTTCATAATTTTTTATTTTGGTTTTTATCACTACCACTGTATGGGGCTGAGAGGTCAGCTTGGGTAAAGGGAGTCAGACAGACCTGGCTTGAATGTCAGGTCACTTCTTATTAGCTGTGTGACCTTGGGCAGACTGCTTAATCTTGCTGTACCTGTTTCCTCAGTTATGATGTGGATTTAACAGTGCCCTTCACATATGGAGCTGTTGTGTATGATCTTAGTTAACCCTTACATCATGAGCTTAGCGCAATGTCAGATCTATAGGAAACATTCAATAAATGTCAGCTACTTGTGAAAATGAACAATTAAGCCCTCAAGACAAAAATTTTGTTTTCTTTGGGGTCTTTCATTGGGGATTACTGGATAGAAAAGTACAAACAGGTTTAGAGTTCCTTACATATTATCAGAATGTTTGCCAAAAAACCCCCAATCAAACCATTCTCTTTTTATAAGGTGTCACCAGCAATGTGTGTGGGCTTACAGCTCCTATACTGGCTTCAGTCATTTGGATTTTTAACACCTTAAAAAATACATAATGATTCTATAATGTTTTATTTTTGCTTTTAAATTGCCAGAGAGACCATGTGTTTTTATATAAGATGATCTGCTCTCTGCATTTCTTTATGTATAAGCCCTTCATATCTTTTGAACACTTTATGTTCATTTCTGAAAAAAATGCAGGGAAGCTTTATCAGTTATGCTTATTACATCCACTCTCCTTATTCCACTGCTTTCTTTTTTATGTTTATTTGATTTCATTTAATACATAAAAGTTTGAAAAAAATGTTTTAGTTTATCCCTCTTGTCACTGATGATAGCTTTCATTGCTTTAACAGCTTAACATATAAGAGCTTAACATAGATACCCCCATATTTATTGTGATAAATACACAACTCTATCTTCTTTGGGTTATTTTATGTAAGCTGTAAGACAGTGATCACAGTTACCTCTTTTTTAATACTGTTATCTACTTGAACCAACAACATTTGTTAAATGCTTACTTATTTCCTGCTGTTGTATTATTTCTGCTTTGTCATATACTAGGGTTCCTATAATGGAATGAATAATGGTCTATTGATCAAATTTTGTGCTTCTTAATCTAATACAACTTAGATAACCATGGCTCTGTAATGTGCAAAGGCATTATTACTTTTGACACACTGACTATAGTAAGGGAAACAGCAACCTAAGGAGCTCGGAGAACTTTGCATAGACCAGTAACCAAGAGCTTGGAATCTAGACACACTCAGCATTAATGTTACTCAGTTTACTGGGTTTCTTCAGAAAATACCCAAGTATTACTTTTTAAAAGGTTATTCTGTCTGGGTTCCTATCCCTAAGTCCTCTTCCATTTAGGCTGAACTTTAAAAGTATTTATAAATTTCACTGCCATGATTCAGACATTATAGGTGATAATAAATGCTTCATATAGCACTGCTGAAATGATCAGACTGAGGGCTGGTCTGAGAAAAAGAGGCTCAGCTTTCATTTAAAGGGTGAACCAAACTGCCAAAAGAAGGGCTCAAGCTGTGTAATTTAATGAGGAGAATGAGACAGTTGGAGCCTGACAGAATTTCATTTTAAGTAGCCTATTCCATGCTGAAAGATAAATCCTCTTTAAAATTCTAATATTAAGCTCCAAGCTTTAACTTTTCTCATAAGCTAAGTCCAAATGGTACAATCAGTGTGACATTTATAGGAGTTAATGTTATATTTTTATACTGTAACTGACTAGAACATGATTTTGACTCAGACTAAATTTCGTTTAAAAAAATTAGTCTTCAATGGACACTTTCCAGTGGAAAGCTTTAAAACCGAGGGCGATTAAATTAAAAGGAGAGAATGGACTAGTTGGGAACAATTTTAAAATATCACTTCATATATAACATGATGAGAATCACTTTCAGGCTTTCTCCTTGTACCCTTACCCTCACTTTTTATTCCCAAAGCAATTTCTGATTAAGGCTACCAACTGTGACTGTTCATCTATTCATCTACTTACAGATATTTAAAAAATCTCACTTTCAGTATTAATAGACATTTTATCTAAAAAATTACTGAATCATATAATATTTCGGCTGCCATTTATTTTAAAAAAGAGAGTTGATTTTGAAAATTAAAACAATGTCAAAAACAACAGTCGATAAACTACAGCCCATGGACCAAATCTACCCACAATCTGTTTTTGTAAATAAAGTTTTATTAGAACACAACCATGTTTGTTTGTTTATGTACTGTCTATAGTTGCTTTGGTGTTAACAATGGCAGTGTTGAACAGTTGAGTTGCAGACCATATGGCCCACAAACCAGAAGACAATTATTGTCTGGCCCTGTACAGAAAAAGTCCGCTGACCCTTGGTTTAAAACAAGTATGCATATTGAAACTACACCTTCTGATTGAAGATCGTGACAATACCACAACCATAAATCTGCAAATAATTTTAATACCCTGGACATATATGAAAGTTCAAATATCTGATTGTCTTATAGGTTTATTTCTTACCTCTGAGATATCTGCGCAAAAACCTGTTGTCTGCCTTAAGTTTTTTCTAACCTGCAAAGCTTCCTAAGCTAAGTAGTACCACTGATATAGATGTTCCCAAATTAGGAAATAGGAATACCAAAGTTATATGATCGTGATGGCCAAATTCTAAATATAAATACATCAGAAAATTAAGCAAAGGAGCATCTCACTGGTCAGTACAGTCAAAGTAGGAAGTTGAGATTCTGACAGGTAATGTCAAAAAAAAAAAAAAAAGAAGAAACTACTCCAAGTGTTACACATTCTTACCACACGTATAACAAGAGGACATAGATAGTAGATGTTAGATATCAGAGCAGGTAATATTTACTGAATAACCCCAGTGTATATGGCATCATAATGCATATGCTATAAAACAGAGAAAAACAAGGCCCCAGTTTCCATAGCTTCTCTAGAACCAAAAATGATCACCACTATTGCACAATATGTATATTTTTAATATTATGAACTTATGCAACTCAAAAAACTACCTAAGGACTATTAAAAGAGACTCAAGAAATTCCAAATGCTGTTTCAGTTATAGTCAATGAGTTCAATATACTATTTTAAACTTCTTTTTTAGTTTATATTATTTAATGGCTAACTTCAAGGGAATCCTACCTTACCTTCTCATCAGTCTTAGAACTCCTGGCATATTTGTTTGAACAAGCTAGAGATTTCAGAAAATTTAGATCATGGGAGCATAGATGTTAGTGGCAACCACGTCAGGGCAAAAGCTTTCAAAAAAGCTTTGGTCAAGTGATATGCCCAGAGCAAGGGGATTCTCACCTGATCAGCAATTAGGCTAAACTATCTTGACTTGTGGAATAATGGCATGGTAAAAATGAAACACTGAAACTTCTAGTAACTATTCACATTCCTGTAGGCTTAGGAGGAAGTGAGCACCAAAGAAATGAGAGCAAGAAAAGCAACTGGCTCCCCACTAATATCAGTTTGCAGAGCAGCCAAAGTTCTGGGTGTAGTGCTTCAAGTTGATCAATGTAATTCACCAATGAATAAATGTGAAAATTAGTACTCCAGCTACTCTGCTGAGCTACCCTGAGTAAAATCTACTGGTTAGCTGTAAAGGTAAAGAAGGGTGGCAAATAAAATTACCTGATGAGGATCTGGTATTATTCAATTTCTTCCAGCAGATGCAGTTTATAACTCCAGTGCTATCATCCACTGCAAGAGAAGCGTAAAAAAGTGTAGAACAGAGATATGGGCATTACAGGTGAATTAGCACATTGCCATTGCATTCAGCCAAACTGTAAGATGACATTTTCAATAGCCTGCTTGGGCAAATCCCTGAGCCAACTTTTCTTCCACCCTTAGAAATAATCTCTCACCACAATCCAGTGGGAATTGCTTGTCTGCAATGTCAGTGTACTACATGAGCCCAACAGAATGTAGTCAGCATTTCTCTTACCCTATCTCAAGGGTATTAACCTCTCCTAAAAACGGTGTCCTCAGGAAGTTAAGTGCAAAGATCTCAATATCTGTTAACATGTAAAATCAGCCCTGGGCTCCAACCTGCAACCAGAGACCACTGCCTAATCTGTGGTTAGAGGCACTCAGAGCACAGCCATCTGTCACCATGTGCTCTCTCGCTAGCTTGCTGACTTACCAAGACAAAGCATCCCAAGTCTTCTGGCCTAGGCTTCTCTCTGAAAGAGCTTCTACCCTGTCCTTACCACTGCAGGGGATGTAAGGAAAGCTAAGCATATCACAGAAGGGCAAAGTTTTATTTTCATAATAAAAAATAATTATACCTTGGTCACACAAGCAGTATTGGTCTGGCTTATTTTAGCCACAGTGCCAAAAAAAAAAAAAAAGAATTTCCATTGTACTTGGATTTATAACTGCAGAAAAATTTGCAGATGTTTCAAGGATGATAGGATCAAGGATGAAAGGTGTTTCTCTTGGCCTAATTTCTGACAATCTCAGAACAGAGGTTGATCAACATGGGTTCAGTGGGCTTAATGATTTTTAAAAACTCATCAGCTAGACTGTTGTAAAAACACATGTAATAAAGAAGAAACATATGGCAAAATTTCTTTATTGCTTGTTTAAATCTGTGTTTAAAGCAGAAGCTGAGAAGAATACTTCTTATACTAAAATAAATTCTAGATGGATTTTATTTTATTAAATACAATATAGGTAAACTTAAGAAGATGAGAAAAAAATATGGGTGAATACTTTCAATCCTGGGCTTACGTTGGTGGAGGGAGATTTCTTTAAACAGACCTGAAAATCACAACTCATTCTAGAAGTCTGATATATTTGACCAACTAAAAACTAACACTGTATAGCAATTTTCCAAATAATGGAGTTAATATCTTAATATATAAAGAACTCATACAAATTAATAAGGAAAAGACCAAAACTATAAGAGAAAAAGTGGCAAAGAAAAAGAATACGCCATTCATGGAAGGTACAAAAATGACCAGCAGACATATGTCAGTATGCTAAATCACTAGTTACCAGAAAAAAGAAGCAAATTTAAATAACTTCTCAACTACTAGAATGACAAATATTAAAAACACTGATACCCTCATATGCTGTTAGCAGGAGTGCAAATTCATACAAATTTCTAAAGACTAAGTTTGGAAATGTGTATCAAATTTTGAAATGTTTATATCCTTTGACTTAGTATTTACTTCCAGTAATTTATCCTAAAGAGAAAAATGGAACAAATGCACAGATATATATATTTTGTATAAGGCTGTTCGTTATAATATTGTTTATAGTACTGGAAGTTGGAAATAACCTAAATGTTTATAAATATATAAGTGGTTAAATAAATTATAATGGCATGGCATATGAGAATACAAAGTTATAATGAAGATCCATGGTCATTGCTATTAATCTCATTGCAAAACAGAAATTATATATATATAGTCATATATATCATATATAAACTAATTTATGTAAAACATTAAATAGTGTGTTTTGACGGAAATGATCTTAAGACATTAAAATGCTAATAGCAGTTTCTTCTGGAGTATGTAGAAGGAACCCCATATTCAATGTATACATTGACTGTAAGCCTAATTCCAGAAACATTAAAAACAGAAAGAAATAAGGCATATCCATATTTCTTCATATTAGGAACATGTTAGAAAAACTAGGAAGGATGTTCACCTAAACACTGATATTGTTTTTATCTGATTTACAGCATTTCACATGAGCTTTATGTACTTCATTAAAATTTTCTCTAGCTTTAAATTTTATTTTATAGTGAGTATCATTTTAAGAAGCAAAAAAAAAATCAATAAGGACATTTTGAGTTAAAAAATAATGTATGACACTTCTAGGCACACTACTTCTCTGGCCAGTTTAAAATTTTGCCTTATAATTCTAAGTCAAAAAATATTGGCACATGAGTATTTGTTCTAGAAAATGTGAGGTCATTCTGGTCTTGACTGTAGTCTCCCAGGATTCTAGGTCTGAGCTTGAGTTGCTGCCAGGTGCTCTGTGTGCTCAGGGCACTGCCACCAAACTCTCTGACTTCCTGGTTGGTAACCTCTCCCAGCAGACACCGCCCTGGCATCCTGAGGCCTGGCTACTGGAAGGCCCTGGAAGGGGAGTGTTCTTGCCATGCTGGGCAGTGTCCTCCCTAGCTGGGCAGCATGGCCTGGGCTGCCGGCCTTTTGTTTCAGCCATGGGACGAATCAGGGTGAGCAGGAAGCAACCCCAGCATATAGGCCTGCAGTGAGTCAGGAGGAAGAGGACCTGGGACAGCAGGAGTAGCCACCTGGCAGGTGGCCCGAGAGCCAAGCTGGGCCTGAGAACAGCAGGGTATGTGCAGCTCTCTCTTGAACAGGCCTCGCAGGAATTAAAGTCCCAAGTGTTTATACTCTCAATTACTTCAGCCTTCAGACGCTTTTCATTTCCTCACAAACCACAGATGTGCCATGCTCTCACGACATCCAGTCTAAGAGAAATGTTTATTGGGGAAGAGTCAGCCATATTGCCTTCATCTCTTTATGATGGGAAAAGGGGTTAAATGAAACCCCTTTAGGTCAGAGGCATTATATCTGGCCTGGTTCTACAGCCAGGACTGATGTCCTCAAATAGCCTCATTCTGATCTAAAAATCAGAAAATTAAAAACCAGATGCAGCTGATTTTGGGGGGGGTGGGAGGAGGGGCATGGGACAGAGAAAAATCTTTCTTTTTTAAAAAAAACTTTTTAATAGACTTTATTTTTAGAGCAGTTTTAGGTTCACAGCAAAAGTGGGCAGAAGATACCGAGGTTTCCCATTATCCCCTGCCCCCTCACACGTATAGCTTCCGCATTACCAACGTCCCCACCAGAGTGGTACATTGGTTTCAATTGATGAATCTACATTGACACATCATTATCAGTCAAAGTCCATAGTTTACATTAGGGTTCACGCTTGGTGGTGTATATCCTGTGGGTTTGGTCAAACGTATAATGACACACATCCACCATTACAGAATCATACAGAATAGTTTCATTGCCCTAAAATTCCTCTGTGCTCCACCTATTCATCCCTCCCTGCCCCCCAGCCCCTGATTAACACTGATAGAAAAATCTCTTTTTCTTTTAGAATTTGAGTTCTATGGAGACTACACAGCACACTGGAGTCAGTAAAGAGATTGGACCCATCAGTGGAACCTTGAGCAAGTAACTGAGCCTTAGTTTTCTCATCTATAAAATGGAAATAATATCTGTCTTTTCCATTTCAAAAGACTGGGAGGAGAATAACATGAAATTACGCATGCATAAGTGCTCCGTAAACTGACAGATACTATCATTTCATCACTGGTACTTGGAGAGGAAGTACAGATAACGTACTTGCCAGCAGCTGGGTATGCTGTAGGAACTTAGTGAATGTTTGTTGAACTGCCTGGAGAAACAGAGAACCAGTATCTATGGTAAAATAAAGCAGAGAAGAGATCCAGTATGGGGATGCATGACAAGATGATCTATTTCAGAGTTCTAAAAAAATACAAGCTGGGAAAAAGCAGAGGGCATGAGAAATCTCATCTCTCACATGTTATTTTATAAGCACAAGACAATCATCCCCAGGAAAATGAATATATGTTGAAGAAATTGTATCTGTAAATTATCAGTCATGCACAGACTGCCAATGAAATGTTCTTGGTCACCTAGTTCAACTGCCTTCTCTTTTTCCCAAGTAGAAAAAGAATACAAATCCAAGTGAATACAACAAAAAGTGACAATGTCAATTATAGCAAAGGTTGGAATTCAAAGTTAAGCTTCCCACAAAATATCCAGCTTGGCCTCTTAACTACAGAGAATCTTAGGCAATATATTAAAATGATTACATTAAACACAATGCAAAAAAAAAGTCAAGACCCATGACACTAAAATCATATCCTAATAGTTCACTGGTGTCCAAACTACAGAAACCCTTTATTTAGTTTCTATCACCATAAGGGAAGGGAAATTTTCTGATAATGGATATTTACCCCTTTGGGTACCAAAAAGCTTTTTTTTTTTAACTGTTCTGGATATAAATCTTATAAATTATTTTTCATATCTCCCTGTCTTCTTAAAGAGTCTACTTTAATGTTAATCTGGCCTTTTTATTTTAAAGGTATCAATATAAACATATATCACCATCCTTTGCTATTTATAGCTATGCCCTAGGTATCAGGTATCTCTGATCAACCAGTGACCCTAGACTGTAGTTTAATTCTTCTGCCTCCTAGCTCCCCAGCAACTGTCACCTGACAATAGTCATCAGTATCATTCCCACCCATTGCCTCATTTTACACTTAGTCCATGTTGGTGGCTGCAAATGGTTCCCAATAGAGGACAAGTGCATGGGGGTTATGAGAGGCCCCAGCTGCTCTGAAAGGCTGGGGTTGCTTCAAATTCAATGTCCAGCTAAGTGGGGTCCTTCCACATAAACTCAATGTCAGACACAATTGTTCTTACCTCCACAAATGTAGAAAGCATCTCTTTCTCTCACTCCAATTACAGTTCCCAAGATATCTACCTGTTTTATTGGATGCCCACTGTAAAAAAATACACCTGAAATTAAAGGGAAAAAAAAGGCAAAGTCCATATAACGTATGATGACGTTTTCTGCTTCAGTAAATGTTACCTGTGTCAAAAATCAGTGGCATGCTGCTTGCTAAAATTTCAGACTTAAGAATCAGCTCCTGACAAATGCCAAACCCCAAGAAATTCAGATGTCTTTTCCTCAAGGGTTATAAGTAGAAAGTGTGGCTTTAAAGAATCTTGTACTAGCACAGAAAAGAGAAAACCAATATTGTCCAACTAGATGTGGTTAACTTCTTTCCACTTGTGAGAATGAAATGCACCTGCCTGTAGAACTCTCATAAGGGCCTAAAAACAGCCGCAGTATTATGAGACACAACACAGTACTATACTTTGAGGGACTGGAAAAGGAAAGAGAGAGGAAACCACGAGAAAAGGCTTCTCTGGCTTTTCTAGGAAACCAGTCATCATTTCTACGAATTAGCAGCAGCACTTTTTTTTTTTTTTTAAGAAAAAGAGAAGATGATGAGGTTACGAAACACTACCCTCTGGGGCCAGTAGATTACGACTCAAAAACTTCTCTTTTTAAAATTCTATTTTCAAAGCCTAGGCAACAGACGCCAGCAGGCAGGTTCCCGCCAGAGGAGAAGTGTGAGAGGAAGAACCCTACCCACCGACTCCCGGAGGGCTTTCTTGGACTCTGTGACGGAGATGGAACAGAGGGACTCCTGGCAGCAGTGAGCCCTCAATTCCCATCCGAGACTCCAGCGCTGTCCCGGCTCCCGTGGGGCCCCCAACATCCTTACCTGAACTGCCTGTTTGGGCTTAAGCTACTTGCGTTGTGTTCCTGTCACCTGCAGCTAAAGAGTCTGGACTAAAATCCTCTCCAGCCATTTTTTTTCTCCCTACGATGACCGAATTCTTTACTTTCAGAAAGAGGCTATAAACTTGTAAATGGCGACTTCCTTTTCAAATAAATACATGAATTGCAAACAAAGAATCAGTCATGGGCTTCCCTGGTAGCCCAGTGGTTGGGAGTCCGCCTGCCGATGCAGGGGACACGGGTTCGTGCCCTGGTCCGGGAAGATCCCACGTGCCGCGGAGCGGCTGGGCCCGTGAGCCACGGCCGCTGAGCCTGCGCGTCCGGAGCCTGTGCTCCGCAACGGGAGAGGCCACAACAGTGAGAGGCCCGCGTACCGCAAAAAAAAAAAAGAAAAGAATCAGTCATCACTTCAGGTATTTGGCCACCCTCACCCTCTCTGGTTCTCGCCAAGTCTGGTCAGAGTCTGTCTTCTCCACATCCATGGGGAGAGGGGACCCCACAGCCTGAACCCTGAAGCCCTTCAGAACCCCCAGAATGGCCTCCACTGATGGTTCTCTTGTTTCCCATGCGGATAAAGGGGCTGGGGACCAATCGCCCGTGGCCAAGTCCCCAGGGGATGGACAAGGAGCTTCTGAGCCTCAGTTAGCCAGAGATTCCAGGGGAACGAGATGTGGTTTGAAGATGTCAAATTCACCCAGGCCCTCCCCCTAGCAGAGGCATACTTTTAAAGATGACTTAGTGGACTGGAGACCGTGCAGAGGGCAACCTTGGGGGACAAGAGCTGAAATGGCAGAGCCACATGAGGGAAGGAGCCTGGGTCCCTGTGTCAGCCCCGGAGCAGAATCCCTTCCCTCCAGGAACACTTGGACTGAATAGGGTCAAACTGCTTCCACAGAAGATCCGTGAAATCTTAAGAGCAGGACAGTTCTGACTGACTTCTCCTGAGTTCTTACCATTGAAACCCAGTGATGACCTGTGGGGAGGCCCTCAGTCCTCCAGCCCTACCTGCTTGCACTGATCAGACACAAAGGAGAGAGGGCACCTTCAGGGGAGGGTGACCCCCATAGGACCTTTGCTGGCAGACTCGTGCTTACTGCAGCAGAAGGGAAGTTTAAATGGGGAGAATGAGCCTACCCCAGGGTCAGGGGCATGGCATCCTCTGCTGAAGTGTGCCCCACCATCATGCCCTGACACGCTTGTGTGCAGAGACAGGCTATGGTATGGCCCTGCTTTGGTCCAGCTTTGCTGTAGGGCTGGGGCGGGGGGATGAGGGTGGCCTGAGCTCCAGACTGGTCTCTGGCTGCAGTCAGCCCTTTCTGCTTCCCCAAATGCGCTGGACTTTCTATCTGTGCGCTGAGCAGAGCCAAGTTAGAGAGAGCTCTTTCCTAGAACCTGACTGGCCTCTGTCTCCCCCAGCCTAACTGATGGTCTGTCCTGGTTGCCGGGCATTAGAGACAGTGTGCTCCTGGTGCCATCAGAGACCATACACCCCCCAGGGCTCTGCGTGGCTGGTGTGGCTCCCAGGACACCGGCAGTGGGAGGCCCTGTGGACCCATGGAGGGCCTGCTGCCTGCCCCTGAAGAGTCTTTCCAGCTGGTCCAGAAGCCACTGTGGGGTGCTCTACTGGTGATGTTGAAAGCTTGAGACAAGCCCCAGGATTCTTTGGGTCTTCCTGGGACACCCTGGTATGTGCCGCTATGGTGGTTTTTATAATGAAGAGCCGACACACTTTAAGAAGGGGAAAAGAGCCAGCCAAAAGGTGTTCTGCCTGGGCTGAAGTATACAGAAAAGGCAAGTATACAGAGAAGAATGGACTGACGACACAAGCCAACAAAGTCGTCAAGTCACCTGTGGTAGACGCCAGTCCTCCAACATTACCAACTCTGCACTGGGCAACACTTGAAAAAACCTGAACAGGTCTCCACTGGAGGACACAGTAGACTTTCTTGAAAAAAGACAGAAAAGGGAGCCCCCTAAACTTTTTTTTTTTTTAATTAACTTTTAAATTTATTTTTGGCTGCATTGGGTCTTCACTGCTGCGCGCGGGCTTTCTCTAGCTGCGGCAAGCGGGAGCCACTCCTTGTTGTGGTGCGCAGGCTTCTCATTGCGGTGGCTTCCCTTGCTGTGGAGCATGGGCTCTAGGCACACAGGCTTCAGTAGTTGTGGCACGTGGGCTCAGTAGTTGTGGCTCACGGGCTCCAGAGCACAGGCTCAGTAGTTGTGGCGCACGGGCTTAGCTGCTCCGCAGCATGTGGGATCCTCCCAGACCAGGGCTCGAACCTGTGTCCCTTGCATTGGCAGGCAGATTCTTAACCACTGCGCCACCAAGGAAGCCCCTAAACTTTCATCTCATAGACTGACAATGCTCGTCTTCAAGGAGAGAGTCGCTCAAAGATGCAAAAAAACAAGGAAAAACATCATAAAAGCAACACAAAGAGAACAATGGAGGACAAATTAGCAGAAAATAACAGATGGTTTGAATAAAATCACAAAGAGAAAATTGATTGAGGAGGATATAAACTGCTTGGAAACAAAGAAGAAAGTTGGCCCAGTATATAGAAACTTGAACTATACACGTCAGAAGCACAACCTGAACAAGAAGAAGGAGGACCTCCCTGGTGGTCCACTGATTAAGCCTCCGCGCTTCCAATGCAGGGGGTGCAGGTTCGATCCCTGGTCAGGGAACTGAGATCCCACACGCTGCACAGTGTGGCCAAAAAATAAAAAATAAAAAAGGAGGACATGGAAAAAGCAATGGAGAGAACCACTTCCTTCACACTAGAATCTCCTCTATGGGAAAAGAACTTGAGAAAGCTGGATGGCAGCTCTATCGACTGAGAGAAAGCTTGATGAGCTAAGAAAAGAAAATAACAACAGATACTGGCTCATGCTGAGTTTAACTTGCAGCCTTTCCCAAGTGGTCCTTTCACTCCTGCTGCCTTTGTTCTACATGCAGCCCACAGAGCTCCAACCATATCAGGGGATCCATCCCCTGGATCATCAGGTCCCCAGGAAGGAGGAGGGTCACTCTGGAAGGGCTCAGGGACCCAGGGTCACAGGTAGCTTTGATTCAGCTTTCACAGCAGTGACAGCCACACCCACAGCAAGACATCTCCCTTTTTTCTCTTTTTTAAAAGTACTTTTGGGACTTTCCTGGTGGCGAGGTTGTTAAGAATCCGCCTGCCAATGCAGGGGACACGGGGGACACATCCCTAACCAAACCACCACAGTCAAACTTCACGATATTCTATTAGTTTAACTCTAAATTCACAGGTTAATTTCGGGGAGTTGACATTCTACAACCACTTTGCAAGGCAATTCAGACACTAACTAGCCAGAGTAAGGTTGAATTTCACAGGTTAAGGACACTGTCTCCCACAAGAGACTCTCACTTCAAGCATCAGCCCCAAGCTTGAGGGTCCTTGGGCCATGCACACTTCTGAGCAACTGGCTACCAACACCCTCCACGACAACCTCAGGTTTGATACTTTAACAGAATGACACACAGGACTCAGGAAGGTGCTATACTTAAGATTACAGTTTTATAATGAAGGGGACAAACCAGGACTAGCCAAATGAAGAGATGCATAGGACAAGGTCTAGGAGAGTCTAAGCATAAAGCTGCCATGTCCTCAGGACACATCACCCTCACACATCAAGTATGATTACCAAGCAGGAAAGCTCAACGAAGCCTCAATGTCCAGAGTTTTAATTAGGGTTTCATTACATAGGCAAGATTGACTGAATCACTGCCCACCTGACAACTCAATCTCCAGTCCCCCTCCCCTCCTGCGGGGTTGGGTTGATGTCACCTGGCTCAAAGCCAACCCTCTAATCACATGGTTGGTTTTTCAGGCCTGAAAGGCCCCCACCCTGAAACTACCTAGCGGCCCAGCATGAGGCCCCTCATCAGCATAAACTCAGATGTGGTTCAAGGGCTCCACCATGAATAACAAAAACACTCCTATCATTCCAGAAATCCAAAGATCTTCCAGGAACCTCGAACACAGGCCAGCCAAATTCTTCATTACACATTTGTTTCTTTTCGTGTGTGTAAGATATTCTTTGCTGTTTAAACATTTCTAAATTTTATGCAGTCAAAATAAAAGGTTTACTTTTTTTTATGACAACCAAACCAAACACAACAACAAAACAATACAAAAATAAAAACCTAGACTAGTAGCATTTCCCACCCCTCAGAACCCTAGAGTACAGTGTAAAGAAGATCACTCTATGAAATTATGGTTAATGTCTTCTTCAACCATGAGGTTTTGAAACCAAGCAGGGCCCTCCTGGATACAAAAGCATTTCCGTGTCCCTCATTTTTTTTTTTTTTTTTTTTTTTTTTTTTTTGCGGTACGCGGGCCTCTCACTGCTGTGGCCTCTCCCGTTGCGGAGCACAGGCTCCGGACGCACAGGCTCAGCGGCCATGGCTCACGGGCCCAGCGACTCCGCGGCATGTGGGATCTTCCAGGACCGGGGCATGAACCCATGTCCCCTGCATCGGCAGGCGGACTCCCAACCACTGCGCCACCAGGGAAGCCCCCCTCGTTTCTTTTTTGTAGGAAAAAGGTTTCAGGATCCTAGACCTCCCTGAGTTCCAAAGGGCAGGTTCAAGTAGTTACTAATTAGGGGAGTGAGGGAATGCAGAAGCAAAGAAAAAGCAGTCAAGAAACAATAGTGCAGCAATAAAACAGAGTTCTAGTTCCCCCTCAAGGGATATACCTAATAGTCTGATATACATCTTTGAGTTGTTCTGCAGGAACTAAGACCCTCACCCAGGTGGAGTATGGTAACTACAAGCTGACACCCCAGATTGGTCAGAACCAGAAGGTTGATGATTGACATTCCTGGAATACCACCCTGTTACCTCACCACCAACCAATCAGAAGAAAGTCATAAACCCTGTAGCCCTCACCCCAAATGTTGCTTTTAAAAACTCTACCCTGAGAGGGGACTTCCCTGGTGTCGCAGTGGTTAAGAATCCGCCTGCCAATGCAGGGGACGTGGGTTCGAGCCCTGGTCCAGGAAGATCCCACATGCCGCGGAGCAACTAAGCCTGTGTGCCGCAACTACTGAGCCTACGTGCCACAACTACTGAAGCCCGTGTGCCTAGAGCCCATGTTCTGCAACAAGAGAAGCCACCACGAGGAGCCTGTGCAACGCAACGAAGAGTAGCTCCCGCTCACCGCAACTAGAGAAAGCCCACACACAGCAATGAAGACCCAACACAACCATAAATACATACATACATACATACATACATACATAAACTCTTCCCTGAAAACCATGAGGGAGTTTGGGTTTTTTGAGCCTGAGCTGCCTGTTCTCCTTGCTTGGCCCTTGCAATAAACCTCTCTCTGCTCCAAACTCCAACGTTTTGGTTTGTTTGGACTCACTGTGTGTCAGGCACACAAACTGGGGTTTGACAACAGTTTCATTTTAAAACCTACATCTGAAACATTACCACCAGTGACATAACAAAGATCAGTGGGAGAAGTTTTCCTTGGTTTGTTGTTAATACATTATACAGTTCTTCACCCACAGGAAGAGTTAAGCTCCTATAGCATCCCTGACACTTCCTTGAGTACCTACAGAAGATCTTTACGCAAGCCTGGCATTTGGTGTGAATTAATTTCTTCCTGAGGAGATGAGCTATGAAGACTACCAGACTGTTCTGGAAAACAGACAACAGTGGGGGAGGATGGCTGCCTTCCAAGGAAAAAACCAGATCATTTCCAACAATACTTAGAAAATGAAGGTGTGGTGAAAAATCTGTACAAAAGGCTTTAGTATAAGGTCATCCAAATATATCTGTACATAGAATGGGAAACACACAAAATGTGGTCTCATTAAAACTGCATGCTTGAGATTCTGAACTACTTCTGACTCATAGCTTTCTATTCATTCAAAATAGCAAAGAGAATTTAACCAAACTTCTCATATAGCACAGTAAACATGTGAAGATACATCCACAACTATGTAAATTACTTAAATTTACCCTAAACTGTATTTGCTATATTTGGGGGTATGAAGATCCTATTTTTAGTGACCACCACTCTAATTTTAAAAAATGATTTCTTTAACTTTACATTTATAATGCTTTGTTGCTCCAATTACTACTACTTGAGAGTCCACCAGAGGCCAGGCACTGTTTAAGTGCTGGGATTACATAGATGAACAAGGCACATGATGTCCTCCCTCTCAAGGAGTTTATTTTATTTTGATTCTCATCTATTCAAAATAAAACCAAACCCCACAAGAAAATCAGGCATGGTTAATCCTCATTTTACAATGAAGACACCTAAACTTTACAGGTGAGTCACATGCCCAGGCCAGGTAAGTGGTGAAGTTAGGAAAGGGAGCAAGGCCTGAGCTTTCCACCACAAGCAGGCCCAGAGAAAAACTGAGTATTTTTAAATATGAAAGATCTCAAACCCAGGTAAAAAACATTCTTCAGTACAAAGTTACTCCCCCAAGCATCTATTTAAAAAATAAAAATAAAAGAGACTGTTTTTAACTTGCACAGAAATGAACTTGTTGGAGGATCCAGGTTATGTCACTTTCAACGCCTGCAGCTGGAAAGGCTCTGCTAAGCCCCTAAGCCCCAGATTTCTGTAGCTTTGGGAAAGGGTGGGTGGGGTGCAGAGGCAGCACAGAGCAGCACACCAGGCCGACCAACCACATACCTGGCACCTGGTGGGACTCCTTCAAGTCCAGGATATCCCTGATGTAGAGTTTGGCGAAGGCTAGAAACACAGGATCCAAGCCCCACAAGAGGGAAGGAGTTTCCTCTTCACACCGGCTGGATTCAGACTGCATCAGGAGGCTGGGCTGTGGCTTCCAGCCAACCCTGAGAAGCTCTGCATCTAGAGCCGAAGAGCTAGATGGGAGACAAAAATCAGGACGCAAAGCTGTTAAAATGGATGAAATCCGCACGGCCCCTAAGCTGTTCCCAGACGAGCATCCCGAACTCTGGAAGGGGTAAATCCAGGGGTCCGGGGCCTGTCAAACTGCACGCCAGGGGCCTCCTAGAGCCGGTGGCCTCCTAGCGCCAGAAGGGCCAGGCCTGCGCGCTCCGGGGACCTGTAAAGAGGTGCTTCTCGAGTGAGGACCCGTGAGTTCCTTATGGCTCTTCCCCAGGAAACTCCTCTGACCCATGGGAGTGTTTCTCCTTCTCCAAAAGTACCCATTTCTAAACGGTTAAACACCGACTTTTCACTCTGGGGACAGATGGCCATATATGCGTACCCTGAAACCGCTTTAATGGGTGGAGTCCAGAGAGGAATGGGCGTCCTCGTGGCCACACAACAGAGGGGCAGAGTGGCTGGGTCTGTCCGTAGCCCTGCCGCTGCACCTTCCGGTGTTCAGGATGACACTGAGAAAGGGTGTAAGAGGAAACGAAAAACAGATCAGCCGTAGCCCCTCCCGCCGGGCCCGCGCCCGCGCCGTCGGCCCGCAAGTCCCCGGAGCGCGCAGGCCCGGCCCTTCCGGCGCTAGCAGACCACTGGCGCCCACGGCCTGGAAGCGCCGCCGCCGGCCCCGCCCGGAGCAGGAGCGCTAGGCCGAGGTCACCTCTGGTGCTCCCAGCGGGGGGTGGGGGTAGGGCCTGACACCATCCCTCGCGCCAGACCAGCCACTGTGTCCCCGCCCCCGCCTTTCCTTCGCGCCGCCCGCGGCCCCGCCCCATCCCCACGAGGCCACGCCCCACTCCGCCCACGGCCACGCCCCATTTTGCGTCTCGCGGCTGCTTGGCCGGATGCTCTCTTCCAGGTGGTGGCGGGGTTGGCGGGACTACGCAGGGTCCGTTTGACTCTAGCAGCGCTCTCCCTGAGCCTCCGCGGGAGGGCAGAGCCCAAATCACCGAGGCTTGGGAGCTGGCCCTGAAACTCCTGCTGCCCAAACCCCGTCTTCCACGTCCCCCTTTCATCCCGACCCCACTAGTCGTGGGTCCCTGAGCCATGACCTCCGAGAGGTTGGGACTGGTTCAGACAACTCTTTTTTTTTTTTCCGTCCCTGATATTGTAAATGAACACATAAACAAAGCAATACAAAAGCAGGATTACATTGTGGCGTATTTAAAATGTTTATTTACACTTGATAAATGATTTATTAACACACGCAATCTCTGGTACTGTACAGTCTCACTTTAGATAATGTCAGGATCTAAATTTGAGCCCTTGAGGGAATGCGAGGCCTTTGCTCTGCCCAAGACTAGCCTTCTTTGCAGGATCATGACAAAGTTTGTCTCCCTTCCTCTTACAATGTCTATACTACAGAATGTTGTACATTTAAGAATTTTGAAAACTGGCGTTCTGGTAAATGATGGCCACCTTGATGGTGCCTGTCCCCAGTAGTCCTAATTTAAAGTGAGAAGAGATAGCCATGTTGCATTCTGATAAATAAATAAATAAGCCACATCATGACATTACTTGAGATGGCAGGAGTTCTTCCTAATTTACTCCTCTAAAATGTCAGGAGTACAGGTCATGTTGGCAGGCCATTCCCAGGGGAGGTAAGTGGTGGCCAGAGATAATTGCTAAACTATTAAGCAGAGAAGGAACTCCAAGCAGCTGGAACAGAAAATGTATGTCATTAGAACGATGGCATTTAATTTAATTACATCCCTGGCCACTGAAGAAGCTAACGAACAGACTCGTTGGTAAAGCATTGCCCAGACTCTACTGTGATGAACAGTTGGATCTGTCAAGTTTAAGATTTAATTAAGAGAAGACACCTTTCTAATAGGGGGAGGTTCTCTTCAAGGAAGGACACCCAGTATGACACCCAGTAGGACGGGTGCTTCCAGCTGGCTTGTAAGATGGGGAAAGACAGGTTGGGTGACATTTTTTGACTGTACACATCTGCTCTAGGGTGGAACTCAAGAAGAAAATCGCTACTGGGTGTGTGCAGAGCGCGAGAAGTTTTCAGCGATGACTCTTATGACTCTCAAGGGTAGAGTGCTGGAAACAACGGCCCTTGGGGACTCCAAGCTTACTGCTGGCCTTGGGGGGGTCACACCCTGTTGGGGTGACCAGAGCAGACTGCCCCTGAGGTCATCATTTACAGTGAAGGAAGGACTCCTTGGAGTCTAGGGATGCTCCTTTTGATCTGAGCTCAAAATGTGGAGTAGGGTGTGGAATGGAATTTTCTAGACTGCTGAAGCATCTAGAGGAGTTTGGGAGGATCCTCTTCCCTGTCATCTCCATCAGGATAGATTCCAGTTTCCTCAGGCCACTGCCTAGATGTGCAAAGGGACTGGACGGCTTTTCAGCTGGGGATTCCACAGCACTGCAAAGCAGATATTTCAAAACCCAACAGTCAACCCAATGCTAGGAACCTTCCTTATGGCTTCTCAATGTGAAATAACTTGGCTTTGCAAGCATGTCTGACAGACTAGACAATCCTTTCTAGAACGTTAAGACTTTAGGAAATTCTTCTGGAAAATGAGGTGTTGAACTGCATGTCTTCTACCTCAAAACGCAAACTGTCTTGCCTTAACCATTTTCGGCATTTTAGAATGTCTTTCGACAGGTAGAATAGAGTTTGTCCACTTGCAAGCTGAGTTAGATTCGAAGTTTAAATGAGTGGATGAGTAGTTTGAAGTTTATAATAAAGACAACTTATCAACATTCTTATTATGTTAATGTTATAACCCTGGGGGGCCATTTTCAGCCGCTCAGCATACTTTGAGCACTCTCTGTATGCTATGGGGGAGCACTAAGAATTTTTATTTCGCTGGAGCAAAAAGAGGAATATATTAAATAACAAAGCAAGAGGCTAAATTGCATGGCCTGAATAATAACTATGTGGATTACAGGAGGTAAATTGGGAGTGAAGAGAAGGGGGCTCATCAAGTAAGATAATATATGTAACCACTGGAACAAGGTAAGCACTCAATACATATAAGCTATTATCATCATTCACTATGGAGTGGGGATTTAAGCTGGACTTTGAAACTATGGAGGAACTATTCATTCATTCATTCGTTCATTCATGAAACGTATTTGTCAAGCACTTGTCAAGCACTGTACTGGACACTGCGGGGTAAAGAGGAGATAAGATAGATCAAGTACAGCCCTCATGGAGCTTCCATCCTGTTGGGGGACAGAGGAAAGACAGCAGACAAATAAATGAATAAAATAAGTACAGATTGTTCTTAGTGCTTTGAAGGAATTAAAAGTATATTATGATCACTCATAATGGGGTAGGGGATCTACTTTATACAGATCTACTTTGATCGGATGAGATGAGACCCGAAGATGGGAAGGAGCCAGCCACGAAAAGTGCTAAGGAAAGAACATTCCAGGCAGTGGTCAGAGTAAGCGTGAATATCTGGAGGCAAGAAAATACTTCCCTATTGGAGGAACAGAAGAGAGCAAGGCGAGAGTGGTTGCATTAGTAATTGGAGACATAAGCAGAAGGCAGGTCCCAGAGGACCTCGTAGGCCATGACAGGTTGGAATTTTATTCTCAGTCTCCCTATAAGTAAAGAGAGGGATAGTATTGTGATGGGGTGAGAGCAGGGCAAAGGTGCAGGATGAGCAAGGCATGTCTGTGGGCAAAAGCCAACACAGCAGCCTGGCTGGGGAGGGCAGCTGCAGCAGAAGCAGGCTGGAGACCAAGGTTTTAGCTAGATTCTGAATGGCTTGAATTAGTTTTTATTTTTATTCCCTGTAAGCAATACGGTGTTGTTGATTATTGATCAGAGGAATGATTTCATGAATTTAAAAAATTTCAGGGAGGGCTTCCCTGGCGGCGCAGTAGTTGAGAGTCCGCCTGCTGATGCAGGGGACACGGGTTCGTGCCCCGGTCCGGGAAGATCCCACATGCCGCGGAGCGGCTGGGCCCGTGAGCCATGGCCGCTGAGCCTGCGCGTCCGGAGCCTGTGCTCCACAGCAGGAGAGGCCACGACAGTGAGAGGCCCACGTACCGCAAAAAAAAAAAAAAAAAATTTCAGGGATACCTGCCGCATCTAACATACTATGGTAGGGAATCCAAAAATATGTAAGAAGACTTCTCTACCCAATTTACTGAATCTATTCTAAAAATTGCGTCTAGGGATATTCACCAAATGACGGTGAAAAGACTAGTGTAAGAAAATACTGCTGGGTCTATTGCAGGGGCCTCACCTGTACCACTTCTCCTGCCTCCTCAGCGGTGTTGCTCAGTCCCCTGCCATGTCACCTGCTCCCGCTCTCTGGCTTCCCCTGGGCATATCCGCAGGCTTTCCCCTCTTTTTAAATGTCATTCAACTTTAAGAAAACAGCATCTCTGAAAACCCCAGCCCTTGAACTACTGTTCTCTCCCTCCCTTGCTCTCTGTTCAAAGTTAAATTTCTTGGAAGAGTTATATGCATTCCTCATCCACACTTCCTCATCTCTAATTCAATCTATCATCATTTGGCTCACCCTAACTTAACTTTCAACTATCTCTACCCCAGTCCACCACTCCACTGAAACTTCTCTCCTAAAGTTAACAATTACATTCAAATTCTCAAATACAATGGTACTTTCCTTTCCTTATCATGTTTCATCTTTTTTTCTGATTTTCTAGCTTTAGATGTTGATCTGATCATATTCTCTTCCTACCCACCCTGGTTTCCTGTTATCCTTTTGGGTTTCCCTTCTAACTTTCCGTTTCTTCCTTTGAAGTGTCCTCTTCCTCTGTTAATCTCTTACATACTGATGTTCCCCAAAGTTCAATCTCCTGCCCACTTCCTCCTCATCCCATGTGCTGTTACTGAGTAGCCTAATCCAAACCTATGGCTTCAACTGAACCAATATTCCAGGGACTCTCCCCTCTTCACATTCAGCCCAGAACTTTCTCCTGAGCTCCACATCTGAAGTTCCAGCTGGACACTCCTGGGTACTGCAAACTAAACCTCTTCCTCCATAGTTCTGTCCCTCTCTTCCCTATCTCGTGAACATCACCACCACCCGCCAAGTCAGAAAACTGGAATGTTTCACGGATATCTCCCTCTCTCTCACCCTTAGATGCAATTAATCACAAAGATCTGTCAACTCTGCTTCCTAAATATGTTTTCTTAATTTAGTCCCTCCTCTCTGCTCCCATTTGCCATAGTCCAGACTTTCATCATTTATTGCCTGGATCACTGCCATCACCTTCCAACCAGTCCTTCTGCCTCTAGTTGGGCCTCCCTCCAATTTATCATCTATGTTACTGCCAGGATGATCCTTATAAAATGTAATTTAGACAATGTTACTCCCTTGTCTAAAATCTTTCAATGACTATATGTAGCCTGCAAAGTAAAGTTCAAGTTTCCTTGTATTTCATAACAGGTTCCTCATGGCCTGGCCACGACCCAACTCTGTGGGCTCTTCTCCCACCAACCCCTCCTAGCTATCCTACTCTCTAGGTCAGCATCCCCAATGCTGTTCTGAGCTGTACTTCCTCAAGATGTTAATAAAAGTCTGGGCAAATGAGTTTGAGAAAGGATGAAAACACATTTCTACACAGTAATATGCATTGAGAATGTCCAAGAAATGAACAGAGTGGGTCAAGTTTGAGCACCAAACTCTATTAACATCTCAAGGAATTCAATCTGGGAAATGCTACTGAAGGCATCAGAGTTCCTGGAATACGCCATACTTTCTTTCGTTTCTCCCCACTCTGCCTGGGTTGTCATTCACTTATTAATCAATTAATTTTTAAAAACAAACGGTATGTCCTAAAGAGTGCAATATACTGGGAACACAAATGGCAAAAAGGCTCTAAGTAAGCTAAATAAGTAAACCCATGATTACAACATGTCACGATAAATGCTATGTAACTTGGCAGAATAAGGTGAGGGACCTGACAGAGTTGGTGGGATCAGGAGACAGTAACCCTGCCTCCCCTTTTTTCACCTGGGTTATTTCTGAGATAGGTGTCAGTTTTCACTTGGTGTATTTTGAGTCCTAGTTGTTAAGTGCACGTATATTTATAATTGTTAAATTTTCCTGATGTATTGACTCTTATCTTTATGAAATGTCCCTCTTAGTCTCTAGTAATATTTCTTGTCTTAAAGTCTGTTTTGTCTAATATTAATATAACCACTTCAGTTCTCTAATGGTTACTGTTTGAATGGAATATTTTTTCCATCCTTTCACTTTCAATCTACTTACGTCTTTGAATCTAAGCTGTGTCTCTTGTAGACAGCATATAGTTGGATCTTGCCTTTTTATCCAGTCTGACAATCTCTGCATTTTGATTGGGGTGTTTAGACTCTTCACATTTAATGTAATTATTGATATGGTTGGACTTATATTTGCCATTTATCTATTTGTTTTCTATAGCTCAATTCTCTTTTTCATTCTTCTTCTCTGCCTTGACTGTCTTCTTTTGTGTTAAATATTTTCAGTGTAACATTTAAATTATTCTGTTAATTTTAAAAATAATTTAGTTTTTTTTAGGGATTATAATCTAAGGATTACAATATGCAACTTAATTTATCACAATTTACTTCAGATTAATACTAATTTAATTCTAGAAAAATATAGAAACTTTGCTTCAATATATCTCTATTCCCTTCTGCCTTTTTGTGCTATTATTGTCGTATATGTTACATCTATATATGCTATAAAACCAATGATACCATGTTGTAATTATTGCTTTAAATAATTGTATGTATTTAAAGAAGTTAAGACATGAGAAATAGATAACTGCAGTCTTTTATATTAGCCCATATAATTATCATCTCTGGTAATCTTCATTTCTCCCTGTAGGTATGGGCACTCCAAATTGAATGAGCCCCTTCAACTGTGGCAGAGGTATTGTTGGTATTGACAGCCTGCTCTGCCCTGACAGAACATCCACATTGGCCAACCTGGGGTGGAGGCAGGGAGGAGAATGGGAGGGGCCAGAATGCCACAGACTCCCACTGTTCTTACCTGAAGTTCAAGCATGAGCACTTTTCAGATTGTTGTGTCTCTTTGATCTATTCTCAGAAGGCTGAAATGGTTATTTTGGTTTTTTTTTTTTAAGGCCTGCAACATGCGGGATCTTAGTTCCCTGACCAGGGATTGAACCTGTGCCCCCTGCATTGGGAACGCAGAATCTTAACCACTGGACCGCCAGGGAAGTCTCGTTTTGGTCAGTTTTGTGATTGCATTTTGGGGAGATCATTGCTGATCTTCTCAACCAGCTATGGCTGGAAGTCTCTGATGGCAGGGCTTTCAGTTAACAGCAGATCCATTGGGTCAGGCAGGATAAGGTAGCCAAGAAATAAGAAGTAAAGGACTGAATCTTAGAACAAGGTCAGAAATTACCTAGTTGGAGAAAGCAGTTACTCACAGCCCATCCTGCCACATGGAGTTTGAGAAGATTCCTAAGTCAGCAGAAGGCACTGTGTGAACCAGTGCAATCCACTGGAGCACTTTCTGGAATGGGAAGAACTGGAATTGACATTAAGAGATGGCTGAGGGTGAGATACTGTCTAGGTCCTTACATTTAAATGAAGTAACCTCTCCTTCCTGCCTAAGTGGTCTGATTTCACCAAAGGGGATCCAGACATTAGGATGATGACCTCTGTAAAGATGAAGACAGCAGGAGGTAATGAGCTGGGGTTCATCCTGGAGGGCAGAGAACGACTTCCGATAAGGAAAACTTGTGTCCCAGGAGCCTGGCTTAAGTGCATGAGAAAGAATTTTGCATTTTGTATTTTAAAAGTCCGTATCTCAACGAAAGAAGAATGGTGGTTGCCAGGAGCTGGGGTGAGGAGCGAATGGGGAGTTACTAGTCAGCGAGTACAATGTTTCAGTTTTGCAAGATGAAAAGAGTTCTGGGTATAGGTGGTGGTGATGGTTGCACAGCAACATGAATGTACTTAGTACCGCTTAGTACCACTTAGTACCACTTAAAAATGATTAAGATGGTAAATGTTATATGTGTATGTTACCACAATTTTAAAAATTGGGAAAAAAAGCTTGTATCTCAGGGCAATGCTGGGCACGGTTGTGGTTCACAGTGAGTTAACTTATGTGACAGGCACCTGTGCACTACATTAGGCCTGGTCAATTAAGCCACAAATCTACACAATGTCTTGCCAAGGGTGGAGGTTCCTGTGCTTACTGGGTAGTTTATGAGATAGACGGACAATTTTGAATTGGAGTAATGCTTATAATGAGGTGAGTAGACACAATCAAACCTTGATTCTTGACTTTAAGTCCTAGCTGCACACCCACTCTTCTGAGCAAGCCCTAGAGTGTTGCTCTGACGGATGACAGATGTCCTTACAGGGGCAGAGCTGGCAACACAACTACTTCCCTAGTGGCTACCAGCCACCAGTGAGCACACCGGCTGGAAAATAAACTTCTGTATCTTATTCTTACATTCCTCTTCTTATTATAAACATGCTGCAAGGATTGTAAAGCACTAGGAGCTGACCAAGGATTAAGTTTTGGAGAAATGGGATTAATAGTCATAATAATAGGCCAGGATAAAAGGATTAACAAAAAGATCAAAAAGAAATGAGAACTTTTCTGGGGAAGGAAGTGGGAGGGAGGGATAAATTAGGAGTTGGGATTAACAGATACACACTACTATATATAAAATAGATAAACAACAAGGACCTACTGTATAGCACAGGGAATTATTGATATATTCTATATCTTGTAATAATCTATAATGGAAAAGTACCTGAAAAGGAATATATATATATTATATATATAACTGAATTACTTTGCTGTATTCCTGAAACTAACACAACACTGTAAATCAACTATACTTCAATTAAAAAAAAAAGAAATGGATATTTGCTCTATTTAGAATTAAAAATAAAATGAGAACTTTTTATGTAGGACCTTTGTAAAAGCTTATAATCCTGATCAAATAAATTATGTACAGACATTAAACTAATTAAAAATGATGGTGTGTTTTCCAATTTTTTAATGTTGACTAGATATTACTTATTTAATAACAAAAGTCATTTTAAAATTAGCATCTCTTGAATTTCACAAATGTGATGTTGAGTGAAACAAGCCATACACAGAAGAGAGTACGTACTGTATGACTCTGTTTACATAAAATGCAAACCAGGCAAAAGTATTCTATGGTGTTTGAAGTCAGGATACTGGTTACTTTTTTGTTGGGGGTGGTGACTTTCCAGAAGGGAGCATGAAGGGGGCTTCTGAGGATACTGGTCATTTAATGTTTCTTCATCTGTATCTATATTTTATTTCAATAAAGTATTTAAAAGTTTTTCATCCTTAGTATTTGAATTAGTTGCATTTAAAGTTGAGAGGAATTAAAAAGTGAAAACTTATTAAATTATAAGACCCCACATTTTGTGTTATTGTCACTTGCATAGACCATTTTAATGTTAATGTAATTCAAGAGATAAGATACAGCATCATCCTTCATTTTTCTTAATTATCTGACATGTGCCTAAAGGCTCAAGTAGCCATAGCATTTCATAAGCATTAGCATAAAGCTGGCTGATGGAATAGAATTTTATTTCTCTTACCAATTTATAATTCTCCCCAGGGCTACTTTCAATCAAGGAAAGATTGAACTCCCCAATGATGTCAAAGACAGTATATTGCAGAGGTTAACTAACAAGTCACCCGGAGAAGGTGGAACAGCCATTGTGCTGACATGTTCAAGAGCTAATCGGTTCTGATGATGTAATTTGCAGTAGTGCTTGATGTCTATTAGCCTGATGTGAGAGAGCTGCTGTGGGCCCGGAGGATTAAAGTGTGAAGCATGAGGGGTGAGTGCTTTCAAATGGAGAGAGACTTTTATAGAGCCAAGTGAATAAACCTGGTCATGCTGGTTACCCTACCTAGACAGCCTGCTCACTTCTTCCTTATTTATACAGATTTTACCAGGCCTAACACAGTCTCAACTCCAGGCTCACTTTATCCAAGACCACTTCAGTCAACACTGATGCTCCCTTCCATGAACTCCTGTGGAACTTACAGTCAGAATTATATGCTTTAGCACTTACTTCTTGAATGTTTATCATGTACCCTCAACTTGACCAGAAGCTACTAAGGACATAATTTTTTCTGTATCTCTCACTGCATAGAACCTAATGGTAGGCACAAAATTTAAATAAAAAATAATTGGGGCAAAATATTGATAATTGTTCAAGCAGAGGAATGGTTACACATGGGTTTCTGCTACTATCCTTTCTACTTTTGTGTGCTTGGAAATTCCCTTGATAGCAGGGTTGGCAGATTTAGCAAATAATCATGCAGGATGCCCTGTTAAATTTGAATTTCAGATAAACAATGAATAATTTCTTATTATTAATAATTTGTATTATATTTTGATATATCACCCATAATTTTTCATACCATTTAATTTAATCGTATAATTTTTTTTTTTTTTTTTGCGGTACGCGGGCCTCTCACTGTTGTGGCCTCTCCTGTTGCAGAGCACAGGCTGCGGACGCACAGGCTCAGTGGCCATGGCTCACAGGCCCAGCCGCTCTGCGGCATGTGGGATCCTCCCGGACTGGGGCACGAACCCGTGTCCCCTGCATCGGCAGACCGACTCTCAACCACTGCGCCACCAGGGAAGCCCGGGTGACCCGTATTTTATCTAGCAACCTGACTTGCTAGAAACTTAAAAACATAATTGGTGATTGATCCATGGGCTCAGAGAAAGTGGATGGTAGAAATGGTGCCTTTTCTCTTAGAGTGTGATCTGGTGTCACTTACCTGTTATAAAGGCAGCTTCCTATGCTCCCCTACTCCGCCCCAGAGGTGCCAAATCAGTATTTCTGCTGGTGGGACTCTGCACTTGTAACAAGATCCCAGATGATTCTGATGCTGTTGCTAGCTAACCTGATGTCTATGTTTTTAGTTTTTCTGATATGATCTTTTATTTCCTTATAGTGGCCTTATTTAAGCAATTTCTACTCTGTTTTTATGTCAGAAACTTCACTGAAGAGATGTTGATATTCTTGTTCCATGACTCACCCACTAAAGTTTACAAGTCAAATACTGTCACAAATATTCTATTTGCCTTTTGTAGTAAAAGATCCCCCTTGAATATTCATCCAATAGCCCAGCATCTTAACTACTAATTTATATTGTACTAATACTTATTCATTGTTATGAGAAGTAGTAGTTGGCAAATTTGCAGCTCCCTTTAGTATTTTAAGGGCTTGGGACTGTTCCAGTTTCAGCACTGATATTCATATGTCTTGTGCTGTCCCTCAGTCCTGGTTGCCCCGGCCGCCGTACCTGTAGTAAATGTCTCAGTAAACCACCCAGATCCCCACTTCAGGACCAAGGCACTCTTTTCACCAGCTGCTGGTAGTGTCAGCTCACAGTTGAGACCCTACTCAGGCAACTGCCTCACTCCAAATTATGCCCTGCCTCCAGGAGCTGTAAGCCATTGATGTAGCCCCAGTCCTCAATTCAGGATGTCTCTTGATTGGCCGTCCCAGCTCTAGAGCTCCCCGTGGGGACAGCTGAGGCCTCTGTTACAACTGCCTTGCAATTCAACTTCTCCCACTACCCAATCCTGCTTCCCTCGCTCCCTCGCAGAGGCAGCTCCTGAGCGCACTCCCTAATATACCCCTACAGGCAAATCTCAGAGTTCAAGAGTCTGGAGAAATCTGCCCTCCAATAGCTGGCACAGAATTGGGGTGGTCCTAGGGAAGAGATTCTGGAATAAGATTTTGGAGCTGGGTTACCTGCTGACTAGCTGGTAATGAAAACCCCTCACTAGTGGTAGGTGGAGGCCCTGACAAAGTAGCAGTGCAATTGTAAAACTTTCACCAGCAGCAAACTGGGGCGGGATGCCAGCAGAAGGGAATGTACTGGAGGGTGCAGCATTCTGGGCACCCAGAGGTTCAGGGAGAGTAGTAATTTAAGGACAACGGAATGAGTGTTACTGGCCACTATCCATGTATTGGGGAGAGACAAGAAAGGCTGACAGTGATTAATCACCAATTTGAGAGGCTGAGCCTCCTGAGGTTGAGGCCCAGAACTTAAATCATAAGGTAGCAGAGCTCCAGTGAAGACAGAATTCTCAATCCTAACAAGTCGGCTATGTCAAAATCATGGCCTTAACTGAGAAAGAATGAGATCCTGAGATATGGAATGAGGACATGTGGGTCGATGTCCTTGTAAATCTCTCCAGATTTCCTTGGAATCCTTTGGGCTATAGAAGGGACCTACTCTCCAGGTTAAAAGCACTCTTCACTTTTGAAGTTTATACAGAGATTTTTGCCTTCAAAGAAAACACTTCCTATAGATACACACCACTTTATATAAAATAGATAAACAATAAAAATTTACTATATAGCACATGGAACTATATTCAGTATCTTGTAACAACCTATAATGGAAAAGAATCTGAAGCTGCACACCTGAAACTAACACAATATTTGAAATCATCTAAAGTTTAATAAATAAAATTTTAAAAAATACTTCCTTTCCTCAAAGGATCTTCAGGTACTCTGCCACCTCCACTCCCCACCCCCAAAACCAACAACTAGGTTTAAGTCACAACATAAGCGATGGGAAAAAAAAGAGACTGTGTCTCAGAAAAGCTGTATTGGCGGAAGCTGGAAGAGTATATATAGATCTTGGGTATACGTGATCAAGGCAGGGAAGAACATAAAGCTGGGTAAGGAAGAACTCGTTTCTAAGAGATCTTGGGTATACGTGATCAAGGCAGGGAAGAACATAAAGCTGGGTAAGGAAGAACTCGTTTCTAAGAGAGCTCCTATGATATAGGAGCTCATCCTGGCAAGGACCCCAGGAGATGTTGCCATCACACTGCTAGGATGACTGTTGGAAGCTTGGAGAAAACATCATATCACATCGGTCTGCTGTATCAATGATATCATATTCATCACATTAGGTGAGCGGGAAGTGCCAGTAAGTTGAAGGCTTTGGTGAGATACTTGTGCATCAGAGGGTGGGAGTTAAACCGTACAAAAATCCAGGGCTGTTGTACATCAGTGAAGTTTTTAGGGGTGCAGAGGCTGGGCTATACTGGGACATCCCCTCCAAAGTAAAGGACAAATTTGCATTTCATGCCTTCCACTACTAAGAAGGGAGCACAATACGTGGTAGGCCCTTAGGGTTCTGCAGTCAGCATTTTCCACACTCGTGAATACAGCTTTGGTCCTTTTGCTGGTAACTAAGAAGGCTTCTAGCTTTGAATGGGGTTTTGAAGTAAGTCCAGGATGTGGTGACAGCAGCCCTGCCAGTTGGGCCTTTCTAGCCAGCAGACCAGTGCATTTGAAGTTGTTTGCATTGCCTTGTAAACTCCCTCTCCATCACCCCCTAAAGTCTTCAGTGAAGTGGTGCCTCCTACCGTGGGTGTAAGAGGCAGCAGAGTTTCACGTTCAGATTCTTTTGCTACAAAACAGAGACTCTAATATGGAAGTTAAAACCCCAGGCAACAGAGAACCTAAGTACCCTGGAAAATTTCAGAAAACCAGGGAAATTGAGCCAAAAATGGATTGGCAGAGAGACCCCAGCTGACAACTGCGCTGCATATCTAATTCATCATTATACAAATTAGGAAGGTGGGGAGGAACTGTTAAAAAGGAGCCAAATGAGTTATAAAAGGCAGCAAAATATTAATGCTTTCCTCAATTTTTCTCCAGCAATTTGCATAGAAAATATAAAGGTGCTGCTGAAGCTTTAACCCATGTTTCCTGACTAGGGGATAAAATTGGGATCCTGATATAAAATCATGTTTCTCTGGCTCTTCCCCCAGATGCCAGGTGGCATCACCATTTCCCTCCTCTGACTCTGTTCCAGCTCCCTGGGATTCTGTCTGTGGCCAAGGCAGCCAATGCCTGGGGCAAAAGTGCCCGATTTCTCCTACAGATGCCCTTGCTGTCCCCTGCCAAGGCTGCCAGTCCCCACACGGCCACTGCAGGTGCTGCCCTTTGGGCTCTCAGTGCCCCACAGACAGCCCAGCCAAATTGCCTTCATGGCCTTGACCTCCCTCCATCACTGCCTTTCCCCAAAACCAGAGCTGGGCCGGGGGATACCGTGGGTAGCCCACTCTCATTTGTACTCAGCAGTGCCATATTTAGTGATTTGATACCCAGGAGTGATAATTTTTAAACTCCCTTCCATCTGATAAATTATTTTCAGTAATAATCATGAAAGAAGTGAATAGTGATAATGGCCAGAAGAGAAATGCAGCAGTGAAAATTTTCTTTTTTTGAATTTTGTATGGATAATCAGGCCTGTAAATAAATAAGAAAGAAAAGCAGAAGGAAAGCTTGTAGTACAAAAAGGAAGAAGTTAATAAGATTGCTTTTAATTCCATGAATGTATTTTTGCCATTTTATTATGAATTTTTCCAGCATACAGCAAAGTTGAAGAAGTTTTAATGATAACATACGCCCAGCACGTAGATTTTACCAGTAATATTTTACTATAGTTGCCTTATCAGATAGTTACCCCACCTATCCATTCCTCTATCTACCTATCAATCTTATCTTTCATATTTAAACTATTTTAAAATGGTGTTAGATTTATAGAAAAGTTGCAAAGATAAGTACAGAGCTTTCCCACATAGCCTGCACCTAGTTTTCCCTATTATTAACAGCTTACATTAGTGTAGTACATTTGTTACAACTAATGAAACAATATTGATACATCTTTTTAAACTAAACTCATACTTTATTCAGATTTCTGTAGTTTTTTCATAATATCCTTTCTCTGTTCCAGGATCTTCTCCAGGATATCACATTACATTTAGTTGCCATGTCTCCCTAGGCTCCTCTGGGATATATCAGTTTCTCAGACTTCCCTTGTTTTTGATGACCTTGACAGTTTTGAGGAGTACTGGTCAGGAATTTTGTAGAATGTCCCTTAATTTGATGTTTTTCTCACGGTTATCCCGGTGTTACAGGTTCTGGGGAAGAAGACCACAGAAATTAAGCCATTTTCAGCACATAATTATCCAAGGTCCATGCTATCCACATGATTTATTACTGAGGATGTTAACCTTCGTCACCTGGCCAAGGTAGTGTTTGCCAGGCTTCTTCATTGTAAAGCTACCTTTCCCTCTCCTTTTCATACTGTGCTCTTTGGCAGCAAATCACTAAGTGTAACCCACCCTTAGGTAGTGGAGGGGGGATTATTTGGGGTTCTTTTATATGGGGAGATTTGTCTCTTCTCATCCATTTATTTATCTACTTAATCATTTATTTATATTAAAATAGATTCTTGGGTATTTATTTTATACTTTGGACTAAAATCCAGTCTTTTTTTTGCCCAATTTTTCCTGCTTTGGCGTTTGGGAGGTCTTCCAATTAGCTCTGGTATCCCTTTGATATACCCTCATAGTTTTATTTTTTGAGCACTTCCTTACTTTCTGGCACTACAAAGTGCTCCAGGCTCATCTTGTATATTCCCAGACCCAGTCCTAGAATCAGTCATTTCTCCAAGGAGCCCTGGTTCCTTTTATTGGAGAATGGTGTCAGAAACCAAGATCTGGGCACAAGGGGTGCTTGTTGCTACTAGAGTATTGTTCTTTCCAAGCCCTCTCAGCAGAGAGAGCTAAGAAATATATGCATGTATACTAACCTGTGTATAAGAACATATATAGATATTTAGATATAGATTATTACAGGTTATGTAATCTATGTCTATATAAGGATGCAGATTATGTCTATATCTATCCATCGATATCTGCATTAAGATTAACATGAGTGCATACTAATTCTTCCATTCTCATCCAGAACCACAAAGCTCATTCTAGCCTCCTCCTTTTGCTGATCTGTAACCTCTCTCACTGATAGTGGGAAACCTGGCTCTCCACCAGCCATTTACTTATTTGCTCACTCCTGGCATACATATATAGCAGTTTCAGAATTGTTAACTTGTCCCCCTGGAGAAACACCTTTACCAACCAGAGTATAGTCTGATGTACTCTTTCTTTTGTCTTTAGTCTTACAGTTTCCGGTCATTTCCAAAGTTAGGTAGGTCAGCATCTCTTTTCCCTATTTCCCTTAGTGAGGTCATGTTGCACTTTAGTAATATAGCTAGATTCTTTTGTCACAGGCTGTATTCCATCCCAGGATTCCCCCACCCTCCTAGTTGATTTTTTTTAAATTTTGCATTATTAAGGTTCACACATGTTCTGTAAAGTTCTATGGGTTTCTACAAATGGAGAGTGTTGTGTAGCTACTGCTACAGTAATATGCAGAATAGTTTCATGGCCCTATAAGTCCCCCTGTGCTTAACCTAGTCAGTCCTTCTCTCTCCCCAAATCCTTAGCAATGACTGGCTGATCAGTTTTCCAACTCTAATGAGTTTTGCCTTTCCCAGAATGTAGACTATCTTTCTGCCTTCTTTCACTTTGCAATATGCATTTAAGATTCACCCATGTTGTTACATGGATGAATGCTTGTTCCTTTTGAAAAAATGGAGAGAACATATGCCAACTTTAGTTCAATCTCAATAATGAGTAATAACATTTCACAACTTAATGCCTGCAAATTAATGACTTCATCAAAATTGATCTGTGCATCTTCATATTTAAAGGACAGTACAACCAGATTTGACAATCTATCTACTCATAGTTGATCAAAGAACGTTTTTTATTCATTTTAACTTTGAAAATTTCTTTCACATAAAGTAACAGATGTGCAAATTTCACAGTTAAACCTTACCACTGTTAGAGCTGTAGGAAAATACATTCAATTTCACTCTAAGAAAAATGCAAGTTAGAATTATGCAGTAATATTTACACTTCTCATTTTGTCAAAGATCAAAGAGTTTGATGACATAATATGTGAGTGAGAATGTGAGATAGGAGGAACTCCAATATATTGCAGATAGAAGTGTAAATTGGAGTATCCTTTAAAATTATGGCAATAGATATAAAAATTACAAATGCACATACCTTTTGGTTCTGCATTCTACTTACAGGATTTTTTTTCTGTAGAGGAACTTACATGTGTGAAATGAGGTATGTAAAGATTATTTACTGCAGCATTGTTTATAATGGCCTGTAATTAGAAACAACATAAATGTCCATCAATAAAGGACAGATTAATCAAATTAAATCAAATCAAGTCAATTTAAATTGTACACTGTCATTAAATAGCCTGTATGAAAAGATATGATAAGTGAAGAATGCAAGGTGCAGAGCTGCGAGTATAGTATCTGTATTAGGGCTTTTTAGAGAAACAGAACAAATAGGATTAATGGATGGACGGATAGATAGATAGATAGATAGATAGATAGGAGAAGATTGTAGGAATTGACTCATGGGCTTATGGAGGGCATGAAGTCCCACAATCTGCCATCTGTAAGCTGGAGAACCAGGAAAGCCAGTGGTGTGATTCAGTCTGAGAAGAGAGGCCTGAGAACCATGGGAGCTGATGATGTAAGTCCAAGTCCAAAGGCCCTAGAATCTGGGGCTGACGATGTAAGTCCCAGTCGGAGTCTGAAAGCCTGAGAACCAAGAGCACCAAAGTCTGAGGGCAGGAGAAGATGAATGTCTCTCCCAGCTTTACCTTTTTTTTGAAGATTTACCCTTTTCCAGCCTTTCTGTTCTATTCAGGCCCTCAGAGGACTGGATGATGCCCACCTGCATTGGTGAGGGTGGATCTTCTTTACTCAGTCTACTGATTCAAATGCTAACCTCCTCCACAAACACCCTCACAGACACATCCAGAAATAATGTTTATTATCTATTTGGGGCATCCTTAGCCCTGTCAAGTTGACACATAAAATTAACCATCATAGTATCCTTCCATTTATTTACAAAACATTTGCTTGCATATGCAAAGCTTATCTCTTGAAGGACACTCAAGGAATTTATAATGGTGGCTGATTTGAGGGAGAGAAGGTAGACAACTGGGCTGCAGGGTGGAAGGAGACCTACTTTTCCTTGTGTACCCTTTGTCCTTGTAATACTTGTACCATGTTAATATACATGTAAATGTGATACAATAAATTCAATGTGAATTAAAAATCCTTGAAGAGTAAAAAATAACTGCAGAGAGCAGTAGGGGAGTGAGAGCCTTTAGCTCTGGGTTTAGCATCATCTTGGCGACAGAAAAAAGAAAGAAGATGAATGGCACTGAGTGCAGCAGACTTAAATGTGGCCAGTGGCGCAGTGATCCCCCTGCCAGATAAGAAAACATCTGTATCTAAGGATAAAGTGCTTATGCAAGGAATGCAACAGTACATAGATGAATATGAGTGTTTTTGTAAAACTCGATGAGAAAAAGCATTCTGAGAATATGAGGGGAATTTTTATATTGAGGATTGGTCCTGAGAGTCATCCTGGACCTTCCCTCTCCCTCCATCTACATATCCTAGAATCATCAAATCTTAGCAATTTAACCACTAAAAGATATCACAAATGTTTCAACGTTCCTCTACCACTTCCCTAGTCTAATCTATCACTAGTCACTACCCCAGACTGGCAGTCCTGAATCCCTTCATTCTAAATAAGAATCCTTAGTAGTCTCTATTCTCTTTCACAGAACCCTTTATTTGTCTTCATAAGTCTTGTCCATATATGAGAATACTTATTGGTGTACTTGTTTGATTAATGTCTCTTTCCCCAACTGGACTATAAGCTCCAAGAAGTCAGAGACCATGTCTGTTTTGCTAATCACTATATCCCCAACTCCAAACTTTGTGTTGAATAAATGAATGAACTAGATTATGGAATTCATTTGATAAACATAGCTGTATACACAAGGGGAATATTTTAAAACTGCATTGATGAGAATATAAGGAGGTAAATTATCAGAAGCAGCTATGTACTTGGTCATGGAGGATGGTCTAGAAAATACACTAGGTTTTTTCAGTCTCTGACCTCCACAAATGTGCCGTGCTTTGAGAGCTGTCTTCCTAGAGGTTTCAGCAAGGCATAAGATTTCAATACTAGTAAACGGAACAATTCTCCTTTTTCACTATCTCACTCTACTTTTGTGTAGAGCAAAGAGCTTCTTATTTGAAGACGTGAGGTCAAAGAAGACTGTATATATTGTTTTAGCATCACCTCCCTAGCAAGTCTGTACAGGTTGAGTATGAACTGGATGGAGTTCATGGCGAAGTTTTGCTTCAGGAATTTCCTGAAATAACTCTCCACAAAAGTTCGGCTCTCATAATTGAAGATTACATTGACCTCATGCACTGTTAGTGCACATTCAAAAGTTTTCTGGGAATCAAGACCACCATGAAGAAGTTTCCAGTGATTATGTTACCAGGTTTTAATGAACAAAAATACTCTGTACATACTTTTTTTCATGTTCCATTGTGATAATTGTAATGTATTGCAATAATTTATGTGTCTGTTTCTTCTACCTTTGTAATGCGCCCTTTTCAAGGACAGGAGTATAATAGGAACTCAATATATATGTCTTAAATGAATAATCTGAATTCAGTACCTGGATTTGCCTCTTGGAGGAAAATTTTATTAGAGAGAGAACAGTTCTAGTGTAATTCACCACTTATTAGCACCGTAGCTCTGGACAGATCATTTAATCTTTCTTCATTTTCCTCTCTTTTAAATAATTATGAAAAATGTAAACATAAAGAATAATAAAATTAACATCTACCTACCACCCAGTTTTATAAAATTTTAATATTTTGTCAATTATGACAGAGAGAATGCCATGTGTTCATCAAATCCTATTTCATTTTCCTCTTCCCTGGGCACACAAAAAGATTGCATCCCCCAGCCTCCTTTGCAGGCAGGTTGGTACCATGAGACTAGTTGTGTCAATGGGCTGTAAGCAGATGTGGTGTGTGTGTGTGTAAGTTCCAAAGTAAGCATAGAAGAATGAATTCTCTGGGCTCTCTTCCCTGCTGCAGAGACCATGGAAGCATGTTTTAAAATGGCAGTATTGGAAGATCTGGAACCTCCATCAGCCTGAACGACTGATGTATCCCTGAATGACTATATGGATCAGTGTTTGAGAATATCCCTTGCTCTACATCTTCATCAACACTGAATTTTGTTAGCTTTTAAAACTTTTCTGCCAGTTTGAAGGTGTGAAATCATTGTTTTAATTTGTGTGTGTGTGTCTTTAGGATATTTTTCTATTTCTTTCCTTATTTTATTTGTTTATTTTTTGGCTGTGTTGGGTCTTCGTTGCTGCACGCGGGCTTTCTCTAGTTGCGGCGAGTGCGGGATACTCTTCCCTGACGTGCGCGGGCTCCTCATTGCGTGGCTTCTTTTGTTGTGGAGCACCGGCTCTAGGAACGTGGGCTTCAGTAGTTGCAGCACGCAGGCTCAGTTGTTGTGACTCACGGGCTTAGTTACTCCGTGGTATGTGGGATCTTCCCGGACCAGGGCACAAACCCTTGTCCCCTGCATTGGCAGGCGGATTCTTAACCGCTGCGCCACCAGGGAAGTCCTTAATTTGTGTTTTGCTGATTATGAGTGATCCTGAGCATCTTTTCAAATGTTTGTTTGTCACTGAGTTCTGTGAGTGCCTGTCCCTTCACCCATGATGGTAGTGGGTTTCCTTACCCTAGTGTTTTGTAGGAATACTTTTTTATTTTGGAAATTAATCTTTTGTCAGTTACGTTCACTGTAAATACTTTCTCCAAATCTGTAGCTTATCTTTTTTACTTTGTTTAAAGTATCTTTGTTAGACAGAAGTTTAATTTACTATAAAATAAAAATTTAAAAAGAAAGAAGTTTAATTTATTATTCTCCTTCTTCTGCTGCTTTGTGTAAGAATTCTTTCCTGTCTCATGGTCGTAAAGATATTTTTCTGTATTTCTTTTTGAAAGTTTTAAAAACTTCTCATTTTAAGTCTTTAATCTATCTGTAAAAGTTTCTGAGCCTGTATGCATGTGTGTATGCATGTGTGTATACATGTGTGTATGCATGTGTGTATGCATGCGCACGCGCGCGCGCGCGTGTGTGTGTGTAGTATAGTATGAATGTTATTTTTTTCCATAAAAATAGCCAATGTCCCAAGACCATTTATTATTTATTTATTTTTTGGCCAAGACACACGATTTGTGGGAACTAGTTCCCGGACCAGGGATTGAACCCGGGCCACGGCACTGAAAGCCTGGAATCCTAACCACTAGGCAAACAGGGAACTCCCCTCAAGACCATTTACTGACTAGTCTATCTTTTCAATTGATGGTAATACAACTTTGCCATATATCAAATTTCCATTTGTGCTGGGTTCTGTTTATAGGTCCTTTAATCTGCTTCATTGGTTATTTTTCTGTCCCTGGGTCAAAGCTATGCTGTCTTAATTGCTACAATTTTATAGGTCTTGATATCTGGTAGTATGAATATTCCTCTATCTTGATTTTCATTATTGTCTTGTGTACTGCTGACCCTTTGTATTTCAATGAAAACTTTGGGTTGAGCTTGTCAAACTCTACAAATAGCTAAAGCTGAGAGTTTTACTATTGCATTTTCTGGTTAGTACTAATGATGCATAGAAATTCTATTGATTTTCATAGTTTGATTTTGTACCCAGAATCTTGTGCCCTAATATTAATTGTATGTAGACTTTTTGGAATTTATAGATAACCTATAGACTGTAAATAAGAACAGCTTTTGTTCTTCCTTTCCAAATCTTATATTGCTCCTGTACAGTATTAAAAGGAAATGGTTACTCTTACTCTTTATTTTGATAAAAATGCCTTTAAAGATTCACCATTAAGTATTTGTTTGCTCTTGTTTTTTCTCTCTATGCTTTTCTGGTGAATATACTTAAGCTAAAGAAGTATATTCAACCTTTTTATGCTTCATTCTCCTCGTTTGTAATATGTAGATATCACCACCTGTTTTACTTATTTTGCTAGGCTATAGTGAGGATTAAATGAGATATCTTCTAGAAAAACCTCTGAAAATAGCAAAGTACTATATTCAAATGTCAGTGTGTGTGTGTGTATTTTTTTGTTCACTGCTGTATCCTCAGTACCTAGAACATTTTCTAGGACAAAGTTGGTGCTCAATAAATATGTGTCAAATGACTGTGAAGAAAGAGTACTAATAATAAACAATTGTTTCATGTAAAGTAATATTTCCCTACATCTTAGCAGAGATGGCAACAAGGGCATGCATGCTGCCATTCCCTTTATCACCTACCAGTGGCAGAAGCCACTAAATTATCTCAGAACCCCTTCTGAACTTGAACGCTCATACTCAGAACCCTTTTCAACTCAGTGTGCCAGTCAGCCATTTGCAACTTATTGTAGTTGGCATATGAAAAAGAACTTGTTTACCAATGTGCCTTAAAATTTAACCAAACCAATAGCATTTAATCTCTACTTGATTGGGCATATGGTACTGTTTGAAATTGAGGGTTTAGTATTTACAAAGGTAAATATCCACGGGAGGGTTACATAACAACCGGAACATAGAAATTCCATTCTGTTTAGTTGGTTTATTTTTCTCATATAGTTCTTCAAAAGTTGAAAAAAAAAGATATCTGTTAAGTTAAAAGCAACATTAGGCCTACGCAAAATTATCCTTTTTATTAGTAAAATGCTCCGTTCATAAATTTATCTTTATTATTATGTTGCTAGCTGGAAATGAATTGTGAGCATGATTTTAATAATTGGTTAAAGGGCTTAATTTAAAAAAAATTTTTTTCCAGCAAAGCTTACTGAATCTTCTATTTCTGATAGGTAGAAATTGAGGTGAACCATAAGTCATCCTCTCATATACAAGAACAAATAAGCATTAAATTTCCAAAGTAATCGTTAAGAACATAATTTTATTTTGTATGTTTATATTGCTTCTCATGTTACATTTGCCATTTTCACTTCTTCTCATGTTATTAATCTGTAGTTTCATGTAAAAAGTGACTTTGTATGTTTCTCTTCCCAAACATTTCCACCTGTCACTTCCCTCCCACTTATCACAAACCCCTGTCAATTTTTGCCCTAGAATATACAAAATTTAGTGATTAAAAATAGAGATGTAAGATGTGTGCACTGGAAGGACACGTTCATTTACTGAGAGGTAGGTGATCAATGAATCAATATTATCTTGTCTCAAACCACAAACACCTTACACCTGGAAAGATCTGTGATTTCCCTGTGGTCCGTGATGCCTGTCATTTCTCACTTCTTGGCTTCCTGGGGAAATGAACGTGTTCCAACTTTGCACTCCTGCTGCTGGGCTTTTAAGAAATGTGTCATAACATTCAAAAAAATTCAGATGCTATTTTCTCCACTAACCAACCTTGCCAAGATCAAGCCTTGAGGCTCTTATGAAAGATTAAAATTTCAAAGCTAGTACTTTGTAGAGAAGGGCATACATCATTATTTTGCTCTAATCTGCAACCACCTGACAGGCTCAAGAAGCAATCATGGCCAGGAACCAGATTTCAGATATTGTAAAGTCATTGTTGCTTTTCAATTTTGATTTAGCCCATACAAAAGCTAACAAGTAAGGAAATTTTCATGATAAAATATTATAGGAAAAAAGAGAGTTCACAGTAGTATGGTTGATACAGATACATAAATATGTGTATGTATATGACATTAGGCAAGTTAGCTAAGGCCTCAAATTTCCTCTTCTGAAAAATGGAGATAAGAGTATCTATCTCATAGGATTATGGTGAGTGTTAAATAAGATAATCTATGCAAAGTACATAGCACAGCACCTGGTAAGAATGTGTACAATAATATATAGTTTATGTAGACTATGTATTATTATCCATATTTTAGAACAAAGGTTGGATGGATATAAACCTAAATCTTAACGATGGTTATTTTGGGGTGGTGGTATTATAGGCGATTGCTTTTTTCTTTCCTTTGCTTTGACAGTATTTCTAAATTTTCTCCCATGAGTCTATATTACTTTTTTTAAAAAATAAATTTGTTTTATTTTATTTATTTTTCTTTTCGGCTGCTTTGGATCTTTGTTGCTGTGCATGAGCTTTCTCTAGTTGCAGTGAGTGGGGGCTACTCTTCATTGCAGTGTGTGGTCTTTTCATTGTCTTGGTTTCTCTTGTCGCGGAGCACAGGCTCTAGGTGCACGAGCTTCAGTAGTTGTGGCGTGCAGGCTCAGTAGTTGTGGCGCCCAGGCTCAGTAGTTGTGGCACACAGGCTTAGTTGCTCCGGGGCATGTGGGATCTTCCTGGACCAGGGATCGAACATGTGTCCGCTTCATTGGCAGGTGGATTCTTAACCACTGCGCGACTTTTTTCTTCAGTAAGAAGTCAGTGTCCCTTGACCAAAAGTAGTCAGGTGGTTCTCACTCAGCAGAATCATGGGGCATATAAATGAATGTCTGGAGCCGCCTGTGTTAGGTCATGATAATGGTCCCCAATGAATCCCAGCTCCCAGTGTCCACGCCCCTTTGAAATGTGACTTTGCCACTCCTCCCATCAACAAACAGAGTCTAATTTTCCACCAATTGAAACTGGGCTGGCTTTGTGACTTGCTTTGACTAATAGAATGTGACAGAAGTGATGCGATGTGAATTTCAGGACCTAGACCTTAAGAGACCTTGCAGCTTCTGGACTTCCCTGTTAGCACGGTGGTTAAGAATCCGCCTGCCAATGCAGGAGACATGGGTTCGAGCCCTGGTTCAGGAAGATCCCACATGCCATGGAGCAACTAAGCCCGTGTGCCACAACTACTGAGCCTGCGCTCTAGAGACCATGAGCCACAATTACTGAGCCTGTGTGCCACAACTACTGAAGCCTATGCATCTAGAGCCCATGCTCCGCAACAAGAGAAGCCACTACAATGAGAAGCCCGTGCACCGCAATGAAGAGTAGCCCCTGCTTGTCGCAACTAGAGAAAGCCCGTGTGCAGCAACAAAGGTTCAATACAGCCAAAAATAAATAAATAAATAAAGAGACCTTGCAGCTTCTTCTTTCGCCATCTTGCAATCCTGAGATGCTTCATGCTGTGTGGAAGCCCAGTTTAGCATACCTGAAGGATAGCTTTTGGGTCCCGAAAGACAGCCAGCACCAGCTGCCAGACATGTAAGTGAGAGCATCTTGGACCCTCCAGCTCCAGGCAAGTGGTCAGATGACTACAGCCACATAAGTGACCCCAGCTGAGCCTGAAAAGTAGATGCCTAGAGATTCAATACACAAGATTGTGAGACATAATATAACATTGATATTTTAAATTACCATGTGTTGGGTTGGTTTGTTACACAGCCATGGATATCTGAAACACTGCACTTCATAAATGCCTAGGCTGCCCAAACAGCTTCAACTTCACAGGGGATGCTGCAGAAAGAAGGGATTGCTTTCCAAACATATTAATTTATTGTACAGTTGTAGAGAGTTAAAAAAAGTCTTCTTTTTATCTTTGCTTTGTTATCTGAACTTAACCTTACACTGTTGTAAATCTATACAGCTGTCCCTTGGTGGATACGGAATTGAGGATTTCCTCGATCACCTACCCCAGGGGCAAGAGTGCTCATTTTCGGGAGTTCCTGTTTGAAACTTTTGAGAAACATTGTCTCACTCTTATTTACCTATTGTGTGTCCCCCATTTTCTGGGGCTACCCTGGCTGGGATATCAAGGGACAAAACATTCATTCCTTTGTTAATCTGCTTCTTAAATGTTTATTGAGCACATTGAGACTGGGCTAAGCAATAAAAGAAAGCAGATGACTTTAAGACATGGTCACTGCTCTCCAGGACAGGAAGATAAGACATGCAGAAAACGTCAATAGAAAATAATCGGTGCTAAATCACTGAGTGAATTACGGACAACTCATAAACCATATGAGTTTAGGGGAAGAAGGCCTTCCAACTAGAAGGGTCAAGATTGAGTTTATAGGAAACACGCAATTTGATTTTAGCCTTAAAGATTGAATTAAGCATTTGGTGGAGGTGAGATGGTGAAGGGCCATCCGGACAAGGGAATATTCATGAACAAAGGGCAGGAAGGAGATACAAGACACATTTGAGAGGTGTCCAGGAGACAAATTTAACTGAAGTGGAGGGTTCATTTACTGAAATAAATGAAACAAATATTTTCTGAATGCCTGCTGGTGTCAGACACTCTGCTAGTCTCCGAAAATATTGAGATAAATGACAGTGGACCCATTTCTAAGGAATGAGTAATCTAGTGTGCCGGTAGCAAATACACCATTGTAGTGGATACGATGATAAGTGTGTGGCTAAGTATCAAGGAAGATAAGTCTGGAAAAGTAGGTTGAGGCCAAACTGTTGCAAGACCTTGAAAGCCAAGATTTCCCCTGTATGGTTCAGAGAAATTTCCACTTTAAAAAAAAAAAAAAAAGAAACTTTTTTTTCATATTAAGCTTTCTTTGGAACAGTATAATAGACAGATAAGAATGGAACTATTCTCTCTCAGTCCTTTTCCCTATAACAGCCCCAGTGTTCCTCTACAGTCCCAGAGAACACAGTTTCAAAAACAATATTATTGTGCTGGCAATAGGGGCTTACTGAAGTTTTTTGGTTAAAATCAGGAGAGTCACATAATGTATGTAAGACGTCCAGTCAAAATAGATCACAATTTTTGAGCAATTACTAGGTATCATATTAAGTGTTTTCGAACATCAGGATGGTACTATTATTACTATTATTATCCCCGTTTTAGAGGGGAGGGGTGTTTTCAGAGAGATTAGGTAAATTATCTAAGGTGTACAGTGGCCAGAGTAGAGTCAATGAGATCTTAGAGTCTGTGTCATAGGTTAGGCACAGCTGGGAGCGTGTGAAGCCTCTAAGCTATACTGCCTTCTAATCTGCTCAGCTCATACCAGACACTTGATTAATGGTATCTATTAGTATTATCATTTTTTCTAGTGCTCTTAAAAGAGGACAAGGGTCTAGGAATTGTTTCATACATTTGGATATACAATTTTAGTTGAGGCAGATGAGCTAATGGCCCACAATCACTAAATTTAAAGACAATTTGGGACTTCCCTGGTGGTCCAGTGGTTAAGACTCTGTGCTCCCATGGAAGGGGGCACAGGTTCAACCCCTGCTTGGGGAACTAAGATCCCTCATGCCATGTGGTGAGGCCAAAACTTTAAAAATAAATAAACAAAATGAAAATAAAGTCAACTGGTTTCAATACAGTAAATAAGGTACCAAATGATATCATTATTTACAATTCATCTATTCTGTTGGGGTATTATACAGATTCATGAAAATATCACCTTGATGGGTTTTGAGCTACTTAGAACAGTTTTCTCCATAAAGAAAAATGAAAAAATAAATGACCAAGAAAAGTACCAAGGGTTGTATGGACGTAATGCATAGTTAAAGAAATGCAATTTCAAACAGTGAGGTTCCAGGGCTGCCATGTGGAGTTGTTCAGCTTGGGCAATGTGCAAAGGTGACTGGCCAAGGGAAGAGCAGTGTGGAAATGGAGTTCTGAATGGAAAATTACACATTCTGGCATGGTCTGTGTCCATCTAGAAAGTTGGGAGTGGGGAGGGAACTTTTAAAATTCATTCACCCAGAGGGGACACCTTTAAAAAATTTAAACAAAGGCATTCTATAGGTTTGCATTATTTACAACAGTCAAGATATGGAAACAATCTAGGTGTCCATAATTGGATGAACTGATAAAGAAGATGAGATACATATACACATACTTACATACACACAATGGAATATGATTCAGCTATGAGAAAAGACATTCTGCCGTTTGTGGATAGACCTTGAGGGTACTAGGCTAAGTGAAATAAGTCAGAGAAAGATAAATACTGTATGATATCACTTACAAATGGAATCTAGAAAAGCTGAACTCACAGAAAAAGAGACTAGAATGGTTGTTACCAGGGGTTGGGGTGTGTGGGGAAATGGGAGATATTGGTCAAAGTGTGCACACTTTCAGCTATAGGATGAATAAGTTCTGAGGCCCTAACCTACAGCATTGCGATTATAGTTAATAATACTGTATTATATACTTGAAACTTGCTAAGAGACTAGATCTTAAATGTTCTCACCACAAACAAAGAAATGGTAATTATGTTACATGATGGAAGTGTTAGCTAATGCTATGATGGTAATCATTTTGCAATATATAAATGTAACGAATCAATACGTTGTATACCGCAAATTTACACAGTATGTCAATTATATCTCACTACAGCTGGGAATAACAGGGGATTTGAGGGAACCCAGCTCTGAGACAGAGATAACTGTGCTGCAGGTTTATTACTTGAGCATGCTTGGGTTCAACACCTGTGGAAGGAAGGGAAGGAAGCAGGATTGGGCAGGAAGAAGGTGGGCTGTGAAGTAGTCTCAACAATGGCCTCAGCTAAGCCTGTTGGGATCTCTGGAGCTGGGATGGCTCTTCAGAGCTGCCCTGCATTGGGGTGAGAGGGCCAGACCTTGATGTACCCTGGCATCAACCAGTCAATGCGTGAGGCTGTCACAGGAAGATGTGAACTCGGGGGAGGGGACTATTGAGCTGAGTCAGTTCTGGTCTCCCATCGCCCAAAAGGACTAAGTCCTTCAGTTCTGAAGAGGGAACTGGGTGGCCTATTTAACACCACTTCTGTTGCAGAGCCCATTTTCCTGCAGACTCAATAGCATTGTAAATTTGTCAGGAGAACCCCACATGGTTAGCCCTTCAAAAGACAGCTGAGGGCTTTCCTGGTGGCACAGTGGTTAAGAATCCACCTGCCAATGCAGGGTCCCGGGTTCGAGCCCTGGTCCAGGAAGATCCCACACGCCGCGGAGCAACTAAGCCCAGGTGCCACAACTACTGAGCCCGTGTGTCACAACTACTGAAGCCTGCACACATAGAGCCTGTGCTCTGCAAAAAGAGAAGCCACTGCAATGAGAAGCCCGCGCACCACAACGAAGAGTAGCCCCGCGCTCGCTACAACTAAAGAAAGCCTGTGCACAGCAACGAACACCCAACACAGACAAAAAAAAAGACAGCTGATACAGCTAAGAACAGCACTGGCTTTTGGCTATTGATCCTCAAACATTGCCTCCTCATATTAAAATATCGACCAACACCATTTAATTGCTGGTCTTCTTGAGCTCTTAACTTCTCATATTAAGCAAATTGTAAAAGATGAAATGTCTTTTATATCAGAAACATCACTTTTTCTTTTTTTAAACCCTACTTCCACCCACTCATTGTTTGACTCTTATTGCAGTGGTTTTAAATCCTCTGGTGAATTTGCTACCTGCTCTTGGGAATTAAGGGAATACTGAATTTTTCCTTCTGTGTAGTACATATATAAGTAATACTTTGACTACACAGAAACCCTCATTCTTTAATAAAAATGATGTTTTATTGAAGCTGAAGAAGCACATCAGTGCATTACAGTGCTTTTATATTAAAAATCAAGCTAGCTTGTTTTGCCAGTTTAATCAAGGGGTGAGTAATTGGAAAATAATTAAGTTGGCCTGGTTTACAGGAGTGTACCACCTTGTAAATGAGTTTATCTGGAGAATCTGGATGCTATCAAAACATAATGGAACATAACCTCCCTTTGGGAAAGTAAATCATGTGGCTTGAGAGGAAGACAAAGGAAAGCTCTGGAAGAGAGCTTGTGCTTCTGAGTTTGTGGGTTTAGCAAGATCGGTTCTGGGGTTGGATGGCAATAATACTGGCATCAAAGCAGTCTTTATCCTTTAATAATTCCCTAATCCTTGTTGTTATGTGAACCAGCAAACATTTGAAAGGCAAAGCTGTGGAATGGAATTAAGATGGTTTCCTGAATGAGGCAGAAAGTTTCAAGGGGAGCAAAGAACTTACAGTTTTCCACTGGAAGCCTACATTTTGAGAAATTTAGTGAATACCAATCAGAAACAAAATGTTCTACAAATCTCAGTATAATTATTGGTGCTAATCAAAGGCATAAAAACCACCAAAGTGGCTTCCACATTGTAGGAAGAGTCACTTAAAGGGGAGATCTCTCCCAGTGGTGGCCAGACTTGTATGTCTGGAAGCTTATTGGTTTGGATTTACCTCTAACCATTTACATAACATTGAGAAAAACTATGTCTATAATATTGGTCCATCTCAAAGAATGGAGGGGGTCATTGCCAACAGAGATGATGGGGGGGCCAAAGCCCACTCAGGTCACCCCTGCATACTACCATTTTTCTTTCCTGTGAAAATAAATTTTCAACAAACAAAGTTATCAAAGGACCATTTCTTAATGTTTTGCTTAGGGATCCTGACTGTAAACTTAAGTTAGCTGCATATCCGTAATATAAACCTGGATTTATTATTACCATTACTAAGGAGAAGCCTATGAATTGCCTTTGAATAAGATACAAGGTCACAATAATTGATTATAATTATTAATTGATTAGATAACATCATTAAAATGTATTTTTCAGTTTCATTGAGGTGTAATTAACACAGCAAATAGCATGTATTTAAAGTGTACAATTTGGGCTTTCCTGGTGGCGCAGTGGATAAGAATCTGCTTGCCAATGCAGGGGACACAGTTTCGATCCCTGGTCTGGAAGATCCCACATGCCGTGGAGCAACTAAGCCCGTGCTCCACAACTACTGAGCCTGTACACTATAGTCCATGAGCCACAAGTACTGAAGTCCACATGCCTAGTGCCCATGCTCTGCAACAAGAGAAGACACCGCAATGAGAAGCCCGTGCACCGCAACAAAGACCCAACACAGCCAAAAATAAAAATAAATTAATTAATTAAAAATTAAAAAAAAAATAAAGTGTACAATTTGGTAAGTTTTGACATAAATATTCACCTATGAATCCATCGCCATAATCAAAATAATGAACACATTTATCACCCCCCGCAAGTTTCCATGTGCCACTAAGTCCTCTCCCTCTTCATTCCCAACAACCATTGGCATGATTTTTATCACTGTAGTTTAGTTTGCCTTTTAGTTTCCATGTACTCCTTTTTGTCTGGCTTCTTTCACTCAACACGGTTTTTGAGATTTATCCATGTTACTGTGCACATCTAATAGTTCATTCCTTTTTGTTGCTAAGTAGTGTTCCATTGTATGGTGTGATGGTTGATTTTATGTGTCAACTTGACTGGGCTAAGGGATGCCCAGAAAGCTGGTAAAACATCATTTCTGGGTATATGTATGTAGGGGTGTTTCAGAAGAGATTAGCGTTTGAGTTGGTAGACTGAGTAAAGAAGATCCACTCTCGCCAGTGTAGGTGGGTATCATCCATCTGTAAAGGGCCTGAATAGAACTAAAAGGCAAAGCAAGGGTGAATTTGCTCTCTGAGCAGGGACATCCATATTCTCCTGCCCTCGGTAAGGAACACAACATGTTACAATTATTTTAGGTTTTCTCTGAAAAAAAAAACTCATTAAAAAGTAATCATAGTTCTCAATGATTTTAAACGTTGTAATAGAAGTCAATAAGATTTACCTTTACAATTTAATTGGATGTCTGCACATCTATATGTGAGGCTGTTGGAAAAAGGGATAATTTGGGGTGGGTTTGGAAGAACCGAAACTTCTGCTGCAGCAGTGGGTAGATGACAGCTTCTCAGGTGGAGGGATAGGGCACTAAGTCCATAAGAAGGGGGGAGACAGGAAGAATAGAATATAAAGTCATAGAACTTGAGGACACAAAATTCTTTAGAGGTCACCCTGTCGAATGTCTCATATTTAAAAGACCTTTCTGAAATGCCATGGGATAGCACAGAGCCTAAGACAATAGAAAAGATGGAAAGAGAATACCCCAGAGGTTTCAATGATGACACTGAGGTCTATGTTAGAGGCCAGTGATACCACCACTTTATTAATCACCTTTGTTGAAACCAGAAAAGATGTCCCTTTGGGCTGACAGACTCACAGGCTCTCAGCCTGATTAATGAAATGTGTGCTGGATTTCAGCCTTCCCAGACCCCTTTGATGGTGTGCTTTTGTGTTTTGGCACAAAAGCCAAACAAGTGTCTTTCCCCAAGCCAGAGAGGAATCTAGAAACCAGAATTTCTAACTCAGTTGGTTTGAGAGGGAGCTGATTAGAGTCAGCACAGTTTGAACACGAAGGTTCAAACAAAATAACTTTTCCAGCAATCAAGTATAGATCAGGGTGGCTAAGACTTGATAATAAGGCCAGGGGATGGAAATCAAGGTGCTGTGGATCCAGGATAAGAGGGGACTAAGGACTGATTGGAGACCTCTATCTGCAGAGGTCAGGTTCTAGTGGAGGATCTGAAAGGCTAAAGGAGAATGATGACAGGGGTATTTGTGAAGCTGGTCAATATCCTACTCGGCACAATGCTATACTTTGATGCTACAGTTTTTATTCCAAAGTTCCCTCATGCTGAAGTGATACATCTGAGCTGAGACATGGGGAAACTGAATGTGTGTGGGGACTGTGAATTGGTCTTTGATAAGAAAACCAAAACAAAACCTCCATTTGATTTTGGATGATGACAATAATGAATAAACTTGAGTTCCACTAGACATGAGACAGGATACAATTTTAAAATTTATCCACTTCAGTCCAATGTTTTCTTTTTAAAAAAATTAATTAATTAATTTATTTTTGGCTGTGTCGGGTCTTCATTGCTGCGCGCGGGCTTTTTCTAGTTGCGGCGAGCAGGGGCTACTCTTCGTTGCGGTGCGTGGGCTTCTCATTGCAGTGGCTTCTCTTGTTGTGGAGCACGGGCTCTAGGCGTGCGGGCTTCAGTAGCTGTGGCACACGGGCTCAGTAGTTGTGGCTCGCGGACTCCAGAGCACAGGCTCAGCAGTTGTGGCACACGGGCTTAGTTGCTCCGCGGCATGAGGGATCTTCCCGGACCAGGGCTCGAACCCGTGTTCCCTGCATTGGCAGGCAGATTCTCAACCACTGCGCCACCAGGGAAGTCCCCAATGTTGTCTTTAAGGACAAATAAATAGACAACTTTGTATCAGTATATTAGAAGTATGTTGTGTGGTTCAATTTAAGATCAGGTGAGAATTTTAGGAAACATGGAAAGCATTCTATAACATTCAACACCTAAATTGAAGTATACATACACCTGAAACTAACACGACATTGTAAATCAACTATACTTCACTTAAAAAAAAATAAATTGAAGTACACATTGCTACTATTACTTTCCAAGCAAAAACAGAATGTAGAGTTATTTTTTTTTTAACTTATGTAGCCTTTGATTATGACCCCAGGGACTTTGAAATAGCTACTGAGATGCCATCTACGCTTTTTAACTGCCGTTAAAATAATTTTAAATTTTGTTAGGCAAATTTAAGGTATTTCACTTTATTGCCAGAATTAACTGGATTACATATGAATTTTCTAGTTAAAACTATCTTGATATTAACTCTTCAATTTTAAGGGTTAGAATTTCAAATCCTGAAAGGTTAGTCTGGTTTTCTGGTTAATCTGGTTAAAAGGTTAATCTGGTCTATTGAGCACCTTTCTTGCAAGATGGCACTTTAAAATGCAGATTCTACGGTTAAAAATGTTTGAGAAACAGTGGATAATCTTGTGCAGAAACGCAAAACACATTAGCCCATTAAAAGTTCTGCAGTAAGAGAAATTTTAAAACTTTATTTAGCCAAGAGTTTCCCAAAGATATATGGCTGTAGTACTCCTTTTTAAAGTAAAGTTTTGATTTACTTAACCTTGTTCCAGTTATAGATTGCTGCTTAACAAACTTTTCTAAAACGTAGTCGCTTAAATTAACAGCAGTTGTTTATTTAGTTCATGAATCTGCAATTTGGGCAGGGCTCAGTGGGGAAGGTTTGGCTCTTCTCCACTGGATGTCAGCTGGGGTAGTTTGAATAGAGTCAGGAGGATCTACTTCAAGATGGTTCACTCACGTGGCTGGCAGGTTGATGCTGGCTGTCAGGTGGGAGCTCAACCAGGACTGAGGGCCTGGGGCCTCTGTTTCCTTCCACACAGTTTCCTCCACATGGGCCTCTCCGTGGGTTATTTTGGGCTCCCTTAGAGCACGGTGGCTGGGTTCCAAGAGTGAGCGTTCCAAATGACAGGAAGTGGAAATTGCCAATTTCTTAAAGTCGGGGTCTAGAAACTGGCACAAGTGTCACTTCTGCTGTATTATATTGGTTAAGCAGTCACAGATCTAAGATTCATGGGGAGGGAACATAGATACTTCTCTTGGTGGAAGGAGTTTCAAAAAATGTAGTGGATATATGTTAAAATTATACACATAGAAAAATGCACAAACCATAAGAGCAGAGTTTAGAGAAATTTTGCATAATAAATGTGCCTGTGTACTCAGCACCCAGAAACCTCCCTCCACCCTGGCTCTGCTCCCACCCCATTGTCCTCTTCCAGTCACTACTCCCTCAAGGGTAACCAACATCCAGGACTATAATACTATAGGTTAGTACAGGGTTTCTCAACCCCAGCTGGATAATTCCTTGTTGGGGGTTAGGTGGGGAACTGCCCTGTGCATTGCAGGATGTTTAGCAGCATCTCTGGCCTCTACCCACCAGATGACAGAAGCACCCTCTCCCCTAGTTGTGACAACCAAAAATGTCTGCAAAAATTGCCAAATATCTGGGAGGGGGGCAAGCAAGATCACCCCCAGTTGAAAATCACTGGGTTAGAAGATAATACCTCTCCTTTATTGTTTGTCTAAATCCCTCTTAACCATCTAGAATATAAATTCCTAGAATATATGCCTGGCGTATAGTAGCAAATTGAGACTATCTATTGAATGGAGGAGTGAATGAAAGGTAGCAATTCTAAATAGATATTTAAAGACTCAACTCTATATATTTACACAGCTGAACCCTCAATTACATATAATTTGTTCGTTTTTGTGAGAAATGCCATTTTATGAAGTTCACATGGATTTAAAAACTCGAGAATATATATGCATGTAAATAGAAATATATATTGGTTAATTTCTTCCTGCAGCAACGTAAAATACAAGCCAGGGAAATAGGAAAAAAACTGTGATCACCCAGACAAATGGGCAGTATCCCATGATAGTGTTAATGATTTACTATAATAAGCCACAAACTGTGGTTTGTAATTGCCGTGACAGCCTCGTGAAACAGGAATTTGCAGTAACAAAGTTTTCGTTAAAAACCTGGGTGAGGCACTATGTTCTAAAAGATTAGAAGGGGAGGAGGAAGAAGTACAAGATGGTAACAAGGGCTTGGAAAGTTATTTCTTTACAGGAAAAATCTAAAAATTTCTTTTGGAAGATAGCCACTGACTTTACTCTGAAAATATCCCTCCCTCCCCCCAGCACATGTGACAGTGTGACATCTCACTAGGTAAATTTTGTAAGGGTTCTCCCAAGAATAGTTTTCAGTGGAAACGGGATTCTCAATGAATTTCAGCAGACATGCCCTTCTTTTTGAAATTCCTAACTACAGTTATTACTCTTCAGTCAAAATTGTGTCAGAAAAATGGACACAGTTACTAGTAGATAAGGCAACTAAAGTCAGGGGCACCATGAAAACAGAATTTTATAGTTGCCAGGGCTCTTAGAGACCATACGATCATTCTGAAAGGGCAAACTACTACAAAAATTTTACCTTAGCAGTTATCCTGTTTTCTGGGTCGTTCTGAATTGTTTCAACTCCTTGAAGACACCTCTGTTAAAAGTGAAACTCACGTGTAATCCTCAGGGTGTAGAGTAGTGACTTGTGCACAGAGCTGGTTAATCACAGGACAAGTAATTTTGAGCCAGTGCTCAAAATGATCACATCCAACATATGTCTTATGTAACAAAGAGAGAAGAAATATAATACATACAACTATGGAGCCATATTAGCACAAAGGCTTCTATCAACCTCACAGGCTTAGTTGCCTGAATGCTGTGGCTAGTTAATGTCTGAATGAAATAAATTTGATATGGATTATTCAAATCCTTGAAGTTCAAAATATGTTATGGCATCTAGATTTTTAAACTGGAATTTGAATACCACTTATAAAAGCAGTATGTCTGTACAGTTGTTTTTTAATTTCCTACGATCTGAATGTGTTAAGACTTGTCGTTACACTGTGAAATGCTTACGATTCATTTGAGCAGAAGCAGCTAGGGATGAGCAGGGGGTGGGAGTGTGAGTGTAACAGTTCTGTATGACGCAGAAAGGGAGATGAAGTAGAAGGGAGGAAGTTTTGGATTCCTTTCTTGAATCAAAAATAGCTTAAATCAAGTAATTTGTTTACTTTTAAAACAGGAAAAAATGACCAAAAATCTGTAGTTTCCTGAATGACACACAAATCCTATTTCAGGAGAATAATTGTCATAATTGCAGGTTACTTTCTTAAAATACCTGAAAAAATTCCTTCCTAAAAGTGTAAGTTCACAAGGATAGAAAAATATATTTACACCACAGGGTGCTTGTACACCAAAGGAATTTGCTCCTTCCACGTAACCTCCACAGTAGCATTTAAAGAACTTATTAGCAAATTTACTGCCTAAATTAGAAATTTGGAAGGGAAAAGGAATTGACATGTAACTTGATTTCACTAGGTATAAAATTCTTTTATTTTCATTCATTATCCAACAAAAATTTATGGAATACGGCAAAGACATTGGGCTAGATGCAGGGGGTGTAAGGATGAGCAAGACACAGTCCCTGCCCTCAAAGTCTAGACGGAGAAACATACACATACTTTCAGACATAGACTCAAATATACACATGCTCACACACACAAACAGACCCACATATACCCCCATACACATATATTCACATACATATTCATTGCTCATACACAAACACACCCAACACCCATACACTTTCACATACTCACACACATTCACATATAAACATATTTACACATACACACACACATACATTTGGGAGCTCACAAAGTGGAGACCATGAGTAGAGTATGTTTCCAGGTTACAAAGGGAAGGAGAAAGAAATAACAGTGGCAACAATCCTGTGAGACAGCTATTACAGAAGCTCAGTACGGCTAAGGAGATAGTCATAGTGGAGTTGTTAAATGCTAAGGAACTGGTTTACCAAGATCTAGATTCAAGTTCAGATCCTCCATTACTATCTCTGAGGTCATGACTATGTTATTTATATTTAATGTTGTCTCAGTTTTCCTCACTTTTACTTGGGAGCTATCACAGAACTTACCTCCAAGGGTTTATATGAGGTTTAAATGAGATGATACATGTAAACCACTTAGCACAGTGCCTGGCATGTAGTAAGCACTCCATGCGTATTCAGTTTTTAATTTTTAATGATATCCTTATTATTATCAGTGAAGGTTAGTTATCTGGTAAATTGTGAAGACAGTTCTCCCCTCACCAATCTGTTAGTGAGTGGAGACAAAACATTGTGTATTAAATGAATACTTTACGTGGCCACTGTTTAAACTTAATTTTTAAAGGATTAAAAATTCAAGGAAGGCAAACTATATTTACAGTTAACACAAACATCTAGATATCATGGTCATTATTGGGAAAATCTGAATCTGACTACATATCATCTCACCTGGTATTATTAAATAATTTCTGTGGTTGTAACTTCATGGAAAAACTATATAAGCTATTATTAACTCCACAATCATTTCACCAAAGTATGTTGGACTTGATCACCTCATTTATACACTACTGACAATGTCATTTGATATTATTCATTGATATGATGAGGCAATTCATAAAATAAGAAATAAAGGTGGTCAGTATACATCTGAAAAGGTGTTACATCACCAACAATCAGAGAATTGTAAATGAGAGATTATTTTGGACTATCTTGGCAAAGTTTAAAAAGATGGTTTGGGTGCTATTGAGGGGCTGGTGACACTGGCATTCTCATACCTACATTGGTAGTAGGAGCAGAGATTAGTACAACCTTTCTAGAGGCCAATTTGGCAATACAAGTAAAAACAAAAATATGTTCTTTGATTCAGCAGTTCCACTTCTTGAATTTTATCTTAAAGGAATATAATCAGACAAATACACAAAAATGCTTGTATATGCATGCTCACTGCAGTGTTGTTTGTGATGACAAAAAATTGGAAACCACCTAAATGCCTGTCAGTAGAGAAATGCTTAAATAAATGATGGTAGAGCTATACACTGGGACTCTATGCAGCTATTAAAAAGATAGATCTATTTGTGTTGACATGAAAGATGTCCATGATCCATATCAGATACCATTTTTATTTAAAAAGGTATATGCATAGAAAAAAATTTGGTCATCTATAACTTTTTAAAAGCAGCTTTATTGTGGTATAATTTACATACCATATAATTCACCCATTGTAAGTTTACAATCCAATGACTTTTGGTAAATGCGTACAGTTTTGCAAGCATTACCACAATCCAGTTTTAGAACTTTTTTGTTACCATCCAAAGTTCCCACCTGCTCATTAAGGCTTAACTTTTAACAGTGGTTAGGTTGAGGGTGAAGTCTGGGAGAGTGAAGGCGGGAGGGGAGAATTATAGACAGCTTCCTAGTTTATCATTTCTGTCTCATTTGAATTAATTTACACCAAGGATATACTATCTTTTCATTGAGAAAACAGTAAAGGTTTTTCTATTTTGAAAAGAACAAAAAAAGGAAACAGACTTATACCCTTTGACCCAAATCTACTTCTGGTAATTTACCCTAAGGAAATAATCAAATATGTGGAAAAGGATCTGTGAACAAAGATATTTATCAATGTTTTATCTGAAACAGAGAAAAGTTGTTAAGCAATCTAAATATCTCATGATGGAAGAAAACAATTACTAATCACACTGAAATATGAAAGGTACAGGATGCAAATATTTATATGCAATCTTTATAATTTTATCCATGTAAAAAAAGTTAATGCACAGCCAGAAAGTCCTGTTTGGAAATATAATGAAATCTTTCCAATGGTTATCTCTGGATGGTAGAATTATAGCACTTTTAATTTTTTTGTGCATTTCTTCATTTCCCACAATGAATATGTATTTTCTTTACATCTAAAGCCAACTACATAAATGATACTAATTAAAAATAGGGCTTCCCTGGTGGCACAGTGGTTGCGAATCCGCCTGCCGATGCTAGGGGACACGGGTTCATGCCCCGGGTCCTGGAAGATCCCACATGCCGCGGAGCGGCTGGGCCCGTGAACCATGGCCGCTGAGCCTGCGCGTCCGGAGCCTGTGCTCTGCAACGGGAGAGGCCACAACGGTGAGAGGCCCGCGTACCGCAAAAAAAAAAAAAAGAAAAGATTAATTATGGTATTGTTTTCACAGGTGTTTCCATTTGTCAAAACATAAGTGTATATTTTATTTTATTTATTTTTACAATAACTTATTTTCTCATTTTTATTGAAATGTAGTTGATTTACAATGTTGTGTTAGTTTCAGGTGTACAGCAAAGTGATTCAGACCATATATATATATATATATATATATATATATATTCTTTTTTAGATTCTTTTCCATTATAGGTTATTACAAGATACTGATAATAGTAACCTAAAAGTATATATTTTAAATATGTAGATTTTATTGTATATCAGTTATACCTCAATAAACCTATTAAAAAATAGTCTTGAGAAACAAGATCATCATACCCCTCTTACTGCAAGAGGGGTTTTGTTATGCCATTTTGGGGCTGGAGGACAAAATGATTTGGTAAGGGTACTTAGACAGCAAAATGGCCTCTGCTCCAGATAGCATGGATGCATGCATGCATTCATTCATGGAATCTGCCTTCCTATCACATGCCAGGAATGTTGGTAGGTACCTGCATATCATGATGCTTAACCAGCCACTGCCCTGAAAGTGCTCCCTCCTAGTGGAGGGGAAGGCGCGGCACCATCTGACAGATTGCAGCCAGCGCCCACATTAGGTCGTTTTCCACTAGTGCTGTCCAAGGGGGCCGGGGGCAGATCAGGAAGTGAAGGCCTTAGTAAGTGGTTCAGATGGAGTCACGAAGGGTGACACCAGGATTACGGCTATGGAAGTGGCCAGAAGAAGGTAGATTACCCTCAAGGGAGTGTCGTGGTCATCACTCAAGAATAGGGTTTAAACAATTTTTATATGTTTATGTCTGTCTTACGTGCACACTTGTAACAACAGCAGGAACTGAAATTGAGCGTTTGCCGGTGCAGGCACCTTGCAAAGGGCTTACATCCATTGCCTCATTTACTCCTCGCCACAACCCCCAGGTCGGGACTTTAAGGACCTTCATTTCACAATGAAGAAACTGAGGCTCGGAGAGGTTAGGCGCCCAAGGTCACAGAGCTCATAAGCTCTGGATCCAAAGCAAACAGCCACCACAGATACTTCCCACTCACTCTGGGTCCTGTTTGAGAACGAAAAGGTCCAGATCGGGACAGCTCAGCTTTCGCTCGCTACGTATTTTCCCAGATCCAGAATGGAGGAAACATCCGCTAGCACAACCAACAGGGTCGTGCGCAAAGGGGCAACTCCATCAAAGCCGTTGGCTGACAAGAATTTGGGGCTTGGAGGACAAACCCGGAGCAACCGTCAACCAGCTACCAGCTCAAGCACCAACAGCGCACCCCGCGCCGGAGGCAAACAAGCCTCCTAGGGCCGCCAGCTTGCGGGGCTCAACGCGCGTGCGCGGGGCCAGAGGGGCCACCCCCGCGCGAGTGCGCGGAGAGCCTGGCGCGCGGCCGGGGGAGCGCGCGGGCGCGCTACGGCGTCGGCGTTGGCGCGCGCTTTAGGCCGAGGCTGCGTGGGCTCGGGAGGGAGCTAGGCGGCGGCGTCGGCGGCGGCGGCGGCTGCGGCGGCTGCGGCAGCGGCGGCGGCTGCGCCCCAGAGCCCAGGGGGACGCGCGGGCCTCGCACCGCGGGTGCAGACGGCTGCGGAGGAGACCCCGGGCTCCCGGCCCGGGGCGGGAGAGCTCGGCCAGACGACTGCCCGCCTCAGAGGCCGCCGGCCGCGTCCCTATCCCGGAGTGGCCGACGCCCCTGGAGACTCGCCGTGACACGGGCCTAACCGCGGTGGCCGCGGGCGTCCGGACCACTCGGGCCCGTCGGGCCGGGCCAGTAGAGGGACGAGCGTCCGGGCAGGTGCCGCCCCCCGAGGGCCGGCCGGGGGCCAGGCGCTTAGCCGTGCGGCCCGCGGGCCGGGCTTGGCAGAGGGGCCGCCCGCACAGCGTCCCCACCCCGCGGGCCGGAGCGGGAGTCGCGCCCCGCCTTCTCTGGAGACTGCCGGGCCGGAGCGGCGGGAGCCCGGACAGCCAGCGCCCGCCGTCGCCCGCCGGGCTTGCGCGGGAGAGCGGGGAGGAGAAACTTTGCCTCTTATTGTTGTTTTTACTCCTTAAGTGTAAGAAACTCTGTTGGAAGGAAGAATGTCCTTCTTCAATTTCCGTAAGATCTTCAAGTTGGGGATCGAGAAGAAGAAGAAGCAGTACGAACATGTGAAGAGGGACCTAAACCCCGAGGAGTTTTGGGAAATTATAGGAGAATTGGGCGACGGAGCCTTTGGGAAAGTGTACAAGGTAAGAGGGAGAAACGGGAAGTTGCACTTGTGAGATCAAACAGCCCGTGGCCCGGAGTGGCACGAGGATTTCTCGCTCCCGCGTCCTGTTCCTGTCTCTTGGACCTTCTTAGGACTTCGTAAACGTACGTTGGAACTTTATTTAGGTTATCATCCAAGCAGTAGCTAAGAGGTAGGGTTTAAGGTTGAACAAAATGGGGCCTGGATGTAGTTTAAAGAGTGGTTGCCAAACGGAGGCAAGGTTTACCGTCTGCTCTGTTAAACGTTAAAGGAAATGAGGGTGTTCTTTAATTTAAAGGAGGGGTCTGGTTGTGGCCTTCAAGCATTTTCAAATCAGAAACTCATTATACTTTTCAGTGGATTTCTATTTGTGTACTAGCTGTTTGCATTCGTATATATACTTACACTAAAGCAGTTCCCTTTTGGGGTCCAGAGTATATATTTGGTTGTGTCTATTGCTCATACATAACCAGTCTCTTGGGGATGAGAGCAAAGTGATTGCTACTTGCAGACTATTCTTGACTTGGTGGCTTGACAGCATACTGTAAAATGGAGTGGAATTTCTGATAGAAAATTTTTGGAAGAAAACCTGCATCTGGTATTAGTTTCTAAATATAATTATAATAAGCATTGACTAGAAGTCAATTTCAGGGCTTAAGAAATTAAAAAAAAACATGCACCTACATATATACACATATTTTTACATACAGATATTCATTTCAGTAGAAAGAGGTTTGCCGTTTCAATAGGAAGGCATGGGTTAACTGTTTACTGTCTTGTAAGGAATATATGAATGATGTCATCGGAATATTTTAATCCTGAATGGTGAGGATTTTATGAGACAGTTTAAGGGGAAGGACCCACAGGGTTGCCTAGAAGTGAAAATATAAATAACTTAAGTTTATACAGGACTCTGCAGTTTTTAAAGTACTTTCACATAATTTGGCCCCCATGAGAGTTCTGCGAGATATGCAGGTCAGTAGTATCTACATTTCATAGATGAGGACACTGAGACTCAAATTGTTCACATTCACACTAGTCACAGCCTAGATTTGATCTCAAGTCTTCTGACCCCATATTTACTGTTACTTTTTTTTTTTTTACTTTAATGTCTATTGGTAGAAGTGATAGCATTTTTCCTTCTTTCTAAGCATCATCACACTGTCTGCCTTTGCCCTGCCTCTAATGCATCTCAAAGCCCCTCATTCTTAGTCTGAAATATCTACTCTTTTCTGTGTGCTTTCAAAACACATTGTTCACCTTGCTTACTATGGCACTTGTCACATGTTAATGTATTTATGTTTTTATGGTAAGACTAGGGGCCAAAATTATATACATTTGGGTTAATTCTATTGCCTTAGCACATAGTGCATTTCTCTTTATATTTGTGGAAATGAAGGAATGTGTGTTACCTGCTTGTGAGCGCTATTGAAGCTACTATGTGCTGTGAAAGTTGACAAAGTAAACTTCAGTGCCTAATGTGGAGGGTAGACTATGGATTTCAACAAGAGCTTACAGTATAGAATGTATGGTAGACAGGGCTTTTAGTGCAGTGGGAAGATCACTCCTGGGAGTTAAGAATTGTGTTTTATTGCTGGTTGTCCCAAACCAGCTTCGAGATCTTCGAGAAATTTAATGTCTTTGGACCTCCTTTTTCTGAGGTGGGAAATCATAGATTTCCCTAAATGTTTAGATTCTTTTACCCATTAATGTTCTGTGAGTATGCAGTTATCTAGGAAAGGCAAAAATAAATCCTCAAGGCATCTGGGATCTGGTAGTTAGAAGGCAGTAGGTGATTATGGGCAGTTTTCATGGTATAAATGTTTTATTGAACAGAAACAGTGTAATATTAAGACACTGGCTCCAGAGTTGGACTATATCTTGGCTCCCTCAATAGCAGCCTGTGACCTTGGACAAGTTACTTAATCGTTCCATGTCTCATTTTTCTCATCAGTAAGACCTACTCCTTAGTGTGTGAGAATTAAAGGAGATAAAAAATGTAAGACACAAAAAAGGGCTCAGAAAATGGCAGAAAATTACTGTTGTTACATTTACAGCTTGGAAACAAAATGTGGGATGGGACAGGAAAAGGGACCTATGAAGATAGTAAACCATTTTCTGGCACAGGCAGATTGTGTGGACATGCTAATGCTATGTGATTTAATTCTTTAATGACTCTGCAAAGTGAATGTATCTTCCTATAGTGGGACACCAATTGAAAAATTTTTGAAAAACAAGAGACTTACTCCATGTAGTTGAACACTATAAGATTGTGTCAAGGATAATTTTTGTGGGCTTGATATCTATTTTAGTGTGATACTTGAAGAGTGTGAGTTCTTTGCATCTTTTTCTTTTCGTCTTTCATTTTTTTATGCTTTCAAGGAGTAAGCTCTGAGATTTTTTTAAAAAGAGAATTTTAAATTTAAACGTATCTTACCTGTTCTGCCTTTTTTGTAACCTTTTTTACTGTACAAGATTCTCTAGAAATTTTAAATTTATAAACTTCTGTGTAAGAGAAAAAGCTTTGATAGCTTTTTTTACAATTGTATGTATTAGTATGTAATAGAAAACTATTTCTAAAGTTGATTCCAACTGTCATTTGCTTATGGAAATTAGTAGCTGTTACAAAGGTTAAATTTCTAAATAGACAATCATTTTTCCGTCATATTGTTGTATGCTCTCCACTCAGTCCTGCACTATACAACTCTGTAACAGTTACTTTCTTGCCTGAAAGATCTTCCCGATTTTAAATTTATTTTCTCTTTTTAATAGTATTATTTGACACATAAATGAAGATATGTAGTATCCCTCACAATTTTTTATGTTTGGATTTCTGTTGCTTTTAACAGAAAAAAAAAAAAGGAATGACATGAAATGATCTGTTGAATTGAAGCTGAACTATTGACTGTGTGTTGGATGAAAGTGATTCTTTTTATGTCCCTGATGGGCATGCACCTTTTTTTAAAAAAAGTAGTGAAATATATAATCTTTGTATTGAAAAGTACAAAACATATATGTACGTTTAGCAAACAATAGTAAAGTGAACTCATATTAACAACCATCAGAGTAAAGGAATTCTGCCAGTACCCCAGAATCCTTCCCACCTCCTTTCTGAATTACTTCCTCTCTCCCCCTAAAGGAAACCACTATCCTATCTGTAAGTTTTTCATTTCTTTCCTTTCTTCATAACTTACTATCTAGGAGTGTATAACTAAACATGATAACTTTAGTTTTGTATGTATTGAGTGTATTTTGTGTCTTGCCTCTTTTGAAATCAGCATTATGTTTGTGAGGTGTGTCTTTGTTATCGCTAAAGCGGTATGTAGTTAATTGTTGCATAGAATTCCAATATATGGTTACATCACCAATTATTTACCATTGTACTGTTAATGGATATATCAGTTGTTTCCAGTGTTTGGCGTTTATACACAGTACTGGTGCATATATGTATGAGTTTCACTAAGACTCAGGAGTAGAATTGCTGGGTTATAGGGTAGTGTATCTTTAATTTTACTAGATGATGCCATACTATACCAGTTTACACTCTCACCAGCAGCGTATGATAATTTCCTTGCTCTGCATTCTCTCCAACATTTGATATTGTCAGAATTTTTAAGTTTTGACAATCTGATGTTATAGTTTTCCTTGTGCTTTTAATACATCTTTCTCTGACTGCTAATAAGTGATTCTTTCCATAGGTTTATTAGTAATTTGAATTTCTTCTTTTGTGTTCAAGTTTCTTGTTCATGTTCCTCTTGGATGTCTTTTTCTTGTTTATTTGTAGTGTATTCTGGATTTTAACCATTTGCTGGTTATGGTTATTGCAAATACATTTTCATTCTGTGCCTGTCTTTTCATTTTCTTTATGGTGTCTTTTTATGAACAGGAAGTTCTTGACTTTAATATACTCCAACTTTGTTTTTTCTTTTTCAGTTAATGCTTTCTCTATTGTATTTGAGAAATTCTTTCCTGGAGTGTCCTTCCAGTTGTTGGATGGGATGCTGCCCGATTGATGAATCACCTAATAAAGCTAATTAGATCTTTGGAAAAAAAAAGAAAAGAAAAGAAAGGCTTTCCTAACCTGAGATCATGGAGATAATCCCCTATTTTATCTTCTAAGAGCTTTATGATTTTGCCTTTAACATTTAGGTCTACAACCCTAAATGTTAGAATAGATTTTTGCAAATGGTATGATACAGGGGTCCAATTTCATTTTTTTATCCCATGGATACACAATTGTCCCAAGACTCATCACTGGGGGAAACTGTTCTTCCACTGCTCTGCAGTGCTGTCTGCAACATGTGTCTGTTTCTGCGATCTCTAGTCTCTTCATTGATCTGTGAGTCTATTCCTTTGTCAGTATCCCGCTGTCTTAATTAGGAAAGCATTGAAACAAATCTCTGCTAGAGAAAGACTTCCCCTTGTTCTTATTCAGCAGTGTCTAGTATATTCTTGGCCTTTAGTGCTTTCATGTACATTTTAGAATTAGCTTAATTGAGTTCCACAAAAAAACCTGTTGTGCCTTTTTGAAGGGGTTTAATTGAATTTATATTTAGATCAACTTTGGAAAAATTAACGTCTCCCTGATACTGAGTCTTCCTACCTATGCATATGTTTTATCTCTAGGTCTTTTTTTTAATATCTCTCAATAATGGCTTATAATTTTCCTCCCCAGAAGTCTTAGGAGCTCAAACTACTTCAAGAGTGTCTTAAATGCTTTGTTTTTCCTATTGGAATTTCTTCCTTGTTTTGGTTATGTACAACCTTCAGTAGTCTTCTGAGAAAGGATGAATGGAAGGTTCGGTTTTTAAGACCAGGCCTGTCTGAATATGTCTGTATTATAATGTCATACTTGATGTATAGTTTGGTCGTAGAATTCTAGGTCAAAAATACATTTTTGAACTAGCGTTGGTGAGGACAAAGAGCAATTGAGAAAATCCCCATCCCTTACTTATGGCCAGTCTTCCAAAGTGATTGTATGAATTTATACCCCCATAAGTAAGGGATGGGGATTTTCTCAATTGCTCTTTGTCCTCACCAACACTTGCTATTGTTATTAATACTGTTATTAATATTTTATGTTAGCCATTCTGGTGAGTGTGAAGTGGTTTTATTTACATTTTCCTTATGACTAAAAAAATTGAGCCATGTGCCTATCGAATATTTGGGTATTTTCTTTTTTGTGAAATTTCCTGTTTGTTTGCCCATTTAAAAACATAGCTGTATTGAGGTATAATTTATATAACTCAGAATTCACCTATTTTATGTTTATAACTTGATGAGTTTTAATAACTTTGCACAGTTGTGCAACCATCACTACAATCTAGCTTTAGAATCCTCTTTTGGCCACTTGAAGTTCCCTTGTGCCCATTTACAGTCAATTCCTGTTCCTGCAGGGGTTTTCTTTGTCTGATTACTAATGAGGTTGAGTTCCTTTTTATATACTTATTGGCCATTTGGATTTCTTCTTCTCTGAAGTGCTTGTTAAAGTCTTTTGGGTTCTTTTTCTTTTTCTCATTGATTTATGGGAGTCTGTATATTCCGGAAACTAATCCTCTCAAGTTATATATGATGCACATTATTTTCTCTTGCTTTGTAGTTTGTCTTTTCTTTCTCTTTATGATATCCTTCTTTTGTATAGACGTTTCAGATTTTAATGTAGTTCAATTTATTAACTTTTTATACTTAGTGCTTTTTGTCTTAAAATTTCCTTACCCAGGGTGATGAAGATGTCCTCCTATGTTATGTTCTTAAAGTTTTATGGTGTTGCCTTCTTCCTATACATTAGGTCTGTAATTAAACTGATGTTGGTTTTTGTCTATAGTGTGAAGTAGGGGTCCAGTTTCATTTTTTCTATGTAGATACCCAGTTGTCTCAACAGTTTACCGAAAAGACCACCCTTTCCGTATTGCTTTGCAGTGCCTCCATCATATGTCAAATGTCCATATACACATGGTATATTTCTATGAATTTCCTATTTCTTTAGGATAAATTCCTAGAAATAGAATTGTTAGGGCAAAATACATGATCATTTATTAATGTTTACTGTGAAATTACTCTAGAAAGGTTTATAAATTTATTTTTAAATTAATTTTTAATTATATTGTAAGATGTTATGGAAAAACCTGAATGAACTTTTTGGCCAATCCAATACAAATAATTAAAGAAGTTCTATTTATTGGGAAAATTAACTTATTAGAGATTAAAGTTAGTTTCTTTGACCGTTACCCTAATTATTGTTCCTGCTCTTCTCTCCATAAATGTAACTATTATTATCGGTTTCTTTTTCTGTTTGTTTTGTTTTGGGGGGTTTTTTTTGGCCGTGCTGCTTGGCTTGCGGGATGTCAGTTCTCTGATCAGGAATTGAACCCAGGCCACGGCAGTGAAAACGCTGCATCCTGTCCTCTGGACCACCAGGGAACTCCCCATCATCAGTTTCATGTATATGTTTCTGGATATTTTTCTGTGTACTTACGTATATATACATGGGTTATACCTATTTAAACAACCCAACAATGGTCTATTTCTGTGCCTTTGTCCCTTGACCTTTTTCAATGTTAGTTTTTATCCTTTTAAAAAAGTTTTACTTTTATTTACTTTTTCAGTAGACAAAAAGAGTATCTCTTTATTTCATTTTCCATTTCTCTCATTTTTAAAGAGATTGCCATTTAAAAATTAATTGAATTATTCATATTCTAATAGAGTTGTTTTCTTGTTGATTTGAAAGTACTTTTTATGTACTATGAAAATGAGCACTTTATAATAATGATGCAGTTATTTTAGTTACTTTAGTTTATGCTGCTTTTTTGATATAAAGACATATAATGTTCTTTATTCTACAAAATCTGTCAGTGTGTTACTTTGCTTTTTTTTCCTTCACTTTCATGCTTAGAAAAGCCTTCCCTACCCAGAAATTAGATAAATATTTATCTATATTTTCTTCTAAACTTCTTAATAGTTCAGTTATGAAGAATTTTAATTTTAATTGACAATTAAAATTTTAATTTTAATTGACATGACGCTCTATTCTACCCTAAAAAAAACAAAAATATATTTTCTCTATTTCTAGAAATGTAAATACTATTATTTTGAAAATATAGCAAAGTATAAAGAAGAATATATAAAAATAATTCTACCTTTTAGATAACCTGTTAATTTAAAAGAACTCAAGGGTATACTCGTGGTTAGAAACTTGAACAGTACAAAAAATGATAAAATTGAAAAATGAAAGCCATCCCTGCCAGTCTTTCTTCCTGAGTTTAACCACTATAATAATATCTGTGTATCTTTTCAGGTAAAATTTTATGCCTGTATGAGCATATATACAAATGCTTGTTTGTAAAACTGAAAATATATCGACACATGCACGTTAGTATATACCGGTGAACTTAACTGCCTATCAAATTGATAGCATAATTATACTGGAAAAGTGCTTCAAATGATGTTTTAAATTAATTAATTTATTTTTGGCTGCATTGGGTCTTCGTTGCAGTACGCGGGCTTCTCATTGTGGTGGCTTATCTTGTTGTGGAGCACGGGCTCTAGGTGCGTGGGCTTCAGTAGTTGTGGCACACAGGCTCAATAGTTGTGGCTCATGGGCTCTAGAGTGCAGGCTTAGTAGTTGTGGTACATGGGCTTAGTTGCTCTGTGGCATGTGGGATTTTCCCGGACGAGGGCTCGAACCCGTGTCCCCTGCATTGGCAGGCGGATTATTAACCACTGCGCCACCAGGGGAGTCCCAAATGATTTTTGAATAGAGTGCTCTGACTAGTGGGATATATTTAAAGGATAAAAAGAACAGCAAAGAATGCTTGAACTTTATTAAATAGGTTTGTTACTAGTAGTGATAACTAATCTTATAATTCTGAAAATACTTTATATGTACTATAGGATAGAGCAAATTAATATAGTGCTGTTTTAGAAACTAGGGTTGTAACTCAGAGAAAGGGGTTATAAGCTTGAAATGTAAGGAAGAACCCTATGACGTTGATTTTTGAACTGGAGGTTTTAGTTTGAACTCGTGATAACACATGCACTCATGCCCCCCAACACACACACACACACACACACACACACACACACAATACATATTATACATATTCCTGTTTTCCACTGAAAAGGCCTAGAAGTAATGATAAGTAGTACTCCTAGCTCTTGGTTTCTAAATACCATTTCCCACTAAAAGGAACCAGGGCTTGTTGAAAAGTCTGATCCAGGTCTGGGCTAGAGAAGTACAAAAGTGATAAAAATTGAAAAGTAAAAGCCTCCCCACTACTCGTTTTTTCCCAAAGGAGCCTGGATATCTTGGACCAGAAAGCAAAGATATGCTCAAAAATTAATGGGGACATGCCCAAAGAATACCGGTTAGTTTTGAGCAACAAAAATATCAACAAAATAGTAGCCTAATAGAGGAATGCTAGTTAGTTAATATGTAAAGATTGATAAAATTAGAAAAACCACTATTTTGCAACCACAGTATAATAATTCAGGCAAAAATTATTGATGGATGCTAAAAAAATCATTGTGTGGAAGGCTGTGGAGGAACACGGTTTCACCCCGTAAGTATCATAAGTAAGTATCACCCAGTAAATGTACCTTTTTGGTAGAGAGAGCTGATGGATACCATCTTAATCAAGTGATCAAACCTGGCGTTAATCAACAGTAACAGGAGGAACTGTATTTTCTGATATAATTCAGTGGGAACTGTATAATCACCTAAAGTAGTATTTTTGTTAAAGATATTTAACCTGAATCTGTTAATGAGGAAACAATCAGACAAATCCATGGTTTGAACTTTTAAAAATGTAAGCAATAAAGGAGTTTTTTAGATATTTGAGAAATTTGAATATGGAGTATATATTAGATATATCAATGTTAAATTCTTTGGGTATGTTAATTATATTGTGGTTATGTGTGAAGTGCAGCTTACTTTGCAAGTGGCATAGTAAAAAAGAAATGCATGTATGTGTGTGTTAGTATATACATATTTATGCACATACACACATATCTTTTACATATATATGTAAAAGATATGTGTGTGGATCTTGTGTGTGTGTGTATGTGAGAGTGAGAAAAGCAAATACAACAAAATGTTAATTGGTGACTCTGGGTGAGGGGTGTATGGGTGTTCACTGTTCATTCAACTTCTCTGTAGGTTTGAATTTTTCAAAATAAAAAAGTAAGGGGTCGTATTTTAAAATACTCTTCTACACATTGCTTTATTTCACTTAACAGTTCTCCTTTTCACATTTTTTCCCTCCCTCTATATAGTCATCATTTTTCTCTTTCTCTTTTTCTATGAAAGGAGAAACAAAGTCTCCTTTCAGAGTAGGCAACTACTTCTGTACTATTACTAAAGTTATTTGGTGTTTATTAAATACCACATTATGTTTTGTACTCAATACCACATGAAGTCCAAATTCCTAGCATGTATACATTTATGTTTTAAAAGAGGTAACTGAAACTTTGGATTGCAAAAATAGCTTTAACGTGCTGGCTCTTCTTTTGTCCTTCTTTGTAAAGATCTTAGTATTTGTATGGAATAACTTGCCTTGAGAGCAGCATGTTCTGGCCCTTTTATAATTTAACGTTGAGAATAGTTGTGTGGCAATGACCTTCCTTACCATTTAAAAGCCTTTATTCTTCTTGAATTAATGTCCAGAAGTAGTACATCTTTGTCGTATTTTTAAATATTTTTTTGAAATTGTCTTTTCGTGTTCTCACTTTTTCATCTTTTCAACTACGCAGCCTATGCAAATTTCCACAGCTTATCTTTCACACAATTGTCAATAATGTTTCAGTTTATTCAGGCTGCTCCGAGTCAGCAAGTCCTTGAAATAAGTGGGAAAACTGTGTGATCTGAGAATTGGTAAAACATTTTGGAAACTGCAGATTTAGCCAACATTAACTTATTACTGACATTTTGCTGTTGGTATCTTGACCGGCAGTAACTCAGTTTTCAATAAATAACCAGAACAATATAAATAAAATAGTGTTTGGGAATATAAAGAGACTATAGAGTATATTCCTTTCTCTTTTGCAGAATTCAGGAAATGACATGGAAATTCTTTTTTAAAAATTATTTATTTATTTATTTATTTGGGGATGCCAAGAGGCATGTGGGATCTCAGTTCCCCAGCCAGGGATGAACTCATGGTCCCTGCAGTGGAAGCGCAGAGTGCTAACCACTGGACTGCCAGGAAATTCCCCGAAAAATGCTTTTTTAAAAAGGATTTCTGTAATATTTTCCAGATGGGAAGAGTATAGTTGATCCTCATTATTTGCGGATTCTGTATTTGTGAATTTGTCTACTTGCTAAAATCTGTTTGTAGTCCCCAAGTCTGTACATGCATTACTTTCACAGTCATTTGTGTACGTGTGCAAAGCTATGTAAAATGTGAGTCCCTAGACCCACACATTACATGCTGAGATTGAACTAGGTGATGCTACGTCTTCTTGTCTCAGCTCTCATACAGAGATTTCCAAAGGATGGAGACAGTAGAGAGCAATGTAGTGAAGTGCAAGAAGCTCCTGCGTTGGGACGAGTTGGATGGGGTTTGAATCCCAGCTCTGGCACCTGTTAATTGGGGCAGCCACCTAACATTTCTGAACCTCATTTTCTCTTTTGTAAAACAAAGAAAATAGAATCTACCAGGATGAGTTGTTTTTGAGATTGAAGATTATAATCTATATGAGGAGGGGGGTGTGTGTGTGTATTTCTTTTAGGAGCAGTGGTTCAGTATTCACTAATTCAGGATTTGTAGTGACCTATATAGAACATAACTAGCACAAATAATGGAAAGCAACTGTATATCTTTGCCAATGATGTTGAGTAGTTTTATTCTCATTTGATATTCATACTCATTCCTAGCAAAATCTTATCAGGGCTCTGAGAAGATCACCAGAATTAGCATATAATGTAAAACAGGTAGCAACAATAGCTAAACAATCTAAAACTATCTCTAGTGCTATTCTTTTTTTTTTCCCTCACTTAACTGCTCTTTGGAGCTTTGAATGTTTATTAACCAATAGTTATTTTTAATTTTTTTAACTTTTTATTTTATGTTGGAGTATAGCTGATTAACAATGTTGTGATAGTTTCAGGTGCACAGCAAAGGGACTCAGCTATACATGTACATGCATCTCTTCTCCCCCAGACTCCCCTCCCATCCAGGCTGCCACATAACATTGAGCAGAGTTCTCTGTGCTATACAGTAGGTCCTTGTTGGTTATCTATTTTATTTCTTTATTTTTAAATGCATAGATCTTTTTAAAAGTTTTATTTATTTTATTATTTATTTTATTTTTGTCTGCGTTGGGTCTTTGTTGCTGTGCACAGGCTTTTCTCTAGTTGCAGAGAGCGGGGGCTACTCTCTGTTGCGGTGCGCAGGCTTCACATTGCAGCGGCTTCTCTCGTTGCTGAGCATGGGCTCTGGAGCGCAGGCTCAGTAGTTGTAGCGCACGGGCTTAGTTGCTCTGTGGCATGTGGGATCTTCCCGGACCAGGGCTCGAACCCATGCCCCCTGCATTGGCAGGCGGATTCTTAACCACTGCGCCACCAGGGAAGCCCCAAGAATAGCTCAGTCTGCCTTTAAGGGGCTTGTTGAAAGCCAACTAACAGCTGGAGGTGCCGGGGAATGAACCTGGGGCCTGGTACATGCGTGTACATGTTGATCCCAAACTCCGTGACTATCCCTTCCCCCCATCCTTCCCAGTATGAGTTTGTTTCTGTTTTGTAAATAAGTTCATTTGTATCATTTCTTTTTAGATTCTGCGTAACCAAATATTTAATACTACTCTGTGTCTTAGTTCTCCCATCTGTAATCCTCACCTGTTTTAGGAGGATTATGCCACTTATTAAATTCGTGTCTTTCAGCTCCAGACACCCCCTTCTATAGCTCTACTTTGTGATGCTGTTCTAAGATTTTGCAAATCACATTTCTGACTTGCCAGCTGCTCACTTTTAGGTTTCAGAAGTATGGAGCACTAGAGGGAGGCTGCAAGGAGGAGGAGGAAGAAAGAACCTACACCTTTCTCTTTGTTTCCTGTGGGCTCCCTTGTCTGCTTTCCTGTTACTTTGACCATCATCCTAGTGGAAATTCTTCACTCTAGCAACAGTAGTCCTGAATTCAGTTTGTAGTTTTTCCAACACTCACAGAGCCAGCCTCATCACAGCTCTTACTAACACCAGCTCCAGTTGGCTAGTCCCCTCTTCTTCAAAAGGTACCCTAGCCCCACAAGATCCTCTTCCAAGTTCAGAGCCGCCAGCAGCAGCTGAGCAGAGCAGCACTCTCTCCTCAGGGAGCTCAGTTTCAGCTCTGCAGAATCTTTCCTCCAGGTTTCTGAGTTTTAGTTATTCCAGTCTCTTTCCTTGGCTCCTGTGATTCGTGAAGATAAAAACATAGTGATTTTTAAGTGATCACGACTGATCTCTGAAAACTGTTTATGTATTGAAGTTATGTCTCCTTTAAATTAATATCTGAGTATTTGTTATTTAATTCTTGTTTTTATTAACATTTGTTTAGTTATAATTACATCTTTATGTGAAGAATTTTCATGCTTTAGGTGGTAGATGAGACTTTTTTTAAAAAAATAAATTTATTTATTTATTCATTTTTGGCTACATTGGGTCTTCGTTGCTGTGCACGGGCTTTCTCTAGTTGCGGCGAGCGGGGGCTACTCTTCGTTGAAGTGTGGGGGCTTCTCATTGCTGTGGCTTCTCTCGTTGCGGAGCACGGGCTCTAGGCACCAGGCTTCAGTAGTTGTGGCTCGTGGGCTCAGTAGTTGTGCCTCGTGGGCTCTAGAGCGCGGGCTCAGTAGTTGTGGCGCACGGGCTTAGTTGCTCTGTGGCATATGGGATCTTCCTGGACCAGGGCTCGAACCCATGTCCCCTGCACTGGAAGGCGGATTCTTAACCACTGAGCCACCAGGGAAGTCCCAAGACTGTTTCTTTTTAACACTTTATTTGCATTATGTTTGTTGATAGTTTTACACACTTAACAACGTTTATTTCAGTTTTGATTTTTAGAGTTCTCTGGAATCAGATCCTGATGAGTAATCAAGTTATTTTCAAACAATAATGTAAGAAGCACTACATTTTCTAATGTAAATTTTATTTATTATTTATATTAAACCAAATGGTATTATTGTTGGTTTAATTAGTATACCCAGGGCAATGGAATAATGAAATTTGTTACTACAAAGAACTTTAGAGATTATCTAGTATTAATTATTTTTCCCCTTTCATGCCATTCTATTCGCAAGTAAAATACACATCTTTAAAATCTTCCAGGACATTGGTAGAGGCATGCAGAAGCAGGATGACTTTTAACTTTACTCACAATATCCTTGGTCTCTTACCAGGGCTTGTATTTTATAGTGTTCCTCTTTAAGAACAGTTCCTCTGTACTCTTTCTTCCCAAAGTGTTAAGTTAAAATGGTGAGAGAAGGGCTTATTTCCTGACTTGGGGGAGGGCGAGTTCTATTTATTATTTTTTCAACTGTAGTTTCTTTCTTAGAGAGATAAACGTAATGTCATATTTTACCAGTTATGATAGACTTTTTTTTTTTTTTGCGGTACACGGGACTCTCAATGTTGTGGCCTCTCCCGTTGCGGAGCACAGGCTCCGGACGCGTAGGCTCAGCAGCCATGGCTCACGGGCCCAGCCACTCCGCGGCATGTGGGATCTTCCCGGACTGGGGCACGAACCCGCGTCCCCTGCATCGGCAGGCGGACCCTCAACCACTGCGCCACCAGGGAAGCCCAGACTTTTAACTTTTAAACATCTCTCAAATTGGGATATGTCCCAATTTATTGATTGACGCCTTAGTATTGTTCGCCAGATGGCAGTTGTGATGTATCTGTCATTGCCTATGCTTTGTGAACGTAGTTGTATCTCTGGTGTCATACAGTTGCAACCCCTTGATGTTTCAATCAATAAACCATTTAAGAACGTTTTGAAGAAAGAATGTGAGTCCTGGTTGTCATCTGAAAACTTCATTTAGCACCTGTGGTAAGATCAAGAAAGTATCAGCATTATAATTGCAAAATGGGAGACAGTGGCTTCAAAGAAAATTTTGGAGACAGTAGAGGGGCACTTTTTAAAGAAATGCTGCATCACCAAAGCTTTTCATGGCTAGAGAATGATATTGTGTGGAAAAACACAGACATTAGATAATTCTGAGTGAAAAAGTGACTCAGGAGTTAAATGTGAAGAAGTGTTTAATTTTTCATGTATGCACAAGGGTAATATACGCTAACAATTTTTGTCTATATTTATCCAGAAGAGCTCTTAAAAAGGAATAATGTGAAAATTCTAAATAATAAAGTGCCTGGCAGTTTTTCTTCCTTAGTGGAGCATAAGATAATGGCACATCTTAAAAGGCTTCGTAGATTAGATAAAATATGGTAGATTAGCATATTATTCTAGAGTGGTAGTTATGACTAATAAAGTTACCTTTTTATCCATACATATTCTGTGAACCCTAAACATTAGGGTTACTTTGTTAGTAATTAGTATTAATTTTTACCTCTACCTAAGGAAGTAAAATGTAGCAAAATCTAATTAGGAGAATTCCCATATATAGGCTAATACCTGGTTTGTTTGTTCTTTCTACCTAAGGAAGTAAAATGTAGCAAAATCTACTTAGGAGAATTCTTATATATAGGCTGATACCTGGTTTGTTTATTCTTTCATCATCATCTCAAAGGTTGGATAATAGATCCCTAAGAAATATCCCATAGACTGATTTTTTTATATCTTATTGCCTCTGTAAAAATAATACACGTCCATTTAAAAATGTAAACAATATGAAAAATATAGAAAAAGTCAAAAGCACGTGAAACTCTGCCATCCCCACTGATGATGTCTTTCCAGATATTTCTTACGTAGCTATCCCTGTGTGAAAATGGATGTGTAGTTTTTGTAAAACTGCATACCTTTTGTGTTTAGTAAGTTACTTTTTTTCCATTCAGTGATATGTTGTGGCTTTTGTCCCATCTTAAGAAATATTAATTGGTTAGTCAAATAATTTTAATGGTTGCATAATTTTCCATCGTAGAAGCATACTGAATGATTTAAGTAGGTTCCCGTTAATGGACATTTAGGCTGATTAAGTTTTCTTTATTGTAAACAGTGCTTTGATGAATATTTTGTGCATGCATTTATTTTTTGTAAAATTATCTCCTTATAAATTATTAAAAATGGGATTTGGACATTTATTTGTTTATTAAAACACTTATTACTAGCTTTTGAAAGTTTGCTATTTTTTCTTTTAAGGTGATAGATTTACTTAAGTGATGGTAACATATATAATATTGAAATGTCTTTTAAAAACCCATTAGTATTTTAAGATTTGATTCCTAACTTTAAAAAAATGATCTTGGCTTCTACTACATATTTGGAAACCTTTCATTTCTAATAAATGGAGGTGAGAAGTTATTCAATTAAAATGGAAAAGTTAAAGTACTAAAAACAATGAAAAATAATTAAACTGATGGAAGTATAGGGAAACTGGAAAGGGTAATGATTAAAGTAAAGAAAGGGCTTTGGAAACAACCAGGATTTGAATCCTGATTCAGCCTCTTACTAGCTCTACATGACCTCGGGGAAGCCTTTTAATGTCTCTAAATTTATTTATCCTCCTTAAAAGTAGGGATGCTAATATATCATGGGGTCATTTTGAGGATTAAATAATAATAGTAATAATTCCAGATAAGATGTTTGAATCTTTTTTACTATGTGTGGCAGACGTTGTATTAAATGTTTATATGTATTCTTTTCACTTGGCAAATATTTATTAATTCTCACAAACTCGTGAGATATAAGTATGTTTTATTGATGAGGAAGCTAAAACTAAAAAAGGGAGTTTGTAAGTTGCCCAAGCAACATAGTTAACAAGTGGCAGAATCAGAATTTGAGCCCTACCAGTCTGACCCAGTAGAGCCTGCAATTTGAAATTCTATCGTATGTGTATATAAAGCACTTAGCACAGTGAAAAGCATGCATCAGTTAATATTTATGTTTAGGCTATCTTTAAAAAATAAGTATGTCAAGAGAATGAGAAGACAAGCCACTTGGAGAAAATGTTGGCAAAAGATATATCTGATAAAAGACCGTTATTCAAAATACATTAAGAATTCTTAAACCTCAACAATTAGAAAACCTACAGTCTGATTAAAAAATGGCCAAAAGATTTGGACACGTCACTGAAGAAGATATTCAGATGGCCAATAAGCATATGAAAAGATGCTCAGTATCATATGCCATTAGGGCGTTGCAAGTTAAAACAGGGAGACACCACTACACACTTATTAGAATGACAAAAATTTATACCAACAACACCAAATGTTGGCAGGGGTGTGGAGCAGCAGGAACTCTCATTCATTGCTGTTGGGAAATGCAAAATAGTATAGGCGCTTTAGAAGACAGTTTGGCAGTATCTTGCAAAACTACACATACTCTTACCATATGATCCAGTAATTCTGCTCCTTGGTACTTATTCAAAGGGGTTGAAAACTTAATGTCCACACAAAAGCCTGCACACAGATGTTTATAGCAGCCTTATTCACGATTGATAAAACTTGGAAACAACCAAGATGTCTTCAGTAGGTGAATGGATAAACAAACTGGCACATCTATATAATTGACTATTATTCAGCGCTAAAACGAAATTAGGTATCAAACCATGAGAAGACATGGAGGAATCTTAAATGCTTGTTACTAAGTGAAAGAAGCCAATCTGAAAAGGCTACATACTGTATGAAAAACAAAACTATGGAGACAGTAAAAAGATCAGTGGAGGGGTTAGGAAGAGGGCAGGATGAATAGGCAGCGCATAGAGATTTTTAGGGCAGTGAAACTATTGTGTATGATATTATAATGGTGGATACATATCGTACATTTGTCCAGACCCGTAGAGCACATACCAGGAGTTAATCCTAATGTAAACAGTGGACTTTTGGTAATAATGATGTGTCAATGTAGGTTCATCAGTTGTAACAAATGTACCACTGTGGTGCAGAATGTTGATAGCGGGGGAGGCCGTGCATGTGTAGGGAGGAGAGTACATGGGAACTCTGTGTACTTTCTGCTCAGATTTGCTGGGAGCCTAAAACTGCTCTAAAAAATAAAGTTTATTAAAAAAAAAAATTTAAAAAGCAAGTATGCGTTATAAGCATGAACTTCTGATACTTTTGTTTTTAGGCCCAGAATAAAGAGACCAATGTTTTAGCTGCTGCAAAGGTGATTGACACCAAATCTGAAGAAGAACTTGAAGATTACATGGTTGAAATTGATATATTAGCATCTTGTGATCACCCTAATATAGTCAAGCTTCTAGATGCCTTCTATTATGAGAACAATCTTTGGGTAAGTGTTTTCTGTTAATCTATAGGAATAACCAAAATGAGTTAATTGTCCTAAAGAGGTTATAAGTTTTGTAGGCCTATTTTATGTACTACCTCTTCTTTTTAGTTACTTATGCTACTTGAATGAGAATTGACCTGCTGATGAGAGGGTCATTAGCAACATAATTATCCTTAGCTTCAACAGATTTTTTTTTTTTTTTTTTTTTTTGCGGTACACGGGCCTGTCACTGTTGTGGCCTCTCCTGTTGCGGACGCGCAGGCCCAGCGGCCATGGCCCACGGGCCCAGCCGCTCCGCGGCATGTGGGATCCTCCCGGACTGGGGCACGAACCTGTGTCCCCTGCATCAGCAGGCGGACTCTCAACCACTGCGCCACCAGGGAAGCCCCTTCAACAGATGTTTTGATGTGTATTTCAGATTGTACTGTATTTCATGATTGTTTGGCATTGGCCTCAAATGTAGAAACTTCGTTAAGAATATTAAATTTCCTAAATAATGAAATTAGATGCCTTTCTTGTTTTTAATTAATTTTTTCCCAGTTGGAACTTCTTTCTTTCTTTGAAGTCTTTTTTTTCCAGCACTTTTAAAATTTTATTTTTTCTAATTGAAATATAGTTGATTTACAATGTTGTTAGTTTGAAGTGTCTTGTTTAAATTTAAGTGTCTTGATTTAAATTTAAGCATTTACTTAAAATGTTTTAGAGTTTCTTTTGTTTTCTTTGCAGTTGTTTATAATTTCTTATACTAAACTTTTGATAAATCATGTAATAAATTATAAAATGCTTACTAGAAATGTTAAATATTGGGTTTGCCAAAAAGTTCATTCAGGTTTTTCCTTACGGAAACTTTTTGGCCAACCCAACATTTATCTTATATATTATCAAGCCCAACTTTAGTGCATGATGTAGTGGCCAAGTCTGTATGTAAAAATTTTATTCATTTTTAGGGAATATTAGGCATAAATAAATATATAAGTAAAGTGTTAATATTTAGTATAATAACCAGTCAGTCACTTGCTCTGCACCGATACTAATTTAATCAAGAGGACTTTTTGAAATGGAGTTTTAGTTTTTTCTCCTTGAAGGAAGAAACGAAGTGTTACGAAAGAAGAGTAGATTGTACAAGCTGTACCTGATTGGGAATCAAAAGGCCTTTATTTTTTGATTTTGGTGACGCTAGGCAGGAGCTTGAATAAGTCAATTAACCTTTATGACTTGTTTACTCATCTCTAGGATGAGTAATGATCTGTCTCTCAAATTATTTTTCATATGATATAATGAATTTCCAAACAATTTATTGGCAAGCTCCTGTAAAAAATAAAGTGTTGTTATACAGAGGAGAAAAAAGTGTGAAGCTACACAATTTGTTAAGGTATGTAATTAAAAATAAAATCTGTAGTTATTATTAGTGTGGTGCCTTCTAATATAGTTGTTCAGAGTTCTAGCAGAATGTTTCCAGAGATAGTAATGAAAATGAATTCCTAGACAACTTAATAAATAGATAAGATGAAAATGAATTCCTAGACAACTTAATAAATAGATAAGATCTTAACTTGAGACTATTACAAAATAAAAAGCTGGACAACTGTGAGGGACAGTTTAGTGGGAGAGACAGACATTAATTAATCAAAGAATCATAATAAATATAAAATTAAAACTGTGATAAAGGGTTCAGAAGGAAAGGTGCATGGTGGTATGTACCAGGGAGGTCTGGGAAGGCATCCATCAGGAAGTGATAATTGAGCTAGGATCTGAAGCTTTTGTATATGTTTTTTCTCCTGTTTTTTAGAAAAACTAAAAGTTTCTCTTTTCAGGGTTTATTCCTAGAAATAAAGTTAAAAAATATACTTGATCACTTACTTCTCAATAGTTACCTTAAAAAGGAGAGTATAAAATCTTTCAGTGGTGATGAAATGGATATATAATACTGTCCTGAATAAAAATTCTACACCTGGTAATTTTACAGAAGCAGGGACACTAAAAATGAAGATTAACAAAAATGCACATATTTCCACAATGTGTTTTCTTTGTGCTTTCTTAGTTGTATATCATTAAGACTTGTAACTGTTTTTACAAAGAAGATCTTTATGGTTGTTAGCATACTATTGTTTCTGTAACCTAGGTTATTTTATAGCTATTTCTTTATCTTTTATGCTAAATTGAAGAAAAAATACTCAAACTCAATGTCATGTTAGACACATGCTTTTTTATTTGCCTGCAGATCCTCATTGAATTTTGTGCAGGTGGAGCAGTGGATGCTGTGATGCTTGGTAAATGGTTTTTTGTTCTTCATGTTTATATCTTAAATTATACTTTAAAAAGTCAAATGATTTCAAACATTTATATATATATATATTTATCTTATTGTTTAGAGACATTCAGTAAGTTAAGAAATCAGCCTAATTATTTTTATATTCTTGGATAATTGTAATAAAATTCTAAAATTAAACATTGAGTATAATATGTGAAGAAAGTTTTGTGTATAGTTTTTTAAAAATCAATTCATTGTGTATGATCTTTGACAGTGATGGTAAAGTTATATAGCCTGCTGGTATGCTTTCACTGTACAAAAATGCAGATTTGTTTACTTTTTTCCTTGTAGAGCTTGAGAGACCATTAACTGAGTCCCAAATACAAGTAGTTTGTAAGCAGACTTTAGAGGCATTGAACTACTTACATGATAATAAAATCATCCACAGAGATCTAAAGGCTGGAAACATTCTTTTTACCTTAGATGGAGATATTAAGTTGGGTAAGTTTATTCCTTTATATAAAACATTTGAATTTGTGCTTTGAGATTTCCCCCATATGTCTGTAACTTAATATTGTTTTGTTACAAGTCAAATATGTGAAACATGGAGAATTGTATTCAAATATGTGAAACATGGAGAATTATTCAGTGTTAATTTTTTTTCCCCATTTATTTAGGTCTTCTTTGATATCTTTCAACAGTGTTGTATAGTTTTCAGAGTACAGGTCTTTCAATTCCTGTATGCTTTTATTTATTTATTTATTTTAAACATCCTTATTGGAGTATAATTGCTTTACAATGGTGTGTTAGTTTCTGCTTTATAACAAAGTGAATCAGCTATACATAGACATATATCCCCATATCTCCTCAGTGTTAATTTTTAAGATACTTCCTTGGAGGGAATTCCCTGGCGGTCCAGTGGTGAGGACTCGGTGCTTTCACTGCTGAGGGCCTGGGTTCAATTTCTGGTCAGGGAACTAAGATCCCATACACCATGCAGTGTGGACAAAAAACAAAACAAAACTTCCTTGGATACATAATTATCCATTAACTCCCAGAATTCCTAAGTATAGGTACCTCATATAAAGACTCTTTAAAAAGTAAGAAAGGATGGATTTTTATTTTTAAAATGGCACACTTTTAAAAGACTGGCTAATTATTTTTCCCTTAAATTTTTGTATGTAGACTTAATACTTGTAAATATAATACATTTAGAAAATGCTATAGTATGTAAAACCACTAACTTAGTTTTATGTTCATTTCCAAAACTCATATCTAGTGGGTTTTTTTTTCCATGTTTAGTTTTATATTCTATTTTGTAGATATGGTATCTTGGCTAAACTAACAAAGTAACTAACCTTAAGTCTGAAAAAGATGCCTAAAATAAATGTAAGGACTAGAATTTTTAATTTTGTTTTTTACACTGAGGGAATAAATGATAATTTCATAAGGAGAAATAGATGTAGATTTTAGATGGGAAATTAATGAATTTCATATGCGCATACAAATAGAAGTAAGTATCCCCAAGATATGAATTTTAAAAAAATCTGGTGATGAAGTCTAAATTTGGGTATTTTGGATGGATATTAAAAACAAAATATATTCAAAGGCCATGCTGATACCAGTGATCATAGTCATTTCACTTCACTTTGTCATGACATCTAAACAGGTATAATTTGAAAAATTATAGTAAAATTTAGTGACTACTAAATTTTAACCTTTTTATTAAGAAATGGTTACAGATACAGAAAACCACACTAACAGTTGTGTAGCTTATTGACTTGTAGCTTTGTACACAATAGCTTTGTGACCACCACCTAGATAAATAGAATGGGACTTCCCTGGTGGTCCAGTGGTAAAGAATCCACCTTGCAAAGCAGGGTACATGGGTTCAATCCCCCCTGGTCGGGGAACTAAGATCCCACATGCCGCGGGGCAGCTAAGCCCAAGTGCCGCAAACTACAGAGTCCACACTCTCTGGAGCCTGAGAGCCACAACTAGAGAGAAAAAACCCACACACCACAACTAGAGAGAAGAAGCCTGCGAGCCTCAACAAAGAGGCCGCGCGCCACAGCGAAAGATCCCGCATGCCTCAGCGAAAAAAAAAAGAACTATGTCAGGCACCCTAGCAGCTGTTTCATGTGCCCGCTCTCAATCACACTGTCCCTCCTTTCTCCACAGGTAATCTATATCCTGACTTTTATAGTAATCACTTCCTTGTGTTTCTTTATGGCTCTATCACCCAGTGTTCATGTCTAGACTTTAGAGTTTAGACTTACCCATATTTAAAACCTGCTTTTTCTTCTAAGTCTCTTTTAATTTATAGGTTGCCCCCCACCGCCCTGTCATTCCTTTTTTCTCTTTACATTTTATCTATGGCATTCATTCTCATGGCGTGCTTTCTCAAAGAAAGTTGGTTCTTTGGGGACAAAAAATTTTAGTGTTACCATGGTTGTGACCCTCCAAAGGCCCATAGATATACACAAACAGATATACAGTATATCTGTGGCATTAAAATTTCATGGGGGGGAGGGAGGATTCGGAAAAAATGTCTAAAAAGGCTCCTTAGGAGAGAGATGAAAAAAAGGTTGAGAAACACTGATGTGTAGGACCTAGGCTGTTGGACCTGTAGAGTTTCTCTCATCTTGCATTTTGCTGACTGTGTACTCCTGATGACTTTAGTAAGTTCCTCTCTGTATTTCCCTCAATTTGCAGATGAATCCAAAAGCCTCATCAGTCTCAAGTTTGACTTTTTTGGCAAGACTGTAGGTGGTTTTGTGTTCTTTCATTGGGAGGCATGTAATACCGGCTTTTTGATCTTTTTTTTGATGTTAGCAGCTGTTGATGTTTAATGCCTGGATCCGTTCTTTGATTGGAGTGGCAAAATGAATTACATCATTTTGTTTTCGTTTATTATTTTTGATAATAATTTTGGTGTAATTATTCATCACTTATTTCATTATTTTCATTTATCATCATTAAAAAATTAGGAATACTTATATAAAAAGACACTTCCCTTCAACTGTTTGGTTATTCAGGAGTATAGTTCCTATAGACAGGACAGGAAAAATACTTGATTCTTTCCTTTTATTTATTTAGCTTTAAAGACAATGAATTGGTTCTCTCTCATCCTTAGTTGGTGGCCAGTATTTTTTTAAATGGCATTATTAATTCATGAATGTAATTTTATTTTATAGGTTTCAAATCTATTACAATTTTTATCCTTATTAAAGCTCACGTTGTACCATCTTGGTCAGTGGGAGCTTCTTCAAGCTGGCTTGTTAATCTTTTTGACATGACTCTACTAATCTTTGGTAGATTCCTTGCCATCTGTTAGGTTGAGATGTTTCAGGCTCATCTTTTACATTTCCTGCCTCAGACCTGTAATTAGCCATTTCTTCAGGAAGCCCTGAAGAAGAAGTTTTAGTAGGACATGGTATTTCAAGACCACAATCTGAGTGTTAGACATGCTTATAGTTTCTGGATTTGCCTTCATTCTAGGCCTTTACAAAGGACAGAGCTAGGCTCCCATGAGTTCCTACATATGACCTATTCAAATTCAGGGTAAAGCCTTTTTTTTTTCCTTCTCTTAGCCCCTTCTGTATTACATCTGTATTGCTTTTCTTCTATCCTGAGAATCTTGCTTCTCAAGAACATTGAAGATAGATTTGGAGTATTCTGTAATTACTCATTTTAACCTTCATTTCTATATTCAGCGCTCACCACCACTCTTGTTCATGTCTCTTTGGTTATGTTGGTTGTCTGAAGTTCATTCTCTGGTAGATTTCTCTGAAAGGGCTCTCTGAGTTCTTATATAATGGTAACACTTCTACCCTTTATACTTTGAAGGTCAGTTTTGCTGGATAGAAAATCCTTGGTTCACATTTCTTCCCTTGAATATCTAAAATATGTTCCTCTGTTTTCTTCTATTATAAAGTGTTATTGAAAAGTCTGATGAGAATCTGATTTTCTTTTTCGTGTAAGTCATGTGATCTTTTTGCCTAGATGCCAAAGACTTTTTTTTAAGGACTAAACTTTGACTAAACTTTTCTAAGTGTTGTTTTTTTGTTTCCCGCTCACCCCCCGCCCCCCAGGAAGGTTTTCTGTAATTATAGATATGAGTATTTGTTCTGTTCCCTTGCACTGACTTTCTCCTTTGGAGACTTTTATTATCTTTTTGTCAGGCTTGACAATCATCAGTATTTATAACTTTCTCTCAGGTTCTTTTTATCTTTCTTCATTTTTTTTCATTGTGGCGAAATATACTTAAAATTCACCGTCCTAACCATGTTTAAGTGCACAGTTCCGTAGCATACGGCGCATTCACACTGTCGTGCAGCCAACCCTACCACGCCTCTCCAGAACCTTTTCATCTTCCTTAACTGAAACTCTGTACACATTAAAACGCTTAAGTCCCCATTTCCTCCTTCCCCCAGCCCCTGGCAACCATTCTCCTTTCTGTCTCTGTGAACTTGACTACTCTCCGTACCCCATGTAAGTGGAATCCTGCAATACTTTTCCTTTTGTGACTGGCTTATTTTACTTAGCATAATGTCTTTAAGGTTCATCCATGGTGTAGCATGTGTTAATTTTCTTCCTTTTTAAGGCTGAATAATATTCTGTTATATGTATACACCACATTTTATTTATCCGTTCATCCATTGATGGACACTTTGGTTGCTTCCACCTTTTGGCTTTTGTGAATAATGCTGCTATGAACATGGGTGTACAATATCTATTTGAGTCCCCGCTTTCAGTTCTTTTGGGCATATACCCAGAAGTGGAATTGCTGAATCATATGGTAATTCTCTGTTTAATTTTTTGAGGAACCACCATACCATTTTCCACAGTGGTTGCGCCAGTTTACGTTTCCACAACAATGCACAAGAGTTCCAGTTGCTCCACCTCCTTGCCAGCATTTGTTATTTTCTGTATTTTTGATGATAACTATCTTAATGGGTGTGAAGTGGTAATGGGTGTGCATTTGTTGTGTTTATTTGCTCTTGCATTCCTCCTACTTTAGCCTTTGTTTCTAAAGTTGTTTTTTATTTCTAATTTTCCCTTGAGTTCTGTCACCTCATTTATGAGTTTTAAAATTCTGACTTCTGTTACTCTTTTATGTCATCATTTTTTAGTCTTGTAGCTCGTTTTGAAATGTAATTTTGATCTTTTTTAGTGCATGTTTTTCTGTAAGTGTACTGAAATCTTATTTGAATACAGGAATATACTTTTGTGTAAAATAATGCATGCCATTAAAAATAAGTATATTTTTGAAGATTTAGGAATGCCAAAATAGTTTTGAGTTGGTTGACATTTAAAATAGTTGCACTTTGTTTCATTAATTCATAAATACAGAGAACCTTCCAATTCTGTGACATTGTATTAAGTGTACACAGATGCATGTAGAACCATACTATCCTCAAGAACCATATATACAATAATCAAATTTTTATGGTCTTGTCAGATCACATTGTTACAAATGGAAATAAGTATGTAAAATGCTATTTTAACAGACCAGCATATATATGCCATATCATTATAAGTAGAACTGTAAAGCACATAATGACCTTAGTTTTCCCCTGTGCACAAAAATGAAGATGGCTTCTTGTCCCTCCTTAGTTTACCTCCTGCTCATAAGAGTGCTTCGAGAGGTACGAATGTTGACAGTGGACCTTAGTGGTTTAGGCCTGTTTCTCAACCTCCTTTCCCAGTCATGTTCTGAGGGGGAAAAAGTTAAAAAGAATAGACCATTAGTAGCTTCTAGGAACACACTGGAATACGTACTGAGCTGACTCTACCTGAGTAGAAAACCTCTTCTGGCAGGAATTTCATATTGTGATCTCAATCCCGTCCTGTGGAAACATCGCAAGTTATAAGTTGAGGAAGTAGGGGGATAATAGGGATGGAGAGTCCTGAATACATCTATTTATGTTGCATTTTCTGCAGATATATCTTCCAAGTATAGTATGTTCTATTGGCAAATTAATTTATTAATTTAATTATAAAACATTAATGAAATATCTAGTGTAACAAGAGACTTCATACACCATATTAAGAAGCTTAAACATCATTCTACAGGCAATAGGTAGCTGCCAAGATGTTTTAAGCAGGAGAACTACATGGTCAAAAAAAGAAAAGAAAGAACTATATAATAGACATAAATAATTGGAATATAGGGCAGGATTTCATGAGTTTTAAGAGTTCTATGGCCAAAGTATCACAAAGGTTAAAATTACACATATGATTAATAACAATAGCTGACGTTTATTGTGTGTATATTCTGTGCCAGGCCTTGGGGCATGAATACTAAATACAGGATTTTTGGTATTTATTCAGTTTTGAGAATCATGGCATGTCAAATGAAACTTTAAAAGTTAAATGTATATGGCATGAGGTAATTTATGCAGCAATAGCAATTTTATGTTGCTATTAATGATTGAGCTCTAAGCTGAAAAGGGGTTAACAACCGATAATGCTATAATGTTGCTGTGCCCTATAATTTAAATTAGAAAGCATCGTTCCTAATTTTTTTCTTTGTGGTATAATTTTATGAGGAAGTTAGCAAGACATATGCTGTCATAAAGGCTGCTTTGGTATAATTTCTGTTTTTCACACTATAGAAAAAATGTCCCTTAATTTAATTGTCACATATAGCACTAGTTGGCATTTATTTTGGTGAAGTGGATAGACTGATCTATTTTAAAGTTACTTTTTTTTTTTTTTTCAATTCTGGAGAATTTGTGATCTGAAGATGTGTAAGGATGGTGGTATCAAGTGTATTAATGATGGAATCTTTTCTTTGGCAGTTTTTTTTTGGGGGGTGGGCGTATGGTAGAAAGAGGGTGGTCAAAATTAGGATGATAGAGAAGTTATTTATCTTTCTATTTTGCTTACCCTTTAATAACAGTGGCCTTATTAAAGACTTGATATGCTTTTCCCTTATGTTGAATATAGCGTCCTTTGCTTAAAAACTGTCATTAATACTTTTGTATGATTATTTCAAGCGGATTTTGGAGTATCAGCTAAAAACACAAGGACAATTCAAAGGAGAGATTCCTTTATCGGCACACCCTATTGGTATGTATTCAGTTTTATGGATTTGCAGCGTTAGTTATGTCAACAGTTATTATTACTCATGAATTGTGTCCACATAATCAATTACACTGTCTATCTTTCACGTGGTTTGTGATCACTGCTCTTAAGTTAAACATCTTAATTTTCAGTTCTTTGTCTTCATAGGATGGCTCCTGAGGTAGTCATGTGTGAAACATCTAAGGACAGACCCTATGACTACAAAGCTGATGTTTGGTCCCTGGGTATCACTTTAATAGAAATGGCTGAGATAGAACCACCTCATCATGAATTAAATCCAATGCGAGTGCTGCTAAAAATAGCAAAATCTGAGCCCCCTACATTAGCACAGCCATCAAAATGGTAAAGTATTCCTAAACAATTTTTTTTAAGAAGCAAAACTTGATGCTTTATTCTTCCAACTTTCCAAGGGTATTTAAATTTAGGTACATGGTACAAAGATTGTATGAAGTAGAAAACTGATTTTTGGTGTATTTTAAAGACTTAAGGACCATATAAACTCCTGTAACTAACTTTCCCCATAAATTAAAAGATACCAGTGATTTGAGTTCTACATGAAAGAGGTATTTTCTGTACTGTGAGAAAGTGAGGCATATATGTGATTGATCTGTATTTGTGGAGTTTAATATAATGGAAGGGGGCTTCCCTGGTAGCGCAGTGGTTGAGAGTCCGCCGGCCGATGCATGGGACACGGGTTCGTGCCCTGGTCCGGGAAGATCCCACATGCCGCGGAGCGGCTAGGCCTGTGAGCCATGGCCGCTGAGCCTACGCGTCCGGAGCCTGTGCTCCGCAACAGGAGAGGCCACAACAGTGAGAGGCCCGCATACCGCAAAAAAAAAAAAAAAAAAAAATATATATATATATAATGGAAGAATTTTTGTGATTTTTAGCATACTTATGGGTATACGGCTGTATCTCAATGACTTAAACTATGAATCTATTTACATATATGTAACTTAATATTTATAGATAAATGACTTATGAAATATTAATATTCTCATAACTAGTTTTCTTATGTTGAATTAATACTATTACATACATAATGGAACTTAACCATAGTTTCTCAGAGTTTTGATTTTATTAACAAGAAAAATAGAATGTCATTATTAAAATTTTATTTTGAAGGTCTTCAAATTTTAAGGACTTTCTAAAGAAATGCTTGGAAAAGAATGTGGATTCCAGGTGGACTACGTCTCAGCTACTGCAGGTAAGATAAGAGTAGTATGACAATGGCAAACCATACAATTGTTGTAACATCTCTTTAAGAAGAATACAGTTTCAGATTCCTTCAGTGTGCCCTCTCTCCACTTGAGTTTCCCTGTGCAGACTCACTCAAGGTTCATTGTAGTAGTTAACATTTGCTTTACAAACATTTGCTGCTGTTATTAAAGGGCATTTATTTAGCTTTTAAATTTCTTGTATGCTTTTTTGATTCAGTTTGTGTTTTTTTCATTTTGTTTAGTTATTTCCACTTTATCAGTTACTTACATTTTGTCTCTCCAGTTACTAGAAAACAAGCACCTTGGTGGCAGGGGCCATGAGCTAATTAATTTTTTTTTAATGTCCCTTACAGTGAGGGTAAATGTTCAGTAAATATTGCTAACTTTTAAAAAATGGTGTTAAAGTGATTGGATAATTTTGTTTTATAGCAGGACTTGTTTGTAATATTTGAAATAAAATTTTGTCAATAATAGCATAGGTAGAGAAATAGAATGACAAGTCTTGAGGCAGTTACTGTTAGATTGAGTACAACTCCTCCATTATAGTTTTTTAGGTTGATCTATTTATCTGGGGGGAGAAGCAGGAAAAATTTCCTTTCTCTGTACAACAAGTATATCCTTGGAACACACTTTCTCTTATTATTTCACTGCCCCCCCCATTTGAAGGCCTTAATCTGTGACAAACACCAAGTGCTGAGTGTATAGAGGTGAATAAAATATCTTCTTACTCTTAAGAATATTTGAACTATGTCAAAAAACAGATGTTTATAGACACTTTTTTAAATTTTTATTGGAGTATAGTTGCTTTACAATGTTGTATTAGTTTCTGCTGTATAACAAGTGAATCAGTTGTATGTATACATATATCCACTCTTTTTTAGATTTCCTTCCCATTTAGGTCACCACAGATCATTGAGTAGAGTTCCCATGCTAAACAGTAGGTTCTCATTAGTTATATATTTTATGCATAGTAGTGTATATATGTCAATCCCAGTCTCCCAGTTCGTCCTATGCCCCCTTCCCCACCTCGGTAACCATAAGTTTGTTCTGTACATTTGTGACTTTGTTCATCTGTACCATTTTTCTAGATCCCACATATAAGTGACATTATACAATATTTGTTTTTCTGACTTACTTCACTCTGTATGACAATCTCTAGGTCCATCCGTGTCTCTGCAAATGGCACTATTTCATTCCTTTTTATGGCTGAGTAATATTCCATTGTATATATGTACCACATCTTCTTTATCCATTCCTCTGTCAATGGACACTTAGGTTGCTTCCATGTCCTGGCTATTGTAAACAGAGCTGCAGTGAACATCGGGGAGAATGCATCCTTTCAAATTACGGTTTTCTCCAGATACATGCCTAGGAGTGGGATTGCTGGGTCATATGGTAGCTCTGTTTGTAGTTTTTTAAGGAACCTGCACACTGTTCTCCCTAGTGGCTGAACCAATTTACAGTCCCACCACCAGTGTAGGAGGTAGATACTTTTAACGGAACTTTAAAGCTTTTTGTAATTCTTTTATTGAGGCTTTATACATATTGTTACTTTCTAACAAACATATTGTAAACATATCGTTACTTTCTAAAACTAGTAATGTACTTGAAACTTGCTTTAAATTTTAATTTAGATTTTAGGTTATGAAGTTTTCAGACATACAGAAAAGTATATATACCTACTACCCAGATGTAATATGTTATCATTTTTGACATATTTCTTTCAGATTCTTAAAAAAAGGTACAGATACAGTTGCAGGCAGCCCCTACTCCTGCTCAATTCCCTCCCCCTCCTTCTTTTCCCAGATGTAATATCATCTGAAGTTGTTTGCATTTTTCCTACTTATATGTTTATATTTTTGCCACATAACAATATGTTTTATATATTTGAAATTTACTTCACAAGCATTTCAGTTGTTACTGAGTATGCTCTTTTTAATGATCAAACAGCATCCCTTTGTGACTGTTGATTCCAACAAACCAATTCGAGAATTGATTGCAGAGGCAAAGGCTGAAGTAACAGAAGAAGTTGAAGATGGCAAAGAGGAGGATGATGAGGAGGAAACAGAAAATTCTCTGGTCAGTATTTAGAAAGGAAATTTCATTTAGGTCATTTTTAGAGTTGAGTTTTGAGGTATGATTGCAGCTGTGTCTAAGAATTAATTGATGGGTAGCATTACAAAAACCTTTAATTTTAGAGGTGAAGATTTATTAAGTTTGCTCTTTGCTGCCCATTTTTGTCATATTTATTATGTGAAGATTTGTCAATTCTTTAAGTTATTTTTATAATTTCATCAAATATTACTGAATAAAGATATTAAATCATTATATATGTGAATTAAATCATTTTTATATATGAAACGTTATTTTGGTTACCATCTTGAAATTACGTTTTAACACTAAAACTGTATAAAATCTTTTTTAGCCGATACCTGCAAGTAAGCGTGCCTCCTCTGACCTTAGTATTGCGAGCTCTGAAGAAGATAAGCTTTCACAAAATGCTTGTATTTTGGAACCTGTCTCAGAAAAAACAGAACGTAATACTTCCGAAGATAAATTTAACAGTAAAATTCCTACTGAAAAACCCACCGCCGATGAACCTGAAAATACTGTGGTAGGCATTAATGAACATGTTAATGATACTCATTTAGAAGCTATGGCTGAACTTCATAATAGAGCAACAGTAATCGAGGAAAATGGGAGAGAGGAGAAGAGACCGAAGCTTGAAAATCTACCTGACACAGAAGATCATGAAACAGTGGACATTAATTCAGTCAATGAAGGAAAAGAAAATAACATAATGATAACTTCAGAAACAAATATTGAACAGAATCTGAAACCTGAGGAAGAAGGGGATCAAGAAAAGCAACAGATATTTGAAAATAAGTTTATAAAATCTGAAGAAATTGAAGACCCTGCTATTCAGACAATGGATTTAGTTTCTCAAGAGACTGGAGAAAAAGAGGCAGATATTCAGGCAATTGAAAGTGAAGTTGAGTTTACAAAGGAAGACACCCTCGAGGAATTGGGAAGAGATGACAAAACTGAAAAAGATATGATCAGTGATACAAGCAAAGTGATAGGAACAAATGAGGCAGAAGACGTTGCTCAGAAGGCAACTGAAAACAGTGCTGAAGATGCTCAGAGTAACGATGGGAAAGAAGTGGGTGAAGTAGGCCAGATACTAGTGATCAAGTCCACAGAGGGTCCTGAGGCTGGTGGTACTGAAGAAGTTTCTATTAAAGAAATAGTTGAAACTAATGAGATAGATCAAAAATCTGTAGAAGGTAAAGGTGAGGAACAGTTAATCAGCAGTTCAGAGAACAGAGTGGAGACCGATGAGGAGCTCGGGACAAATGAAGTTGAGATTACTGAATCAAGTAGCACTGAAGGAATGGAGGTCAGAAGTGCGGTGACTGATGGTGACCAAAAGGCTCTAGGAAGTGAAACTCAGGATGCTCACGAAGCCACTGCTCAGATGGACACAGAGCAGAAAGATATCCCGTGCGAAGTGCCAATTAAGGCAGAACCTCAAGTTCCTGCCACTTCACAGCCCGGTGAACCTCAGCCTGTTCTAATACCCAGTATTAATATCAACCCTGAAGATGCAGAAAATAAAGGAGAAATAGGTGCTTTATCAAAAACTGAAACCATGTTAGCAGAATCTGAGAATCAAAAGGAAAATGATACTGATTCAGGCACTGGTTCCACTGCTGATAATAGCAGCATTGACTTGAATTTATCCATCTCTAGCTTCCTAAGCAAAACTAAAGACAATGGATCAATATCTTTACAAGTAAGTGTACACGGGTCCTTGTTTGGGTGTTTCTTTGTTATTTTGGCAGTTGAGAGTTTATGTGAAACTGACATCTTGAAAACAAAACAACACTAAATCAGTGTAGTATTAACCCTATAAAATTCTTAAGGCCTATGAGGGCAATCAATTAAAAAAAAAAAAACTAAAGAGATTCTGGATGTAATCTTTAAATTTTTTGGTAGTACCTATCTATTTTTGCCAACTTGATAGAAATAGTATAATACAGTTGCTTACTGGAATTTGGGTTTTCCTATTGTACATACCTAGGTATAATTGTAGCAAGAATCAGCAGTATATGAAAGAATTGAGGACTTGAAAGAATGATCTCTTTTTAAGAATGTTTAGGGTATAAACAGCCCTTGTTACCACTGGCACGTGCGGTGACCACTCTTACCTCCCCAGTCATAGCAATCACTACTGCCGTGAGAATCATCGTGGGAAGAAAGCCAAACGCTAAACCTCGAACACTTGGAGCTGTTAAGCATAATTCTCCAATCTGAGTTACTAGGGGGGGCTGTGTAGAAGTATGGAGTGGGGCCAGAGAATCAGTATTTATAGCAAAAGATCCCATGGAATTCTGATACAGGTGAGACTGTGGATTGACAGGTGGCAGAAAAGCAAAAAGAACTGAAGAAAATTGACCTTAGGGATAGGGCGCCAGGGCATGACTGATCAGCCTGCGTATCTGCCCCAAATTATTACATGCATTGCCTAGATGGTCTGCAGTTTTCAGGTTGTTTCCCTGCTGAAATTCCGTTAATCTGAAGTTCATTCACTGACTTAATAGCCTTTCCAAAAAATGTAGATACTTCTGTGAGAATTAAGGTGATATTAGCTGTGGATACTTTAGTAGGAACTGAAGAAATGGAAAATTTGGAGGTTACAGGGAGGTAGATTTATTTTTGGAGCATGCCCACTTTAGGTTTTAGGTGAAGTCTGGATAGGGTGGCCGTAGTCCAGGGCTTAGGGAGAGCAGTGTGAGAATACTGGAAGCCTAGAGAGTACAACAGTAAGAGGCTGAAGAAAGGTGATTAGTAAGTGCCAAAGATCAACTTAAAAATTCTAATGCATTTTGAATGTAGTATTTTCACATTCTCCTTTTGCTCCCTCTGCTTTCTAACCTTTTCCACCTATCAACACTAAGTAATTATCTGTTCTGAATACTTACATGTTTACCAAGAAGTATTTGTAGCAGTGTTACACTTCTGTTATTTCTCTTTGCTTTTAAAAAGCATTTGGATAACCAACTGAGGAATGAAGAGTTTGGTCTTGATAAAGAATTTTGGGCAATAGCTAACAGGCAGATCTGGTATTTTGGGAGTACGGTAAAGGTGCTGTCTTTCTAGCAACTCTAAAATCACTCATCCATCTCCAGCCCTGAGATGGAAGAGGGCTGGTGATACTATTGTTGATGAAATGGATTTTGAATCCCAGTCCTGGCAGTGTTTAAAAGTTATATGGGAGCCTTTCAAGATGAAATTCTCAGCCACCCTCAGACCTGTTGATTTAGATTCTTTAAGGGATGAGCCCCAGGAATTCATTTTTAATTGCTTTGTAAGTGTTTCTAAAACAGAAAAGCAGAGGTTATCTGCGAACCTACAAGATAAAAAGAGGAAAGAATGGTTAACATGTGAAAGTTGTACTAATTACTCTTTTTTGTGAATTGCTTGTTACCACTTGTGCCTAATTATGACATGGTATAAAAATTCTACATGCACATCATCAAAATGCATAATTTCACTTGAAAAAAATTTGATTTTATCTGTAAAATCATGTGAAAGTCAAATGAGGTGTGAGATGATATAATTGGCTTCAAAGTTGAGTCTTACTGCTTTCTATTCATACTTTATAGTGTAGTCTTCATAGCTGTTCAGTTTCTTGTTTTTGTTTTTTTAAGAAGAAAATGTTTTCTCTCTCTAGTATTCCCCATATAAAGCCTAACTAAAATAAAATCTCACTCAGGAAACAAGAAGACAAAAGAAAACGTTGAAGAAAACACGCAAATTTATTGTTGATGGTGTCGAAGTGAGTGTAACAACATCAAAGATAGTTACAGATAGTGATTCCAAAACTGAAGAATTGAGGTTTCTTAGGTGAGTAGAGAAACAACATGATTTAAACTGGTTTTGTGACTTCTCAAGTCTCTGCAGAGTCTGAAGAATAGAGAAACAAGAGTAAAGTCTTGGCTAATTTTGGATTCTTGTATTACTTTTCCATTTGAAAATAAATGTTACTTTTAAAGTTTTTTTTCTTTTAAAGCATTACTTCAAAGGTGTAACTTCTGCTGTCTTTCTCTATCCTTGCCATTAAATTTTATCAGACGTCAGGAACTTCGGGAATTAAGATTTCTTCAAAAAGAAGAGCAAAGAGCCCAACAGCAGCTCAATGGCAAACTGCAACAACAGCGAGAGCAAATTTTCCGGCGTTTTGAGCAGGAGATGGTGGTAAAGTCTTGGAATTTTGTACCCTTTTGTTAATAAAGAAATTTAAGGCTTAGAAAAAAAAACACCACTGGCAGGTTTTAGAACTTGTTCTCTGATTACTAGATTTCTCTGGCTTTGTGATGTATTTCTCGCCTTTATCTCTTTGGTGTTTTAGATGCTTTCTTTTTTCTTCTCTTCTCTTCTCTTCTTTTCTCCTTTTGCCTGACTTACAGTGTGTTAGGTGTTTTCATTTTTCTCTAATTAAATCTGTCATGAAAACCTGGAATCATGAAGCTAGTAGATGGTTTGCAAAGTTCTTAGGTGTGCCTGTTGCTGTATAACTTTTTATTGTTACAATTTGACCTCTCAGAATTAGAATCCAAGATTTAAACCAGTCTAGAGCAGTTGTCTTCAAACTTGGCTGAGTATTAGAACTTCCTGGGGAATTTTTCAAAGTACACTTACTTCTCTAGCTACTACAGTTAAGCTTCCACATCCCTTTTCACAGCTGCTAGAGAAGTTAGTGCTGACTTGTAAAGGGTAATTGTCACCGAGTCTTTAAATTTTTACTTTGTGTCCAAAGTTGGAAAATGAATTATTAATGTGATATAAAATTTCAGTAACTTACGTTGAACATGTAGCTTAATGTAGGTTAGAAAAAAGACCATCTGAAATGTTATAGGATTCATGGTTGATTATAGTACTTACATTTTTATAATTTTAAGTGGTAAGGATTGTTTTGTGTGAAGGTTGGCATTGCTGATTACATATGTTGGATCATAACTTAGAATTCCTAAGAAAATTATGAACTTTTGTTCTCTTTGAGTATTTTTACAGTACTTATATTCTGTTTTTTCAGAACCTTATAAAAACTGTTTCTCCCCCCCATATTTTCCAAAATATTTTGCTTTTTAATTTTTTTAAAAAGGAAACACCCTTTACAAATACCTGTGTCTAAAATTGCAATGTTACTCAAGTATTATATAAGCAGGAATCTTTTGTTGAGAGAGTAGATTTATAATTCTAAAAGGTTTGTATCAATGAAATATGATGTTTAAGAATCGTAATGAGGAAGAGTAAATTTGAAAATGACAAGTAATGGTACGTTTTTAAAATAGACTTCAAATGAGACCTTGGATTTATCAAAAATTTTATAGGATAAATATTGAAAATTTTCTTACTTTAGTATTTCATAGCAACTGGATATTCTTCTAGATTGTCTAAAATTTTTGAACATTCTACACTTGTACAATAGAAAAAAGTGTTTCCCATATTAGAAAAAAACGAAATGCACATCTTTTTGAAAAATTTTTAAAACATATTTGAGTGCATTTGAACTTGTTCAGTATTGCAAAGGGTACGTATGACGTCACTCAATTTAAATGCCAGTTATGTGCTCTTAGTAAACATCTTCAGTATAATGATATGAGCGTTAATGTTAAAGTTAAATGATCTTGAGCTACATCATTTTACAGAGCAAGAAACGACAATATGACCAAGAGATTGAGAATCTAGAAAAACAGCAGAAACAGACTATTGAACGTCTAGAACAAGAACACACAAATCGCTTACGAGATGAAGCCAAACGCATTAAAGGTGAACAAGAGAAAGAGTTGTACAAATTTCAGAATATGTTAAAGAACCGAAAGAAAGAGGTAAGTGTAACTACTGTTTTTAATGTACACTTAAGACTGTCTAAGGAATTAAGATAATACTTGGTAGCTAAATGGCACTCATTCTTTTTTTTTTTTGGTCTTCCCAGCAGTTATGTAGGGTAGTAGTAAGGTCAGATGTTATCTCATTTTACTGCCAAGAAAACTGGAGTAGGAGAGGTTTTAATGGCCTGTTCAACTTCACAAACTATTATTAAATGTCCAGCTAACCCTTGAACCAAGTCTTCAAATTGAGTGTAATCCATTTTCCTTTCAACCTATCACTCCTCCTTTATTAATGCAACGTTTAAGGCCTGACATAGTAATGTTTTTTTTCAAGAAAGCATACTATGTTCTGTTTGCAGGTGGCAATAATAATTCATCTTAATATTTATTTGTAATATTTAATTCATGCTTAAAAATTTTTTTTCTCTTGATTAGCTTGATTACCTTTCTTGGACTTTGTGTCAAAACAAAAGCTGAGTAAGCTGAAATTTGAAATAATATCTTTATCAAATTGTGAGATACTTTGAAGAATCACAGGTGGAAAATATCTGTAAAGTCATTTGATTATAATGAATTTTTTCATTTTTCCTGAAACTGTTCCATATTGTCATAGAATCTATTTGTGGTATTATTTACTATGAAGGATTGTCATTGTTTCAGAAAGAGGATTTACATATTGTATTAGTGTGTCTTTTCCTTCCCCAATTAAAATAACACTAAGAGAGCTTTTACATATTAGCAGTTTTGAGAGATAATTTTATAATTTATTCTGTTCCTTTAGTGTAAGAGGAGAATTTATCTTTTCATGATATGAAAGACCCCAGGACAATATTATGATCAGTTTTATTAGTTTTGGAACACACTAATATCAACCAAACTAGTGAATACATTTTCACTTTTGTTGCATGTCCCAAATACTCAGATTCATTGATTTTAAAAATGAAATTATGCAGATAATGGAACATCATTTTGCTGAACTTGAGGATCTGCTTTAAAAAGGATAGAATCAAATGTTAATAAATACAGTGCATTCTATGATTTCTTTAGGTAAAGATAAATGAAATGTTATATAGCCTTTTGATTTGGCTACCATTTCTAAAAATTACTGTTTTATTACCGTTTATTATATTTTATATAGAATCGCTCTATATACCATGATGTATTCCTTTACTGTATTAACTAAATATTAATTTTCTTGAAACCATGAGTAGTTTTTATTAAGAGGTTATTTTTTAATATCAGGTTAAATTTTAAAAATTTTGTAGGTAAGTATATGGTTTAATTGTAGATATATAGAAGTTTCTAGTTATTGTTACTGTTTTGGACTAGGAGAGGTTTAGCCAGAGAACATGTTTGAGATAGTGATATGCATATTTTAAATAATTCTATTCTGTATTTTTTTCCTTACCGCTAAACTTCTTGCATTTGGGGAGTCTCTTCTTTTTCATGGTGATTTGGTTTCATGAGAGATTACTGATGGGAAATTTTAAATACACTATGTTAAATCAAAATCAGTCTCTTTCACAGACCATCAATGGCGTGTGGTGATTTGGAATCTGGTTGCTTTTGGTGCTTCTACTTATAAACACGTGATCGTCTTTCGTAGTTGGATTACAGATCTATTGTTAGGTGGAATACATATCTAGGGTTTTGAAATGATTGAAAGAAGGAGCTCTAAAATACACTTCATTTTATAATATACTTTATTTGGTATAATAAATCACAGCATATAAACTTATTTTATGAGGGGTTATATTACTGATTTTAAAGCTGACAATTGATTTTGGCTTAAATTATCAGCAAAGGAGAATGTTTTTCTAATCTAATTCCAAAATCATCAGATGTGTTCATTTTTATTGCACCATATATAAAATAGTTTATTATGAAAAAAGAAAACTTAGTGTCCATTTGTCTCTCCTTTGTGTATTCTAATGCTTACTTTCCCTTTTGTTTTTCTTTTGATCTCATTAAGTGGATTTCGTTTAGAACTATTTCATTGGTTTTATCAAGCCAATTATGAAATTTTGCAATTTATAAATGAATGGCATTTGTTTTCCTTATATCTAATATTTCAGACAATGTTAGTAGATATGTTTATATTTTTATGATCTTTCAAGGTCAGTTGAGTTTATCACCTTTAGTTCAGCGTTAGCATTGCAAGTAATTCTTTACTGATTGTCTTTGGATCTAAAGAGAGAAAGATATGTAGGGATAATTAAGCAACTAATTTTCCTTATATGGTGTAATGTCCCTTTCTGCACTGAGATTAAGCATGTTCTATCCTTTCATTCTTTTTCACCAAACTAACACCTGTGCTGATGCATGTTGAAAGGAGCTTTTTAACAACTTGACTTGACTTGTAGCTTGTCTGCTCACATAAATGCTTGCTGTGGAGAAAGTGTTTTTCCCCACCTCCTGCATGCTTATACACTGTAGGTTATAAATGAAGTGGAGAAAGCACCCAAAGAGCTGAGAAAAGAGCTCATGAAACGCAGGAAAGAGGAGCTTGCACAAAGCCAGCATGCTCAGGTAACAGCAGCAGCTTAATGCTACTAAAAACAGAAAGCGGCAATATTCTCACAGCTCAGTAAACCATGGTTGAAAGGGTAAATTCGGTACTTATATGATGTTGACGTCTCCTTATACAAAGGTTCCCAGGGCATTCTTTATGTAGTACTAAATTCACACTAATGGTGATATTTAAGTTGCTAACGTGAAATTAAGTGAAATGTTTGGAAAGCTGACTCCAGATGAAATAAACATGTATGTTAATGTATAATCCACTGTATATTCTTAGTTTAATCATGATGGAAGTTTGTATTTAAGTGGTAATGTCAATGGTTGATAGAAGATTTTTAGGGCAAAAGAATATAGAGGGTGAGTATATAAGCTTTATGCATACAAAAGGAATGCATATTTAAAAGGCCATTAATTCGGGAGTTCCCTTATGGCCTGGTGGTTAGGATTCCGGGCTTTCACTGCTGTGGCTTGGGTTCCTTCCCTGGTCGGGGGAACTGAGATCCTGCAAGCCTGGTAAATGGTAATGTTAAATGGTAGATCAAACACTTATTACTGTTAAACTCAACAATGTAAGCAACTTAAAACCAGATTTTAAATGTTAAGTATGTTGTTTTTCTTTTTGGTTCAGAATCCAGCAGTTACAAAAATAGACAGTTTTTACCTATATAAACCTGATTCTATATTATGATAAGGCTGAGCCAATTGATGGGTGAATTCTCTACAAAATAGATAAATTGGTATTTTCAACAGATTTTTCTAGAAGTATCTCACATGAGTATGAGGTCTTTTATACTTGGGATCACCTTTCTTTTAATTAAGCTTGCACTCAGCTGGGAGGCAAAGAGAGAAGTGAGCTCAGTTTGTAGTTACAGATGTTAATGAAAGGAAGAAGAGACATGGATTATTTATTTGTTGCTTTAAATTATCTTTTTAATGTGGGTTTTATGTAATTTAAAAAGTGGTTCCCAGACTTTTGAATTTTATAGATTCATGAAAAGAAACATAGAAGCAACAAAACCCTTTGGGAGGCATGACAAATGGGTTGCCATTAAAAATTTTTTTTGTTTTTGACAAGGAAGGATATTTGAAACTGCCCTTTATTTGTCACCATCATTTCAAAAGAGAGATAGATGATTTTAACACCATGAAAAATAAGGAAACTATCTCAGAATTTAAAATTTTAATAAAACTAGCCTATTTGAATAAATTTAGTTGTTTTTTTCTTCCTGTGAGCCAATGAAAAATTTTGTCTTGGCCTGGTATGGGAATTACTACAAGCACACCTCGTTTTATTGCTCTTCACTTTATTGCGCTTTTGCAGTATTGTGTTTTTTACAAATTGAAGGTTCTGCATTGGGCAGAACCTTCATTGGGCAAGTCCCTGCATTGGGCAAGTCTGTCAGCACCATTTTTCCAGCAGCTTTGCTCACTTCGTGCCTCTGTGTCACATTTTGGTAAAACTCACAATATTTCAAACTTTTTCATTATTATGTTATGATGATCTGTGATCTTTGATGTTACTACTATGACTTGCTGAAGGCTCAGGTGATGGTTAGCATTTTTTAGCAATAAACTACTTTTTAATTAAGGTATGTATGTTTTTTAGACATAATGCTATTGCACACTTTAATAGACTATAGCGTAAACATAGCTTATATATTTGGGAAACTGAAAAATTCATGTGACTTGCTTTATTGCGGTGGTCTAGAGCCGAACCTACAGCATCTCCAAGGTATGCCTGTAGTTAAGGTGATAATAGCAAACACAGCATTTACTGTATGTTCTAAATGCTTTACCTATATGAACTCATTTAACCTCACAACACAGGAGGTAGTTACTCATATTACCCCCATTCTACAGGTAAGGGAACTAAAGCACAGGGAGGTTGAATGACTCTCCCACGTTCACGCATCTGGTTAGTGGTAGAGCCAGAATTCTCATCTAGGCAAGTTTGGCTCCATGTTTCATACACTGAACCGCCACATCATACTGTCTCTTGTATTTAAGCTACCCCTTCTGTGCCTAATCTAAATTATTGGCTTGGCCCAGTGGTTGTTGGCCGTGTCTTATTAATAGGTGAAGAGGAAGTCCTTGCTGGCCACACATCAGTTTTGGGGTAATTTGGATTTCAAACCAGAAGATAACAATTTGGTTTTGCCTTGTAAAGGAATGTAAAGTTTTTAATTCCAAAAGGTAATATGTCAGACTCTAGAGTTGAAATTGAGGATTTAGTGTTGAATGGTAAGTGATCCAATGCTTTAATAAAACTTTGTTGGTGATTTTTCATATAATTTGAGGGGCTAGCCTGTATTTTCCAACTAAAGCTGAAAGCAGTAGTAAATTTCTATCTGTAAATTTAATGAAGAATTTAGTAATCTAACAAATTTCAAAAGTATTTCTATTTAGCTACCACTTTTGATGAAGGTGTTAACACATGATAACTTGAGTCTAATATTTTAAACTTTTTAAAGAGTTTATGAATAATAGCCATACGGTCGTGGAACTAGAATGTATTTGATCATCTAGTCCAGTGGTTTTCAAACTGTACTCTCAGGAGCTCTTGAGTTTGGAAGAAGCATCTCGAGAATCCTTCAAAAAGTGAGGACAGGGCTTCCCTGGTGGCGCAGTGGTTGAGAGTCTGCCTGCCGATGCAGGGGACACGGGTTCGTGCCCCGGTCCAGGAAGATCCCACATGCCGCGGAGCGGCTGGGCCCGTGAGCCATGGCCGCTGAGCCTGCGCATCCGGAGCCTGTGCTCCGCAACGGGAGAGGCCACAACAGTGAGAGGCCCGCGTACCGCAAAAAAAACCCAAAAAAGCAAAAAAACGGACAGTAGGGCTCTGGGCCCCTGCTTCCAGAGCAGGACCACTTTATATCTGTTTTATAAACTGAGATTGTTTTGGTGTGTTTTTTAAAAAGAGAGTTCAACTGGTTTAAAGACAATGGCAGCAAAATAGAGTTTGGAAACCACTGACCTAGTTCAAATCCTTCATTTTACAGACGAGAAAGAGACCCCTTTGTTAAGTGACTTGTTCCAGGCCTCAGGAAACTCTGCGTTTGTATAATTATTCTTTCCATTTACAAAAAGTCATTCAGCTCTATTCTTACCTGGGAAGTGCATTGTATTCTGATCCACAGGGCGTTGCTCAGGTCATGATTCAGTCTTTTCAGTTGTCATCTTGTGCAGTCTTCAACGCCCAAATGCAGGACGTAAGTCCCGCGTGCCTTGTAGGAGGGTGCCTTCTTCTGTTTTACCTGCTTTTTCTTTGGCTCACATGTGCCTTTTCATTGTTAGCTTCATTTGTTGTAAATCTAGAAGATTGATAGATGATAATGTCAGAGATGACAATAGTAATAACCTGACATGAACTTTATAGTACAGTATTCTTTGAAGAGTTCACATTTGATTCTCGTTGCCAACCCCTAATATAGGGATGGAGTGTATCTGTTTTACAGATGAGGAAATCGAGGCACAGAAGACTAAGTGATTTGCCTAAAGTCACAAAAGAGATTAGTGGTAGAGCTGGAACTAGAACACTTCTACTACAGTGTTCTTTTTTCTGTCTACACCACCACAAATTTTAATCTGAGATTTTCACCTTTTTCAAGAAATATCTTCTCAATAGTATTTTATGAACTTTGCACATGTGAGAAATTGAATGCTGTGGTTAGATTTTTATCTTCGTGTGAAGTGACATTTTGATTGCATATATGTTTATGTAGATGTTTTAATTATGGATATGGTCAGAAAAGCCATGTTAAAAGTGGTGATTTTAGTTCCATTTAGTTTTCACTGTTCAAATTGTCCATAATGAATGGTGGGTTGCTATTCTCCATGTTGCAGTTTTAAATTAAGTCTGGAGTTCCAGGCTGTATTCTTTCTCACAGTTTCTATAGGGAAATGACTAGCTTATTTAACACTGTAAGTTTTGTTTGTGATGTTTGATATACACAACTGGAGTAGATAGAATACAGCTTGATTTCAACCCCTCCTCCCCTCCTCCTGAAATTATTTATTTATTTATTTATTTATGTATATTATTGTCAGCCATTGGACTCTATAGTTTTCTGAAAGAGTAGTCAAAATGTTAATTATTTTTTGACGAGAGGGAGAAATTATGAATTACGAACACTTTTCTGATCATTACCATTTTTAGCTTTTAAGTTAAAATGACCAGATGATGTACAAATAGTGCCACGTATCATAACCCTTTCTTAGAGTTTTCTAGAACCCAAAGCTGTATTTTTTAACGTTCACAGTTATCTGACTAATAGGATAAGATTCCTTACCAGAATTAAAACTTGTACATTTAAAGAACACTCATTTTACAATTTCTGTGTCCATTTTGAAATTGTTACTCTTAGTGATCAAATTGATCTGTTATTATTTTTTTAAATGAGTGTAATTTGTGCAGCCTTTTTGGAATGTAAGATCACTTTTCTTTTAGATCCTAAGAGTAATTTCTAATTACAGATTCCGCTGTGAATGTATTATACTTGGCTTTTGAAGTTAGGAAATTTAATGAAAGCTCAGTGATATTAAATTTTCATTTCTTTTGTGGTAATAAAATATATTAATGTGTAAGGGACCTTTTCGATAGTTTTTGGCCTTAATATAAAAAAAAATGAAATGTGCAGTATTCTTGACTGTGTAGTCATCCACACTCTGCTTGATTCTTCAAGTCCGTAGCTCTGTAAGGCAGCTGGTGCCTGTGCAAACTCTGGTGGTTAGGAGACGCTTCCATACATTGCCTGCCTTGACCTGTTGATCTTTATTTATCTTCTGGAGCAGCACAGTGCTAGTTCTGCCCGCTTCTATATAAGAGTCTTAGCTCCTTTTTCCTCATATACTGGCCACTTCAGGGCATGCTTTTGTAGTTCCTTGTCATTCATTTTGAGTCTTGATCTCTGGACCCTTATTCCTTGCTTTGAGTTCTCTGTGGTTTACTTTTGAACTTTTCAAAGTATGTTACTAAGGGAAGGGACCCACTACTCTTTATATGGGCTGACAGATAAAACCAATTTGGGACCAATAGAGTGGAAACTCCTTGAAGGCAGTACTGTCTTTTATTAATTTTAGTAACCCTGTAAGTAGTACAGTCCCCAGCATTTACTAAGTGCTTAATAAAGGTTTTCTTTGACCTGAACTCTTATCTTGTTTAATTTAGACATAAATATAATAATATGACCAAAAACTGCATTGACAAGAAATCACGTTCACTTTTTTAGCGGCACTGGCTTATACAGTTGACCCTTGAACACCTCAGGTATTGGGATGCTGACCTTCCGCGCAATTGAAAATTCACATATAGCTTTACAGTTGGCCCTCCGCATCTGTGGTTCCACATCTGGACATTCATCCAACCATAGAATGTGTAGTACTGCAGTACATACTTAGTGAAAAACTCCACGTTTAAGTGGACCCACACAGTTCAAACCTGTGTTGTTCAAGGGTCCACTGTGTTTACCTTTTTTAGTTTCATACAAATATTTATTTGCCCCATCTTTTACACTTGATTTTTTTGATAAATATAAATGTAATATTTTTATTTATGATAATTTGGACCCATTATTTCTGTCCACACAGATATTTTTTAAAAGTTCTTTATGCAAACTAGTGGTAAAAATGTTGAACAAAAGAAAACTTTTGATATATCTGCAGGTTATATTGTTTATTAAACAAGTTTGCACATAGAAATTTCACAATGAAATTAGAGAATCAATTTACTTTTTATTACAAATGATATTTACTGTAGGAAAAGAGAAGCTTGACAACTTACTTTGTTATAACTGCTTATAAGATAGGATGGAGATTTTTGCATCTCTTTAAATAAAGCTCAAAAGCCTTATTCTAGATAGTTGAATTTAAATATTCATTGAGTTTTTATTTTTTTATTTGCTGTGATAAAGCGATGTAGGTGACTCTAGTCAAGTTGGCAATTGTAAATTTTTTTTGTATAAATTTGCTCAGCATTTATTGTATCTACGGAACTGACAACTTGCGTGATATTTTTTTTAACGACACATAAGTACATTTCCTGTCCCCAGTACATAAGACCATAGCTCAATAAATACAAAAGTACATGTTATTCCACTTGCAACTGGCAATTGTATTTTATAGAGACAGTTTATTAGTCTTATACAGTAGCAACTGTATATTTGTATTTATGCTAAAATACAAATCATGATGTAGATGAGACAGCAGCATTTGTGACAACAAACTAACAGGATGTCATGGATGGTAAGACCTGATTCTCACCTCCAGAGAAACAGTAGTAAGACAAGCATCTTGAGGAGCACTGCTGACTCACTCTTTGTGCACTGAAGACCAGGCTGGTAGTGATCCAGATCCTGTCAGACTCTGTCCAAGGCCTAAAAAATAGTTCCAAAATGGATCTTGAGGTTTTATATCTCTTAGATGTGCAAGAGGAGGAATTATAGGTGAAGTGCTGCTCAACCCCAAATTTCTAAATCTATACTCAAATTGATCAGAATACCCTTGAGCTGATCACAAACTGCTGTAACAGCCAAGAGAGGGATGGAGCCAAACGTTTACTGGCAAAATTTGCATTTCTTCAATTTGAGTGTGCTTCCTTTCCTTCTGCAAATGTATAATCTAGCATAATGACCATAAGTCACTTCAACCTTCCCTTTCCTTACACAGTAACTGAAGGATTTTTTTTTTGAAAGTGTAAGTTTGGCATTCGGGCAAAAATAGTATGTACTTAGTAAATACTGTTGAATGAATGAGTGAATCCCTTACATGTTGGTAGAATTCTCTGATTATAAGGAATTTTGTTCGTAGAGTCATAAAATGTTAATTCATTTTCCTATTTCTAGTTCACATTTCTCTAGCAATGCATTATTTCTCATTAAATCCTTAAAGTATTGTTCTTTTTAGGCACAGGCTAAAGATACAGAATCTGTCTTTCTCTGTTAGTGTAGCCATGGTATGGCTTCCTCTTTATTAATAGAAAAATAGAGAGTTTAAAATCCTGATATGTTTTTCTTGTTTGCTCTTTATTGCCTCTCTTCCTGAAAGGCATTTCTTGTTTATTCTTGTTTTGTCCACACTCTAGTGAAATGAATAGTCAGTTTTAGAAACTGTAAATTTATTTTTTTTCCCAAAGATGTAGGGCATTTTAATTATGAGTGGATTATGGACTTCTTTTGTATGTGTTATTCTTAATAGTTTAGAATATTATGTATTCTAGTACTTCCTTTCTGGGCTTGAATTGGGTGACTAATACATTTATGTTATGTCTATACTATATAATTTTGGTGATTTTTAAATCTAGTTGACTTTGAAACTTGGTTCAGAAATCTTGTTAATCACTAAAATATACAGAGGTATAGATAAATGGATGTTTTGCTCAGTAGATACTTATTAACTGATGGTTAACTATGTCTAATAGGAACAAGAGTTTGTTCAGAAGCAACAACAAGAATTAGATGGCTCTCTGAAAAAGATCATCCAACAGCAGAAGGCAGAGTTAGCCAATATTGAAAGAGAGTGCCTGAATAACAAACAACAGCTCATGAGAGGTATATGAAATTATGCAGCATACGTGTATATATATATATATCTCAAAACATTGCAGAGATATACCTTGGAAATTATTTGAATGTTTTCTTTTGCTAGAGTGGTAGAGGGAAAGATGAAGCAACTTAAATAAGAGGAAAATACTTTATAAAATTAAGAAATACTGCAATAGAAGTGAACATAAACATATAATCCTTAAAACATCTTTTTTGTCCAGATGATGGTAGAAATATACCTGAATAATTTTATGTACTCATTATGCCTTACAGTGTTGGTATACTTAAATTGGCTACATGATAGAATGGAATTTTAAGCACTTATTTCCCCTAACAAATACCTGATATTTTTTTTCTTTCTCATTAAGATGATTAAATGGAATTTTGGTGTTGTGGGTAGGGCATTCTCTGTTTACAGGACATCAGAGCAGAACGGAAAGTGGTAATGGATATTATCTTTATGTTGGTAATATTGCATTTATAGCTCAGAATGTCCGTGTGTATTAATTAGTGTATTAGAACACTTGTATGTAAATATTAAAATGAAGACCAAAGTACATTAGTAAAAAGAGCAAAGTTACATTTTGAAATTGCTTTCTTCTTCTAGCTAGAGAAGCTGCGATTTGGGAGCTTGAAGAACGACACTTACAAGAAAAACACCAGCTGCTCAAACAGCAACTTAAAGATCAGTATTTTATGCAAAGACATCAGCTACTTAAGCGCCATGAGAAGGTTAATGAAAGGAAAATTTGTTCACTTTTTTGTTCATTTTAAAGTGTGCAGAGCTATTTATTTTTGAAACATATTTTTTACAGAATAAAGTTCAGGTTTCCTTTCTTTTATCCTAAAATTTCTTTGAAATTTGGAGTAATTAGTTGTATGTTGGTCACGATTGCAAACTCTTTTCTACAAATTCCAAGGAAGGTAACTAATTACAATGCTTAAAGACCTCTTATACATTATAATCTTCATCTTGTCTCTCAGAGTTAGCTATTTTGGCTCCATTTATGGTTCAGGTATCTTAAAAATGTGGACTCCCTATACTTAGTATACGAGAGTCAATATGAATCTCTTATTACTAATAGCTTATTTTTCTTATAAATTATTTTTTGCCTAGTATTTTGCTGGTTGGTATGCAACAAGGGAGAGAGTAATTTGGGGAAGCAACAGCAAAATGACATGTTTGAGCATACATGTGGGTACAGAGTATTATATCTACATCACTGGACTCTGAAACTTTCTTAGGAAACAGAACAAATGCAGCGTTACAATCAACGCCTTATTGAGGAGTTGAAAAACAGACAGACTCAAGAAAGAGCAAGACTGCCTAAGATTCAGCGCAGTGAAGCCAAGACTCGCATGGCCATGTTTAAGAAGAGTTTGAGAATTAACCCAACAGCAACACCGGATCAGGATCGTGAAAAAATTAAACAAGTAAATAAGAAAATTACTCTCTTTAAGTTTAAAAGTTTTGAGTGGCCTTTAGGAGCACCACATAATTGTGCTGTAAACATTTGGAGCTACCTTGGGCTCGCTGATGTTCACCATGGCTCTGTACACATATGGCACATACCAACTCAGTCTCCCCCAGGTGCTGGCCACGGAGAGCTGCTCTCTTCCACGCCCCACACCAGATCCAGGGCTAGGCTGGTCCTAAGACCAGCTCTGGGAATAAGATGACTTGGCCAGCTTTTCAGTCAAACGTGTGGTCTCACTATAGTTCTACAGTCACAGGTCCCACACGCAAATTAACTGATGTCACTAAGCAGGTAGGAGGAACAAGGTTTTAATCAGAAGTCTCTCTCCACCTCCCTACACTCCACCAAAGCCATGACGTAGACTCCAGCTTTGAGTCCCAGCATATTACTACTTGAAGCTTTAGTTTATTGTACTTTAAGCTTTGTTACATTCCTTGATTACACCTTTGGAAGATGCAGAAATTACATTACTTGTTAACCATATTTATCTTTTGTTTTTCTTACTTATAGTTTGCCTCTCAAGAAGAAAAGAGGCAGAAAAATGAGAGAATGGCTCAGCATCAAAAACATGAAAATCAAATGCGGGATCTTCAGTTGCAGTGTGAAGCCAATGTCCGAGAACTGCATCAGCTGCAGGTTAGCTGCAGAAGCATGAATGCAAAGATGGTACTAGATGCACGGTACAGGTGGCTGGTTTTGAGGAAATAATAGCTACTCAGAGTAAGCTGCACATTGCTTGTGAAGATGCTGGGATTTAAAGGTTTTCTTTCCTCTGTAGACCCAAAGGAAGATCAGTTTAGTATCGCAGGCACTTGTTTAGAACTTACACAGCCGTGATTAGTATAAACATGAAGCTAATTTATGATATAAGAAGTTGCATCTTTCGGGCTTCCCTGGTGGCGCAGTGGTTGAGAGTCCGCCCGCCGATGCAGGGGACGCGGGTTCGTGCCCCGGTCCGGGAAGATCCCACATGCCGCGGAGCGGCTGGGCCCGTGAGCCATGGCCGCTGAGCCTGCGCGTCCGGAGCCTGTGCTGCGCAACGGGAGAGGCCACAACAGTGAGAGGCCCGCGTACCGGTAAAAAAAAAAAAAAAAAAGAAGTTACATCTTTCAAAAGTACTATTGAGAATTTTTAGTGTATTTTGCAAAGAAGATGAACAAAGTTTTAAAAATGATGTAGGCATTTTTTTTTATCATTCTGAATTTAAAATTTCTTTTTATTTAAGGAGAAATAGTTCATTTTCTTCAAGGTTTTTGAAAAAGGTGATAAGTATATGAGAATTCTTTTCCTAAGGAATTTAAACATTACTTTAGAGGGGACTGTTTTTGAACCTTACCTGGAGTATGCAGCTCTCTAATATAATATAATATAATGTATTGTAATGTAATATAATTTCTAAAATGTTTACAGTTTCAGAGTAGTGTATACATTGTGGATATGCTACATATTTGCTTAATTTACTAGAGTGGAATAGTTTCTAACCCCATGTTCTGGTAATGCTTGCAAGTTGCCCTCTGAAGTGTCAGTTTTGTGAGTAAACCTTCTTAGAAGGAAAATCAGGATCAAACTACTTCTTTCTATTCAAGTTCTTTTCATATGGATAACAGATCTAGCCTCTAAACTTGCAAAAATGAAGTTATGACTCTTCATGATTCTTGGCCTTTGGTTGTTAGAGGAGAATTTCAACCTCAGTAATAGCTTTATGTTTGATGAATACTTTATTATTTTGGAAGATAATTGTATTTGTGAAAAATTGCCAGCTTGATCTGAAATTTTTTAAATCCAAACTTTATTTTCAGAATGAAAAATGCCACCTCTTGGTTGAGCATGAGACTCAGAAACTAAAGGAGTTAGATGAGGAACACAGCCAAGAATTAAAGGAATGGAGAGAGAAATTGAGACCTAGGAAAAAGGTAATTTTAAAAGCTTTAATTAAAATATGCTTGCATTCATCCATCCCTCCATCCTCCCAGCTATTGGCTCTTTACCTAATATGTGTCAGGAACAGTGTCAGGGACAGGAGACACAGAGATGAAGAGTCAAAGTCCCTGTCCCCGAAAGGTTCAGAATCTAGTTGACAAGCCGTTGCAGATCAGTAGCAGCATTTGTCTGAGGGAGGTAAGCACAAGATACAGAGCAGAGGGGCACAGTGTGCCAGCAAAGGAGGACGAGTGCATAAGTCTGCTCAGGGAAGTCAGGAAGGGTTAGAGAGGAGACGCCTTGTAAGCCAAGTGAGGCTTGTTAGATGAGTAAGAGCTTGCTAGGAGGACAGACAGATCGGAGTGGAGTGGGGGCAATTTAAGTACAGAAAAGAGAGTGAGTGAAAATAATGTGTACAGGAATCATAAGTAGCTCCCTATCATTGTAGCATTAGAGGGAGCGTGTGCCTGTGTGTAGGCATTAGGGAGGGAGAGAGGGAAGGGACGACAGCTTTGTCTGGATGGGTCGACTGGAGCCAGATTACACGGCCCTTGTGTGCTGTGTTAATTGACAATTTAGTAAAATAGGGATGGCTCCCTACACCGCGCCAGCCAGCCAGCCAGCCAGCCAGCTATCTTCTTTGTTTGCACTTGACTCCCCGCTAGCCTGGTCTAACTGGTCAACCATTTCAACTCTGTCTTTGCTATTACTGTATGATTCTCTCTCTTTGCCAACTGTCAAATTTAAACCTTTATTTTCTCTTGGGCTTCCTGCCTGCTATACATTTCAACCATTCCTTTCTTCCATTCACCCAGTGGGTTAATCAAAGAAATAGGTATTTAGCACCTACCGTGTGCTAATAGTGTGGCTTTTTAACTTGAATTTTGTTTTTTGTTACATTTTTGAATAGGTAGTTCATTCATGTGTTTCTGCATTCAAAGGGTACACAGAGGGGTGAAAGTGAGAAGTCCCTTCTCCAGTTCCTCCTTTCACCCTTTGCAGTCTAGCTTTCGCCTCAAATTCCTCCCCAGTTGAATTGGGTGACAGTGGTCACCAGTGGCATTATCTACCTGTTCTTCTTAAAAATCTTCTTAAAATTTTCTTCTCACCTGACTTTTGTGACATACTCTCTTCTTTCTCTGTGCTCTTTCTTTGTCATCTAGTCACCGGAAATGTAGACATTTTCCAGTTTTACACTCTTACCTCTGCTCTTTATCTTGATGATCTTGTAGATTGTCATGGCTTCAGCTGCATGTTTAAGGACAATTCCAAAACTTGTATAGAACATGAATTATAAAGTCATACAGGTCTGGGTTCAGATCTCAGTGCTGACACTGATTAATCTTGTCTCTTAACACTTCTGAGCCCAGCTTTCCTCATTTGTAAAATGAGGATGTTACTACCTCCCTAACTGGGGTTGTTAAGACAGTTAACAGAAGTGATGCGTGTACAGTACTTGTCCCAGTACTTGAGATGTGGTCAGGATCCAATGAATGGTTGTTATGGTTATTATTTTATTGTTTTTATTATCGGTTCGTGCTCTCAGCTCTCATTTTCCATATGGATGTTCCATTCCTCCTTATTTCATTCATTCTGTCCCATTGTCATCTCATCAAAGGTTTCTTTTTTTGATGACTGTATATAAAATATAGCTTCAATGCCTACCTCGAACACTCTCTATCCCCTCAACCTTTCTTTGTTTTTCTTCATAATATTCATCACCACCAGACACATTTCTTTATTGTGTGTCTTCTCCCACCAGAATGTAAGCTCCTTGAAAGCGGGGACATTATCTCGTTGTTCATTGATATATACCCAGCTTCTGGAACAATTCCTGCACACTGTAAATGATCAGTACATACCTGTTGAATGTTGTTGAACGTTGACTAAAGATTGTAAACTCAGTGGAGATAAAACTAAACTCAAAATCTTTCTTTCATCTCCATCTCATCTTTCCCCCTCTCTCCAGTCCTACCCACCATCAGGTGTTCTTGCTAACATTTCTGTTCTCTTAACTGACATCTAGGCTAGAAACCTGAATTACCTTTCATTTCCATCACACCCCACATTCAATCAGATGACAAATAATTTTGACTCCTATTTCATAATATTTCTCTTTCCCTTTACTGTCTTCCTACTATTGGCTTAAAATTGTTCAGTAATGTCCTAATGGTCCTTCTGGTCTCTTGTTCCCTTTCCTCCTACTTGCCTGCCATCACCAGAGTGTTTATCCTCAAGAGCATCTCTGTTACTGTCATAGTGGTGTTGATAAATCTTCAGTTCCAACAGAGTAGAATATAAACGCCTCACTTTGACTTTGAAGCCTTCATAGTGCCACACTTTGCCCATATCAGCCCTTCTAGCTTCGTCTCCCACTAGCCACTTTGTTCCCAGTTCATGTTCCAGTACTGGGTATAATCACCGTTACTCACAGCAACTCCACAGTTTCCTGCCTCTGTGCATTGTTTCAGCTCACTTTGTCTGGCGTGTCTTCCCCATCCTGTCTGTCAAATTCTTATCTTTCCTTTGAAACTAAGCTCATGGTTTTCCTCCTCTGAGAAACCTTCCTATACTTCCATCTTTTCCTGTACTTTGTATTTTTACAGCAGTACTTCTCCTGAGTCACTTGTCCACAAAGTAATTGATACCTCAGATATTTATCAAGCACTTATTATATTTGTTCCATATTGTGGGGTTGTAAAGATGAATCTGGTTTAGGTGTTACCCTCAAACAGTGTATAGTTCAATGTGAAAGAAAAGACATGCACATCAGTAATCAAAATAAAAAAATAGAAAATGGTAAGTTCCATGTGGAAGAGACAGTTAATATCAATAGTTAATTATAGGTGCCATCTGTTGAGTACCTAGTGTGTGTTAAGTACCTTATTATCACATTTAATCCTCTCATAGCAACCCAGTAGAAGTAGATGGTATTATCGCTGTTTCATAGCAGAAGAATGAAATGATTCTGTAATATAGAGAAGTTAAGTAATTACCCCCAAGTTATCCATTCATGTGGCTGAGTCAGGACTTGAACCCAGGGCTGGCTGTACAGCCTATGGTCCTAGCTGTTGAGCAGTCTCTTCTTCCTTAGGATAACAAAGTCTTTGGGGCAAATAATTTTAGCTGGGCTGTCAGAGTAAATTCTGTTTTTAATACCAGTGCATAATTTCTTTTTCCCTTCCTTTTTAAGACACTGGAAGAGGAGTTTGCTAGGAAACTACAGGAACAGGAAGTGTTCTTTAAAATGACCGGGGAGTCTGAATGCCTTAACCCATCAACACAGAGCCGGATTTCCAAATTCTATCCTATTCCTAGCTTGCATTCCACTGGATCATAACAATGGGAAGCATTCTGTGGTTGGGTTTGTCTTCTTAAGTATGTCATCCTGTTCTCTTCATCTTCTGCCATAGTCTGTATCAGAGAGCTCACGAAGACAATCACCTGCCTCACCTTCTAGATGTTTTTTTGTTTGTTTTGTTTAGCAAAGATAAAGGGAAAGGCACTAAGACAGATGCTGGGCCATGCTGGCAAAGTAGCATCTTGCAGTAGTTCCCTAAGGTGATTTTTGTATATAATCTTAAAAATTGTGTTGTTTAGATACTGTTACCTGAAAAACTCGTAGAGAGATAATGTTTAAAGTTATTTAAAAAAACCCTGTTACGTCACTTAAGTATTACTAAATATCTTTTTTCCTGACTTAACTTCTCAATGATGCCTAAAATCTATAGTTGAAACTGCTGTAGAGAGTTGGATTAATTTTTTGGTGAATCAGCTCTCATGAAAAAACTATGAGTTGCTCAAAATGTGATATTGATTCAGTAAATAAATCTGTTACCTTTAACTGTTAGCATCAAACTCTTTTAAAAGAGAAAAATTATGTCAATAATTTGTCTAAAATACCTGTTTAGACATGAGCTAATAATTAAGGGTGCTAGTTTTATTAAAATAGTGCCTAAAACACTAAATTTCAGTTGAGTCTAAAATGGCATTTCCTTTTTTGATTCAACAGGGACAAAACACCCTTAGCATTAAGCATTATTGTTTTTTAAATCTTGCTCCTATTACCAATTGTTAGAAAATTTCATCCTAAAGTATATGTTGTACAAAGTTGGAAAGATGAAAAAAATAAACGGTAGCTTTTAGATGTCCAAATTGGAAATGTAAAACTCACCAAATTAAAAAAAATACAGATATAGCTATCTCAGCTTATTTCCTGAAAATAATACATGAGCTGGTTAAATGAATTCTCCCATCTTAGCAAATTCTGTTTAAAACTGTTGGAGGCTGGCAGGCTCTGAGTTATATTTATGAATATATTTTTATGAAATTAATCTTAAAAGAGGCATTTGTTCAGAATAGTTTTTAAGAATTTAAAATATTTAGGCAAATATCAGAAATGACTTTTCGTTGTTCTGAGATCGAGTCATTTATATTTTGGTTTTGTTTTGTTCCATGTTTAAATTATTTACTTTGATTTGAGTGGGAAAAGCCTGAAACCTTTATCATGAGGGTGCTGATACGTGTAATTATTAATGAAATGTTCACTCTAGTCCCTTTTGAGGCTTAGAATTTCAAGCACGTGTCAGGTCGAAACAGTATTATAAACCATATTTCGGGGTGTGAGACAGTACATTTGTAGACGAAGCTTGCTGCCTGCCATGTGCGCCTGTTCTGTCATGAGTGCCAGGTACCAATTTGTAGAAATTTCAGTTTTTAGTTATATTACATTTGAGGCTCGTGAAAAATGCAAATGAAACTTTGTGGGAACACTGATTCATGTTAAGAAAATGTAAATATCTGTAGCACTTTCTTGCAGTTAATTTGAAAACTTTGAATGCTGAACCTTATTTTTTCAGTGGTTTAGATGATTTAAAAATGCATGTGATTTTAATTTTGTAATTGTTTTGACAAGCATAACTTACTTGGACAACTTTGTAGGTAGCCTTAACTTCTGGCCAAGTTTGTTTTTTATATAAATATATATACATATATATATATATATTATGTATGGTTGTAAATTCATACACTTATCACATGAATGTGTTACTGTATACAAAACTCTTTTAATGCTTTATTCTCAAATGCTGGGTTGAAGAATGTTTTGAAAGCCTTTTAAAATATATATCTTTATACAGTAATGTTCAGGGTGATGATGGAAATTGTTTATATTGTTATGATAGAAATGACAGTATAATGTTACCCAGTGTATTTAATGATTTATTTGAAGAGGGAGAGAGGAAGAAGGTTCTCATACCACTTTCTCCTTTGAAATTTTCAGTTTATTGGCTTTTTAAAAATTAATACTTCAGGCAGTGGACATTTTTTCAGTATCGTTTAAAGGATATCCTGTGTGCTGAATAGTTTATGGCACATAATTAATTTGGTCTGAATATTTGGTTCTTTTTCTTCCTTTCAAGTTGACAGAGTATTGAATAAAGAGGCTCAGAGTAGAACGATTGACACGCTGGTAAGTTTGTTAGCACCTCTTGCATCTCCCGTAAAACTGCCCTTTGGATTCCTTGTTCACGCTCGAGTTCTCTTTCAAAAGTGACCAGACCATGTGCATGTAGGAGCAGGACTACAGAATGATATTCATGTAGAGGTAAAACCTTCATTTTAATACTTAAAGTTACATAAATCTTTTCAAAAGGTATTTTGTTGTATAGACCATGCTGTTTGTACCCATCCCTGCCCACTTCTTGCTGTAGGCCCTGTATTCACGTACAGAAGTGTAATCCTTCTCTCTTGCATGAAGTGTAGGTGGGGGGGTTGGGGAGGGACACAGACATCTTTGAGATCAAAGAGTACAGTCAAAGGCATTCCTGAGTTGGTGGTTTTGTTGCTGTGGCAGAATGTGCTATGAAATGCATAGAAGAAATTCTCCATGTGTGCCCCCTAATTACTCAGCCTCCCCTCCTCTCCCTGCGTGCTGTGGACACGCCAGGCCACCACGCTTCTGCAGGTCTAGCTCATGGAGCTCGTTGCACCAGGTTGCCTTTCCTAGTCCTGTCAGTCCATAGTCGGGTGTGAATTGCTGAATTAGCCGCTATGCTACATGGACTCACAGTTAAGCTTTTTCTTACCGTTTTCTATGGGGAAGCTATAGGGTGGGTAAGGAGGAAATTTGGAGTGCTTATACCTTGCTGAAAATGTTGAAACTTTCCTGTGACAGGATACAGCAAATTGTAATTAAATATAAACCAGAACCAGAGCTACCTCTAAGTAGTGTTTCCTCAAGCACAAAGCTCTCAGGCATATGAGACCCACTGTGATGGAGGGTCTCTGATTTCTTGAGCATCAGTGAGTTTCAGAAGTGATTGTCTTTTGTAGTCTCCTAGTTCCCTTGTAACTACACACTTTTTTCCCCATTCCACACTGTGCTTAAATGACAAAGACTCTTCTGAGAAGCCAAATTCTGTCAAATGATTAGCTAGAGATATTGTTGATTACAGGGAAATGTAGAGCTGTGAGGCGGAGGCGGCGAGCTCTGTAGTTCCAGTTCTAATAGGCTTCTGGTTGAATAAATCAGTTCTTTCCTGGGAAATGATCTTTTATAGGAAATGGGATATTTTAAATGCTTTTCTTAAGTTGAAGGCACAACAGTTAATGCCACTACTGTTGCTATCCTGTGGCTGACATGGTTTTGATACAGCTTTAAAACTTCTGTTACCAAGCTTGGGGTAGAATGTGATACCAGTTTTAAATGTTGGCTGTAGCTTTTTGTAATCCTTCTCTGATTTGCAGTGTAATAACTTCACAAGCTAAATTTTCAGAAAGAATTTTGTTTCAGAAAATGCCTCTTGTCTGTTTGGGAGCAACATGTCTTTTCAATCATGGGGTTGGCAAATGAAAAATAAAGTTATTTCTTACTCTACTTTGGGAAGCAGTCTTTTATTGAGACTATTTGAAACTAGATTGTCCTGCATGAGAACATTTTGTAGCATCTTTTAAAATCCTAATTATATTTTAAAAACTCGCAGTCCTCCAGATCTTCTGACCCTTCAGACTTACTAGCATTCCAGACCATCTGTAGTCATCACACACAAGAGGGTCCTTTTTACTGGTAACTTGGGACTGGTACCTGGTCTTTCAGTGCCCAAACCCCGCCTTTGGGTGGTGCTTAAAATATTTCCATCGACATATGTATATATACCTTTTTTTATGTCCTTTTTTCCCCTTGGAATGGATTATTTTTCTCACCAAACATTTCACAAACTGTGACGTCACTTCTGCTAAAAACAACCTCTTTTCATCATTCATGCAAGATTCAGTAGACATACTAGGCCGACCATTTGGCACGTGGTCAGCTTGGATGGAGGGAGGCACAGCATGTCATTTTCTAATCCAGGAGCATTGCATACTGTGGAGCTCATGCTTGACTTTTTTTTTTTTTTTTAATGAAACAAAAGAGGCTAAGATCCACTGCCATGCAGCTGAGGACATATCTCATATCTGGGTTCTGTCCAGAGAAGCCAGCGAGTTTGGGCTTTTACCCTATTTCTCTTGGGCATACGATTCTATGAAGACTTTGGCATAGCTTGGATAGGCAGATCTCATAACTAGGACAAAACTCAAAAGTCTGGTTAATCAAGGTAAGAATCATTAAAGGGGATATAATACTTGAGCTTCTAAAGCTACTATTACAAAAACAAATTGAGTCAGCCTTTAGGTAAAACTAACATATGAGAAAGGCACGATGCGTTCATTCATTATACATAAGTTTTCATTAGACAGTAAAATGTCAAACTTAATTAACCAAAAATGTTTTCTTCCTTTCCCTCTTTCTTTTCCTCCTTTCCTTTCTTCCTTCCTTCTTCCCTCCTCCCCTCCTTTCTTTTTTTTTTTTTTGGTTAGATGGATCACATTAAGCATATTAAAAAAGAAAAAACCCTTTAATTGGAAATTTTGCAATTGAAATGACTCATCTAATAGACCACGTGAATGTTTGTAGACATTGAAAAGTGCAATAAAACCAACTGCGCCCAGTCCCCCACGCGTTTCCTAAGTGCAGAGCAGGGGTGCCGGCTTCCGGTGTCAGGCAGTCTGCTCTCCCTCCTCTCCCCTCCCCTTCTTTCCTCCTTGCCCCCTGCCTTTCTCTTCCTATCGGCTGCAACCTAGTTCAGTGTAACATACTATCAACTCCAGCATGGACCTATGGAGACAGATCATAGCTGCAGTCAAACAAACTTCCTAAGTGGGAATGTGATACATAGTGAGAAATACTAGTAGAAACCCTGTCACCACCTTCAGGGGAAGTGGATTTCTTAAGTTTTTTCAGCTGAGAGTTTTTTCCTATGACTAGAGAATGCAGAGTGAAGAGAGGAGAGAGGAGGTGAGAGCACAGCCTTGCAGCGTTGACGAGAACAGTCCCATCGAGTGGCTCCCAGGAAGGCACCCCCCCCCACCCCATCTTCCATTTTCTGGGCTCATTTTTAAGGTGAAGCTCAAGGGCTCCTGAAACAACTTTTATGTACCTGGCTTTCCTAGGCTGGGGCTTGAACTCAGTGTTAAAAAAGCCGAGGAGCTCAGGCCTGGACAGCAGGGAGGCCAGCTTCATCCTCCCACACTGCATGCGGCCACTGTTGGGTCTACCCCGTGAAGCTGTTTCAGACTGTGTACCTTGGACTGAATTCTACATACATATATTTTGCTCCAGACTAAGATAAGGGTTCTAGTTGACTAGTTGCTGTGCTGCCTCAGTAGGACAGTGAGATTCCAGCTTTTACCCTCTGGAGAGGTCTTGACATAAGCGCCATAAGCCACTGCAAGAACTGGTCCAGGCGGCTGCTCCGCCAAGGGTCGCTCATGGCTTGACGGCGATGCTTCTCCTTCTCCGGCCAGCATAGACTTGGTCACCTGGAAGTTGGAAGATGAATGGGAAGTTAGAAAATGTCCTGTGGTCTGTGGGGACTTCCGCTTGGGTAATTACAGTAACTGTGACTACTACAAAACCGGCTTGAAAGATGAACTCTTTTGTAAGACTGTCAACTGATTGAAATTGATTACCCTATTTCATTACCAGCCTGGTTCTCCTCTTCCTCCCTGCATCGACACTCTTCTTCCTTTCTCCCTGGCTGTTCATTTGATAGGTACACAAAGTATGCTGTTGCCAGTGCCTGCCTTTCGTAGCTGGCATTTGCCTAAAATTTTCAGGCTTGCTCTGGAACACGTGGCCTGCTTCCCAGCACTCCAGGAACTGTGGCAAGTGAGGCTTACCTTTGTCTCCTTTTTCTCCCTTGTGTCCTCGAGGGCCGGGTGGCCCAGGCTGACCTGGTGGCCCAGCAGGGCCCCTCTCACCTAGGAGGACAGAAGGGGGCACGGCTAAGCGAGGCACAGTGCAGGACCTGAAGGAGCCGCACACATTCCCAGCACGGTGCTGGCAAGGGAGCTGCTTCCCACAAGAGGCAGTTGTTAACACGGGATCCTGGTGGCTGTTTCCTGCCACCACTTACCTTTGGGGCCAGGGATGCCCATCTCTCCCTTCTGCCCAGGGGGTCCTGGGATGGCTCCATACGCTGCAAGGGGGAAAAACTGGCCTTAGACGAGAGCTCATCCTGGAGCTTGGGTAGTGGTAGAATTTGGACTTGTAAGAAGAAAACGGTCCAGAATTTATCCGATTTTCAGCATCTCAAGTGTTAACAAGATTTTTGGGGAGACTGGTTTCTGTGGAGCAGACTACACGGCAAGTGAAGTGTTGGGAAAGTAATTGGGGCATGCCCTTACTTCTGAAAAAGTCCATGAGGTCCTCGGTCACGTTGCTGTAGGCGGAGAAGACTTTGCTGATGCCAGGGGGCCCCTGGGGCCCAGGCCGGCCTGGTGGGCCCCGCACAGTGTAGGCCATCCCTTGGAGCAGGCCCTGACCTGTAAAAACCAGAGTGGGTGGGCACAGGCAGCAGGGGTCACCCGGCACCCTCCTCACGGTGGGAGCGCGGTGCCCTCTGACTGTCTGGCTCCCATCCCAAGCTCTTCTGTGCAGCAGCGAGGGAAGAGTCTCCTTAGTCTCCCCTGTTGACAGGCACGTCTCGCCTCCGTGGGCTTGTTTCGCAGGCCTTTTACTGCATAGCTGTGCTGGTGAGCCGCCCGGGAAAGGGCTTCTTAGTCAACAGCCTTCCCTCAGCCCCACCAGAAAACCTTCATAGTCATATAGACTCCTCTGGGAAAACAAAGGACAAAGACCCCAGCATCTCTGTTCCCTGCAGCATAGGTTCCAGTCCCAACTGGGCCCCTTAAACTAAGCTTGTCTTCAGTCCCTGCCCGTCTGATTCCAGAACTGCTGTCCTACTGGATGTGGAGATGCTCACATGCTCCCGTAACCCCGCAGCGCTGAAGCCTACGTGTCCCCACTTACGCTGCAAGCTGTCAGACACCCGAAGGGCCAGCTCGTTGTAATCCAGACCTCCAGCAAAGCTGGCCCCGAAACCACCGTCACTGCCATACGTGCCGCCTTCTGCCGCTGCCCCATAGCCTCGGCCCCGGCCCGTGTCCAGGCCAAAGGCTCCCCCTTCGCCCAGGGAGCCTCCGCTTGCTCCTCCTATGCCCGTGGAGGAGCCGTAGGAAGAGGCCCGACCGAGAGAAGAGGAGCTGCCGCCCCGGCTGTAGGAGCTGTCCGTGGACACCAGGCGGCTGTCCCCGGGGGGACCCTGGGGCCCGGGAGGACCCGGCGGGCCGACGATGAAGCTGCGCACATCAGGACCTGTGGGGAAGAAGCGGCATTAGTGGGAGCCAGGTCTGGGGGAGAGAAAGAAGTGGGACTTGGGGGTGTTTCTCCCAGGGCCTCAGCACCCCTGAGCAGGATGTGAACTCGCACCGAGCGGGAGCATGTGGGCTGGGAGGAAGCCGGGCTTCCTCGACTGACCAGGGCGGCTTATGTGTTTGGCCTCCAGTTCCCTTCAAGCCCCGCTGGCTGCCCCTCTCACAGGGAGAAGCCTGGTCTGGGAGGGGATGGAGGAGGGAGAGTGACGTCGGGGACACGCACTTGCGAGGTAGCTGATCAGCTCACTCCGGAAGTTGTCGCTGTTTTCAGCTGCGTATGTCACCAGAGCTCCTGAGACACCCGGGGGCCCTCGAGGGCCTGGGGGGCCAGGGGGACCAGGAGGGCCCGGGATGGATGACAAGCCAGCAGCTGAGCAGGGGGCAAGAGAAAGAAAGATCAGGGATCCCCTGCCAGGACCGCGGAACTCCCAGCCTGGGCCCGTCTGGAAGGAGGCGGTGAGGGAGGCCCCCACACGCGTGTCCCGTCCTCCCCTGGGGTGACTGCTCCCCGCTGCTCTCCACCCCCAGTCCCGGGCCTCATTCAACCCAAATCATATCCCTTCCCCTCAGCCCTTCTGCCGCTGGGAGTTGGGGCTCCCGGCTGGGCACCTGGTCACCCGCTGGCCCCCGAGTTCTCTCGTGACTTGGACGCATGGTGTCCCCCCACTTCTCCCCCTGCCAGGGCTGAAAGCACCTCAACGTCAAGTGTGTCCCCCTCCAGGGCCCCAGAGCCCGGCCCTGTACCCGCTCTAGGAGGACTGGTGCCTGGGCTGAGCCCTCCACGGCTGCCCTGGCTCAGACCCGCGGGAGCCCTGGAGGTCAGGCTGCAGCCCTCGCCTGCCTCACTCCTTACTCTGCAGGTAGGACGAGAGGTCCTCCATGCTGATGCTGGACCACGCGCTGCCTGGGAGCCCTGGTGGCCCAGGGGGACCTGGGGGCCCAACAATGCCTCTGAATTCAGACCCTGAGACACCAAGGAAGAGCAAGGATCGGTCACAGCCTGGGCCAAGGAGCTCTGCCATCCACCCCGAAGCACTCGGTCAGATGGCCCTGCTCGGCCGTACCTTGGAGCAAGGAGAGGAGCTCCTCGTAGGATGTTCCCGGCAAGCCTGGGGGCCCTGGGGGGCCAGGAAGCCCAATGCTGACTCCGGAGCCTGAGGAACAAATCCCAAGTTGCGATGGATGCAGATCAGACAGGGAAGGGCAGATGGAAACACCGTGTCAGAGAGGAAGCCAGACAGAAACAACCTGAACAGAAGCGGAGGCTGGGATAGGGGCGAGAGGGGCAGCGGGAAGAGACTGGCAGAGGGTAACGCGGACACGAGACCCTGGGTAACGGCACCACGGAGGAGAGGCCCCAGGGCCCGGGACGAGTGCAGGTCCGAAGTGCCCACAGCCCTCCTCCTGCTGGGTGTGTGGGAGTGTGCGTGTGTGCATGTGTGTATAGAGAAGTGTGCGTGTGAGTCGTGTGCAGGACGGTGCCCGGGACACTCATTCTGGCTTCCCTCGCCCAGCTTCGTGACCTGCTCTGGAGCCACAGGTTTGAACAGCTCTGAAGCGGCCCCCCTCCCTCTGGGTTGGGTGCAGCCTGGCGGGAGAGGGCCAGGGGGCCATTTCCGGGATGTCCCGCCCTGCTGCCTGCCCTGCCACGGAGGCGGACACTCACTGGACATGTAGCTGAGGACGCGGCTGCTCAGCTCTGCATAGTCCAAAGACTGGAGGGACCAACCTCCACTGGCTCCTGGTGGCCCTGGGGGACCCCGAGGGCCCATCAGGTACTGCCGTAGATACTGACGCACGTCATCCCCTGAAAGGAGAGGAGGCGCCAGTATGGACCACACATCCAGCCTAACCTCCCCACAGACTGGCCCAAGTGACGTGTGAGCTGGGGGTTCTCAGACCCCCAGGGGGACATCATCAAGCTTCCGGGAGCTGAAGGGGCTCCTGCCCGGTTGCCTGGCCTTAGAGGGGAGAGCTGATGCCCCCTTTCCAGCTGGCTGCTGGGAGAGAGGAGGGAGTGGCTCCTTGTCCCAAGGGACCGCCAAGTGTGCCTGACAAGTGCGGCCAGGAGAGAGGGAAGGCACCCCACCCTCTAGCCCACCACAGCCGACTCACGCTGGAGCACAGCCAGGATGTCTTCAGAGGAGATGGAGGTGGAGGACGTGCTGACGCTGTACCCCGAAGCTGTGGGGAAGGAAACTGGTTACCCGCTTAGCTGGTACTGAAGCAACGCACTCATTACTCCAGAATCACAGACCCGGTCAACCAGCTGTTTCCGTTTGGGGGAAATGAATGCACGGGGGTGTTAGCAGGCCATTTATAATTTCTTATTTCTATATTTCTTAATCTGAACAAACCTTTTTTGAAGCTAGATTCGGCGGCCTGATTACCGTGAATTCAGCATTGAACATCACATTCAGAAAAAGGGCAAAGCAAACAGCAAATTAAGAGACGAGACTCCAGGAATAACCGTGGACCCTGGGAGGAAGGTGTCATTACAGCGGGTGGGGAGAGGCTTACTCTGTAAGTAGCTCACGACGAGGCTGGCCAGCTCTGAGTAGTTGAAAGTCTCACCCGTGATGGTGGTGACAGGCCCGGGGGGACCAGGTGGGCCTGGGGGACCCTGAACTCCAGATAGATAAGACCTGATACTGTCACCTGCCAACAAAGAAATAAAGCAAAGTCAGGCTTGTCCCCAAGAGAGCGTGTCCTCCCCACAGAGGTGACCTGAAGTACTTGATGAAATGCACCCACCCATCCCACACAGGGGCCAAGGCAGGGCCAGCAGGGAGCCTAGACTCCCCTTGCTATAGATGGAGAAACTGAGGCAGACTGTGCTGGGCCAGGTGGATCTCCATGGCTGTGGACTAACAAGACTCCAGTCAGCCACCCATTTGACAAAGCTCTGGTGCCCACATGTGTGGACATCACACCCTCACCTCCACAGCACATGGATGAGGTTGGGGGAGTGCACACCAGTGTGAAAGTGTGTGTGTGTGTGTACGCACGTGCATGTGGATGAGCATGTGGGTGTAAGAGCCTCTGCTGGGGTGAGGACAATCTATGTATCAATACGTGGACACACACACACACACACACACACACACACACACACACACACACACACGCTGCCCCACTCAGACGCCGGGCACTCACTCTGCATGTAGTCAGAGATGTACTGCTGAATCTCCAGGCCAGAGCTGCTGATGGAGCCTGGAGGCCCGGGGGGCCCTGGTGGGCCCTGCATGAACATGGTGCTCGATGACGATCCCCCTGCAGGAGAGAAAGCCTCTTGAGTTGGTCTCTCCACCCTGGGGTCCAACAAGGGAGCCCAGGCAATGCTTTTATAGTCTGAGGAGGGAGATTCTTTCTCAGTAGGAGAACTAAGACAGTGGCAAAGAGCTCCTAGGAGCTCTCCCAGGCCGAGCCCTCCCTTTCCTTCGGCAACCTGCTCACCGCCCACATGGCCTCCCTCGCCCCTGAACCCCTAGCTCCCAGGCTCTGTTCTCGCCATCATTCATCACCGGCGTTGCTAGTCATCTTTATCGTGCAGGCATCCTTCCCTCCCACCCCCGCTAACTTGTAACCTCCTTAAAGGCAGTTCAGAGATCCCAGCACGTGGAGAAAGTATCTCATCAACACTGAATCATGGATAAGTGAATGAATTAGTTAATTAATATCCTCACTGGCATGATCAGCCTCACTTGAAGAAAGAGAGAAGAACTTTGGGCACCTTTGGTTCTTACCTCGAGAGGGCCCACTGGGAATGCCGGGAGCCCCTGGGACTCCGGGATCACCTGGAATCCAAAACAAGCAGCTCTGTTTGCATCACCTCCTCCAGGAAGCCTCCCCTGGTTCCTCAAGTTCAACCACACTGTCAGCTGTGTCTCAACAACTGTCCCATGTTTCTCAGTCTCATTTCTGCAATGGTGTCACAGCTTCCCTGGGCAGAGACTGTATCCCCACACCCGTCCCTTTCTCCCTCCAGGCTCTCCTCTCTTCAGCCTCTTCTTCCTCCCAAGGCTGTAGCATCAGCAAGTACTCGCTGCCCTCTATTCGGGCTCTGGGAGCCAGCCTTGCTCCCACTCCTCCCCGCCTTCACTGACCTCTGTCACCCTTGGGTCCCTGAGGGCCGGGTGGGCCTGGCGGTCCTTGTAGGTTGAGTCCGAGAGAACTGGAGCCTGGAGGCCAACAACACAGGGCAGTCAGCCAGGTGGGGAGAGGCTCCGGCAGAGCCGGCAGCAGGGGGCTCAGCACTTACCTGAGGCTGAGAACCCTGGGAGGCCTCGCTCGCCTGAGGGACACAGCAGAGAGGGAACAGTCAGCTGTGCCGGCCTCCCTCTCCCCGTGCCCCAGCCCAAGACACCACCTCCCTCCCGAGGCTCCCCAAGATTCATGATGGCTGGGACAGCACCGGCCCTTGGGTAGTATCTAGAGCTGCCGCACAGACACACACACACACACACACACACACGCACGCACGCATGTAAGTTCTCAACCATCAGAGACACACTCTGATCTACCCTCATCTGGACCAAACTCAAGAAGCTCAGGGATCTTGGAAGGTCAGCCTTTGCCACTCCCACCCCTACCCCAGGTTTGTTTGATGCCAGTTCTACTGTACCTTGGTGTCCTCGGGGGCCTGGGGCACCTGGAGGAGAAGACAGTCATGAGACAGGTCCCACCCAGATGCTGTGACTGCAAGGGGCCCATGGGGAAGGGGTCGGGGCTCCAGGGCCCCTCGTGCCTCTCCTCCCATCAGGACAAGGCAGAGGCGGATATTCGTGGCGGAGCTTCCGACCACCCCCCACGCCCTGCTGCAGGCTGCTGAGCTCCTAATGGGATAGGGCAGGAGGGTGAAGGCCCGCTCATCCAGCCTCATCAGAACTCTCCCGGCCACCAGCTGGGTCAGCTGGGGTTCACACAGGCTCCTGCGCTCCCTAAGACACTGTGCTCACCTTGCTCTCCCTTGGGGCCTGGGGGGCCAGGTGGGCCTGGAGGGCCAGAGAAGAAGGTCTCTGTAGAGGAAAGAAATAGTTTTGAGTGTGGATGATAGATGGATGGATGGATGAATTTTCCACTACAGACAAGTTCTGGGCTAAAGTATGTTCTAAAGTTATTTCCATATGTTTCTATGTTATACTGTCAGCATTTATCTCATTTCATGAGCATGTGTCCTATCTACTTTATCAGAGCTGGGCTCCCTGAGGACAGGAACTAGGTCTCCCCAGTTGGCCCAGAAGCTTCCCAAAGGCAGATCTCCCCCAGGCTAGGCAACCAGGGATTCTCAGGGTGGCTGGATTGGCATCAGTTACCTTCTCTCCACGCAACAGGTAGCATGGAGTTTATGCAAACACACTCACGGTGGAAAGTCAGAAGGAGAAACATGGTGAGTAGGTCAGAAAGGCTGTGTGCCCATGACCATGGCATGTGCTGGGGCTGGGGCTGAGGTAGAGAACAGGAGCGACTTGACTCCCCAGCATTACCTGAGCTGGTCAGGAGAGATCCTGGTGGGCCTGGTGGGCCTGGCAAGCCTTCCCCTAGATAAGAGAGCACCCAAGACCTATTAATGCCAAGAGGTGGGCCAGGAACACTCTGCCCAGGAGCAGAAGTGACAGAGAAGCTCTTTCTTAAGAGCTGGCCCGGAAGAAGCCTGGGCTCTGGGTCCCATCGTCTCTCATCTCCCATTGCTTAGCTCTCACCTGCTGGGCCTCGGGGTCCTGGGGGTCCTGGAATGGATGGTCCTGTAGAAGAGGGTGAGGAAGAGGCAATGCTGAACCCAGGATCTTGGCTTCCTCACTAAGTGCCTTGAGCCCCCTGCCCCCAAGATTCCCCACCTTCCAAAGATCCCTGAGGTGCTCACCTGGTGGCCCAGGTGGTCCAGGTGGGCCTTGGGGACCTCGTAAATCAAGACCCTCTGTGGAAAGGAGAAACCAGAAATGAGCAAAAGCTGTCATGAGGCTGTCTCCGCCAGCCTCACCCCTCACCAGGATCCTCGGTGCTTGTGCTCACACCCACACACCAGGCCATGGGTCATGGGTCGTGGCACAGGACCCTCCAAGACCCCCTCTGCTAGAGATGCCTTTTGCTCAGAGGCAGGGCAGGGCTGAGTCGAGCTCCCTGGTGGCTGATGGGGGTGTGCAGTGATGATTAAGAGCATGGCTTCGGTGTCAGACAGCCTGAGTTCAAATCCTGCCTCATCACTGCCAGCTTGTGGGCAAGTTCTTGACCTTTCAGCCTCAGCTTCCTCCACTGTAAACCAGAGGCGCAAGATCTACATCACAAGGGCCTTGTGCAGACTCGGTGGGACGACAAGGCACAGCGCCTGGCACATGGTGACTGTTAGACCAGGGCTGGCGTTGTCTTTGCTGTTCAAGTGTCCAGGTGCCCAGGTGGGAGGCCCAGCGGCATCTCTGCCCGGGTTCTTTAAAGGACTCTGGGAACCGGAGGACCCAGGAGTCAGCGCTCCTAGGCCGGGCCTGTGGCTGAGAACCCAGGGACCCTCGTCGTTATTCATGGTGTGGGGGATTCAGGACTCCTCCAGTCACACTCACAGGGCTGGGTTCAGAGGCCTCATGTGACCCTGGTCCTCCTGGAATCCGGAGAGCCTCTCTGACAGCTGTGCCATCCCCTGTGACTCATCCTCCACAGCTGATAAAACCCCTGCTGTTCCTTCTCAGCGAGCACTGCGTTTCAGAGGAACTGGCCATCCTTACACTGGGGCTCACGATGACTCACTGGTGCAGCTGCTGCAGGCCCCAGTGCATGGCCACCTCTCCCACTCCCACCCCTGTGTCACCTGTCCCAGAGAACACGGTGGCACTCACGGGCGGAGAGGACCTCAGAGATGGAGCTGCTGCTGCCCATGAACGATTCACCAGGAAGTCCTGGCTCCCCTCGCGGGCCTGTGGGGAGGACACAGAGTTGGGGGACACCGCCTGCAGCTGTCAGTGCTTTCTCTCTGGAGCCGCCCACGTGCTCGGGGTGGGGCAGGGCCAAGCGGAGCTGACTGTGGGCGGGGCTGAGCTGACTGTGGGCGGGGCCAGAGTGTTGGCTGGGAACGAGACCCATCCCAGGAGGACCTGGAGTCCGTTTTTTGATATTTGGATAAGTTGCTGGACAGTGACACGATTCTCAGGATCTGGTCACCAGAGGCCTGAGGCCTGTGAAGATAGCTGAGCTTGATCCTGACCCAAGAGCCTCAATCTCCCTTTCGGGAGGATCCCTACCTTCTCAGAAGCATGGAAGAAGGTGGGAGGAGGTGTCTCCTCTGGCTACGGAGGCCTTGCCGGGGCCTTGGAGAAGAGCCTGGTGGCCCCTCACCTCCCTTCCCAACATGCACATCTCTCACTTAAAGATGGGGTGCAGGGCCACCCCAGGAAGGAAGCTCTCCACAGCCTACAGTCATGCGTTCTTTCAGGGTGTGACATACCTTGCTGTCCTGGGAGACCAGCTGGGCCAATGGGGCCTGGAAATGGGGTTGGGGAAGAAAAGGTTTTATCACACCTCTAGGGGCAGAGTTCTAGAAAGAACTGAAGAAAAGACAGGTGCCTGGGTACATTAAGTACCTTCCTCACAAGGCATGGAACAGTGGCCCAAAGAGGTCATCTTGCTTATTTGAAAGCAATAAGCAATTTGAGACCAGCCCTGTGGTCCATTCCAGTGAGAATTCCTCTGCCAGGCACTGGGGCCCCCGGGATGGGCAGGACTGCCCTCTCTGACACTGTCCTCCGATGGTTAGGGACTTCTAAACACCCCCAGTGTTCCCAGTCTCACTGGAGTTTATCAGGAGGGCAGGCCGATCCATACTTGCCTTGGTCATATTAAATAATGTATTTCATTTACACACAAACATTTTAAATAATTAAAAAATAGATATAAAAAAACAGGCATTTTGGATAAATAGAAAAAAGTATCACCCACAATTCTTTAACTTACAGGCATTTTGTTGTATTTCCTTCCAGCATTTTTTTATCTTATATAAATATAGTTGCAACTACAGAGCACACATTATTGAGTATTCTGCTCTTTTATTTAAAAAAAAATTTTTTATTGGAGTATAGCTGATTTACAACGTTGTGTTACCTGCCCTTTTAAATACCACTGTTATCTGCTAACAACTTTAAGTCTTCATATTTTTGTAGCCATCTCATTATTGTTGGACAATTTGGGGCTATTTGCTTCAAATAGATTCCTCGCACTTTTGTTGCTCTTGATGCATATTATCAAGTTGTTTTCCAAGAGGAAACAATTTGAGGACTGACTCTGACAAGTCAATACTTGTTCTGGAGGCAGAAGGACCTGGGCCGAACCCTGACTCTGCTATTTCTTATCCGTGTGACCTTAGGCGTGTCATTTACCTGCTCGAGCCTACAACGGTACTGCGGGGACCTAGTAAAGCAATGCCATGCAGGGCTTAGGATACGTGCTGGGGAGTGATTAGGGCTCACCAGGCTGTCTGGGAGGGGCTTTCTCAGCCCCTTCCTACTCTTCCCCGGGTTCCGGCCCGGGTTTCAGGATTTGAGCGAATGCTGCTATAGTCAGATGCAACCAAGGCCTGATGCTGATCTGGGGCAAAGCAAGAAAACAGACTGACCTGAGGCACCTGGAGGTCCTGGAGGTCCCATGGCTCCAGGAGGTCCCGGGGGACCTGGGACAGTGAGAGTCGATGATCCCTCTGAAAACAGAAGGCACGTTGAACGCTGAGCCCCACTCTCCTCGCTCAGAGGGGACCCAGGCCAGGCTGTGGGCCAGGTTGGGCCAGTATTAGGTCTGAAATCCCCCGACCCTCCTCACTTCTGACTGGAAGAGTTCAGCACTGCACCTTGCCCAAAGCACGGAGCCCGCGGACTTGCAGGGTGTTGAGGCAGAGCCAGGGCGGACGCCCTGTACACAGTGCAGGGTCTACCTACCTGAAGTCACGATCCTGCCTGGAGCTCCTGGTTCACCTGGGAGGGGAGGCAAAGGAGAGTGGTTATTCCCAGGATCAATTAGTGGCTCAATGAATCATTTTCAAGGCTTCTGATTGCATTTGAGACCCACTCCTGGGCTTCTAACCCTCAGGCTGAAGGCATTTTGATGAACTGGAGGGGAGCATACAGGATGCATTAAGCACCAATTTCTGCGCTGGAGACCCTGGAGGCTCGAGCATCAACCTTCTTGGCCCACATTAGCTTTTGGAAGAAGCTGGGACTCTGCGAAGGGGCTTCATTTGTGGATGTTGGAGAGTTTGCCTTGTGGTGAGGCCAGAATGAGCTGACTCAGGAGTCGTTCCCCCTCCCACACTCTATCTCCTCCCACACTGGGCACTGCAGGCTCTTACTAGGAATTGCTTTAGGTGCAAAAAGCACTGAGAGGTCAAAGAGCAGAGGCAGTGAGCCTGCGGGGTAGAGTCTGGTTCCCAGTGCCCCTCAGGTGCTAATTCCCTGGGACAGTAGTAGGTTCTACACAGAGTCAAGAGGGGGTTCTGTGGCCTGGGAAACTCCAAGTCATGTAAAGGTTAACAGATCTCTTCTCTGCCTTGTGTCTTAGAGGGTTGAAAATGCGAATGTGCATGGAGGACTTCCAAGAAGGGAATGTCAGATTCACACTTTCCCAAGGCTGTCGCGATGGAAATCCACATTCTGCAGAACCAAGTGAGTGAAGTAGAGGATGGAAAAACCCTTGACTGGAGATTCTTCTGGGACCTTTCTGTCATTTCCCAAGGCCTGTGGGCAATTCAGTCATCCCCACGCTGAGGGGTGATACTGATTTCTCCCTTTGGGGAAGCTTGTAATCTGCCAGCCCCTCGAGGTCAAGGCCAAGAGAAAGCGCTTGACTTTCTTTTTGTTGGAACACAATCCAGTGTCAGGTACAATGTCCACCTCTGTGCACGCTGGACAGAAAGTCACAGGCCCTGGAGAAGGGCAGGGTGTCTCTCCTCGAGAATCCCCAAGCCTCTGATCTTTTACTAAAGATGCCATCAATCCATGAGCAGATCTGTGGACCCAGAGATGTGTCTGCTTGGGATGTTCTTGAAAGAACTCCTTGGCCCAACCCGTTGTTAGCCATAGTTTCTGGAAAGCAGGTCCCCCCCCAAGGTGACAGTGACAGAGGGCAGCTCCAGCGAACATCAGGGTTCAGGAACGTGGGGTCACAGGGACAGAAGGAGAAGGACCGTCCCTGAGCAGCCCCTTTCCTGGACTGGCTCAGGGTTGGGGTCTGATGGCCCAGAACCAGATGCGAATGTCGCCCTACATGTAAGGGTCTGAGTCCTGAGGATGCCCCTCTGAGAACTCTGACTTTGGCCTCTTAGTAACATCTGAGAGGCTCCTCCCTGCCTGCATCAAAGCCCCCTCTCAGAAAGGGGGTGGCAGTGTCCCCGTTACACTGAGGCCTGTGTGGACCATAACACTTGTCCCAGGGAAGAGGCACATCATGGGGGGACCACGCCTAAGTGAGGGGACAGAGCATCGTGGGGGGCATTACAGAGTCAGCGGTGGGGACAGCACCCTTGCAGATCCTCCTCCATCGAGGGCTTGGACACAACCAGGCACCAAAGCGAGGCTCTGGATTGTGGGGGGAAGGGTGGGGCTTGAGGACTCAGGGCTTAATTGGTCAGAAGAATCCCTGGCTCCCCAGCCTCACAGCCTTCCACTGAAGCCACTAGATGCCACTATTGATCCAGGCTCTGGCCACAGAGGGACCTCCCTCCTGCCAATGCCTCCCCTCCTGCCAAAATGACCAGTGACTGTCTAATTTGGAAAATCACTTACCTTTAGCCCCTGGTCGGCCGGGGGTCCCAGGAAGTCCTGGTGTGATTGAAAACAAGTCAGTCAGGATGATTGAGGGCCAGCAATTCCAGACCCCCTGTGGTAGCACCTGGTGCTCTGTCACTGGCAAGGCCACAACTGCTGACTGAAACCTGCAGACCCACCTGGCTCAACCTTCCACCTTAGCCCAGCTCCCTTGAGGGAGCCTCTTGCTCTGAGCCCTTCTCCCTCTCTAGGAAATGGAGCAACAGCTGGGCTGGAGGCAGAGGCTCACAGGTCCAGCTTTGGGGGATCCCAGTCCCTCTGGGTGATGAGTCCCCTGCAGCCTGCAAAGCGGCCATTGTAACCCACCGTCCCTGCAGCCTGGGGGAGTAGGGGCTGGGCTTCCTGTATCTGATGCAACACCCCCTCTTGCTTTTGTCCACAACTCCACCAGGGAGCATTTGAAAGATATCCCTGTGCACTCAACTGTTGAGGGGTGATGCTGTTTGATTTTATTTTCCATCTTTGCCTAATTTCCTTTAGGAGTTGGGGCTGGTGTGGTGACAGCTTCTCAAATCCAAGTGGGTGCACACTGTCCAACTATCGGACAGGCTTTGACACTGAGACTGTCCCAGGGAGGCTGGGCCCTTCTGCATGAGATGAGTGCCCACTCCCTACCGTGCCACAGGGGATGTGGGCCTCTGTGGGGCTAATGGGACTCCTGGGCCTGGAGCCTCCTCTTGGGGGTCCCTGCACCAAAGGGGAGCAGGCTCAGGCAGACAGCATTCACACGTGATCTAACCTCATCTCTCCTAGAATGGCTTTCTAGATTGTTCTGTGCATATTTGTCCTTCCTAAGGTGTTTCTCAAGACTCACATCAAAATGACCTAAACCCATTTTTGCTGGGGGAGTGAGGGAAGGAGAGGAAGTACTAAGGTGACTGGAGACGCATCTGCTGAATGCCGGGATTGGGAGGCTTGGCGGCGGCATTTGAAGTGGCAGTGACCCGATGACTCACCCTGAGGTCCTTGGGGTCCTGTGAGACCTACGGAGAGTAGAAGACATGAGAGGAGAGTTGAAGGGCGGAGGAGCCGACCCCTCAGCAGCAGGAGCGGGCGGAAGGGATTGGTGGGTGCAGGAGGACGAACCCCGTGTCTGGGGCAGCCGGACTCCAGGGTCCCCGCAGCCCTGGATGAGAGCAGTTTTCTGACTCACTGCTCCATCAGGGGATGGTTCTTAGCCCATTTGGGCTCAAGACCCTTTGGCGTCTGAGAGCTACAAACCCCAAAAGTTCACACACTCACTGACCCCTAATGCTGCCCCCAGGCTCCCTCCTGGGTGCTCTCCATCTGTGCGCCCACCAAAGGAGCCCAGAGGCCCCCTGTTCCTCATCGGCCCCTGAGGATTGCCACCTTGTCCTCCCGGCTTTCTTGGCTTGTTTTGATTTGTTCCTCCTGCAGCCCTGAGGATCTTGCTCCTGCTGGGCCTTTGGTGGAGACCCTAACAACGGCTTATCTCCCCAGGCTGGTGGCTATTGGCGAGGGTCCAGGCACGGCCCAAGGGGGTCCACAGGGGACCCAGACACTGAGGTGGTGATAAACTGCCATTTTTAGGAGACTCCTTGCCCCTTTCTAGAACTCCTTGCTTTCAGTGTTGATCTCTCTTTTCCAAGTTGCCAGACTTGGTGACTCAGGTGTCAGGACTCACAGCCGCTGTGCCCGGCTCTAGCCAGCAGCTGTGGCATTTTCCTAATGAGCTGCTAGAGGAAAATGGATTAAGGAAGGTACATACACACACACACACACACACACACACACACACAGCATGGCCAGCACCCACTTCCCACTCTGTTACCTGGCTTTCCTGGGTCTCCAGAAGGTCCTGGTAAGCCCCGGATTCCGGGCATCCCTGGAAGACCTTGTTCCCCTAGAGAAAGCATGACCAACGTGGAAACGTTTGCCTTTTAGGCAAGCTGACCAGCCAACGCATCGGAGCCAATGGTCTCTTGGGGTTTTACTGAGTAACTTGCTGGCAGGTGGAAGGGAGGAGGGGGATGAGACCGGGACCTTGCACACCTCCCTGTGATGTACGCCCTCTGGCCTTGTGATCGGGGGGCGGGAGGCTGGGGGCTGAGCGCTGGGACGTGAGCAGGGGGGGCAGTGGTGGGCCGGGGGAGTGAGGAGAGCAGCTGAGTGACCAACCTCTTGGGCCTTGGTGTCCGTCGGGGCCAGCTTGTCCTAGGAAAGCAGATGCAAGTTCATCAGTGACTCTGGGAGCTACTCTGGGACTCCCTCCCTCCACTGCGTTATAGCCTCACAAGCTGTCTCCTAGGTGGGGCACCCATGCATCCCTTCCTGCAGCCATCAGACGTGGAAGAAGCCCTGTCGTTGTCACACCTGCAGGGTGCAGCTTTCCTGCCCTCTCCTCCTAAACCAGTAATGCCTCTTCTCCTGCTGAGAACTGTTCCACGGCCCCCACTGCATCTCCCGCATCGATGGCACAGGACTCGCACACACCAGATGCTCAATACACGTCAGCCTCATTTGGTCCAGGTCCTGGAGGTCAAGATTCTCCAAGATCTTGTCTCCTCTGCTGTAGGCATCACCCTAACCTCCGTCCACAGTGATGTCCTTCTGGGGCCAGCTCTTCCCACCTGCTTTTTCCCACCTCTTTGTCTTTCCTCACTCATGTCTCTGCGTGGCATTTTCTAAATTGATGTGATTAAAATCTTCTTTACTTTTTAAAACCATCTGAAAAGGCATCTCCTTCATCCTTCCGGTTGGAAGAAACTTCTCTCTCTACTGTTTCCGCATAGCACCCTGTACCTTTCATGGCCCTTGTCATCTCACACAAGCTTTATCTCCCCTCGAGGGAGGTAAAGCATCTTACTCGCCCAGCACAGCATCCTGCACACCATCAGCGCTTCCTAACACTTTGTTAATGAATGAGATCATGAATGCACCACATCTCCATTGGTGGGGCTTAGACCCTTCTGGGATGTGGTGTCAAATGCCTGGCCCCGTGGGGGGTCTTTAGCCAGCTTCCTTGTCCTGGCTGACAGGTCCCTCAGTAAGGGTCAGCCAAAGGGCTGAACCCTGGAGTATCAGGGCTGTGCCTGGAATTCTGTGGGTTCCAAAGAACCTCAGCCCTTGTTTCTCCTCCCCAAGGGCCTGAGGGTCTTAGAGGCAGGAACCGGGGCAGATGGACCATATCCTGCCAAGCCCCTCCAGAGCAGTAAGAAACTGTTAGAGACAGCAGCAGCTCTCTGAGCCCCAAGAGGGATGCCCAGATCCAGGAACAGCCTGTAAATGGAGCCTCTACCAGGGGTGGGTAGATTAGAGAATGGGAGATGCAGCTCTAGGAGAATCTCAACTCTAGGGCCATGATGATGACTGTGGCGGGGCAGACCCATGATGTCTGCTGCTGTGAGACACTCACCCATTGCTCCTTTAGGCCCGGGCTCGCCCACAGCACCAGGTAAACCTTTCAAGCCGGGCTCGCCTGCAAAGGAAATGGACTAGGTGTTTGGAGGAGCTTGACAGTGGTAGAACACTCCACCCTCCCGGCCACCCCCAAGCCTGCCACCTCCCCAACCAGAGGAGCTTGGTGTGCCAAGCAGAGGCTGGAGACACAGCGTCAGCTTTGATTCTAAAGTCAGGCCTCCCACCCCCGGCAGTAGGCACGGACTGGCCCAGAGGCCACGCCTGGTCTGAAGGGGCCTGTGTATGAGTCTTATTTCCTTGGCAACAAAAAGCTGGCCCTTGTAGCCAAAGCACTAGTACTGTCAAATTCTTTTTAATCATGCAAGTTGGCAGGAGGTAAGTGGATACAAGTAGGGCAAACTTTCTGCCACTTAGGGAAGAGCTTAATTTTCCCAACTCAATTCTTCAAAAGAATCAGAGATAATCATAAGCTCCCTTTTCTGCCCCAAACATTTACTGTCTGGACCATACATGTTGGTGCTGGCTTATACTCCATTCAGTGCTTTATTTTATCTTGTTCTGCTTTTTTCTAGATTGCAAGTCCCCTGAAGGTTTTAGACAGAGATTCTGTCTCCTACTTCTGTATTTTTCCCCCCCATCTCCAGTACCCAATGGATTTACAAAAAGTCTTTAGTGGATCACAGTAGATTCCTGTGTGGGACTGACCTGTGAGGCCTCGGGGTCCTTTCTCACCCTGGTCACCTAAAATAAAAATGGGGCAGGGGTGGGGGGTGGAGGAAACAAGCATCAGTCATGAGCAAGGAAAAGAACCTCACCCAGTAAGAGGGACCCCGGGCTGCAGAACGGTTCCCACTGCACCTGTAAGCTGCTGTCAGCTGAGTGTTGGCAAGAACTCAGCATTAACAAAGCCCAAAAGGCACACTAGATAGATCTCTTCTGGGTCAGGGCCCACCCACAAACTGACCCAGGCCCTGCTGTCACACCAGTGGGTGCTGTGGGCAAGAGGGGGACCACACTAGAGGGGAGAAGCCTCAGTGCTGCATCGATGCCACCCCGAGGGCCACCCCGAGCATTGTGACGCTGGTACTGTTTCTCCTCTTTGTGCCTCAGTTTCCCTGAGGTTCGACTAGAATCTCAGATCCCTCCCAGCCCCAGGGTCCAGGAGCCAAGTCATATGGGTTTTTGGACACTGGGACAGGGGTCACATCTGGGTTCCCAGGAGTCGGCAGGCTGTGGTGTTGTCCGGGCAGCAGCAGGAGAAGCATACCTTTGGGTCCTGGTGGTCCCATAGGTCCTTTGTCACCTGATAAGGAAATGGACACCTTAGTGTAAAGAGCCTTGGTAGGGACGACCAACAAGGGGCAGAGTCTGTGTCTGAAGACAGGCTCCTCCACAGTCCTGACTGCCCCTTCCCCTCATGCACCTGTTGGCCTGCACAGGCTGTTGGCATGTCCACCAAACCCTGTCCCCCCAGACCTCCTCCTTTTTTTTTGGCTGTACCACACAGCATGTGGGATCTTAGTTCTCTGACCAGGGTTTGACCCGTGCCCCCTGCGTTGGAAGCATGGAGTCTTAACGACTAGACAGCCAGGGAAGTCCCCCAGACCTCCTTCTTAAGTGAGTGGCATCTACAAGGTGATGTCCCCTCCCTCTAACCCCTTCCCCCAGCTTACCTTTGATGCCAGGGAGTCCCACTTCACCTCGGAGACCTTGGCGACCTACAGAGCCTGCACACAGAGGAAACCACATGGGTGGATGAGTGTCCCCAGCTTTGGAAGGGATGGACATGCACACGGCACACATACACACAACACGTACACACACCTATTTGGCACACAAATGTACACACACACATAGGCATACACACTCCCTGGAGTAAAAGTCAAGGGCTGCTGTTCACAGACTCCTCCCCATGTCCCTGCTACATCGTCCTGGTGCAGGTTCCTTGTCCCTGAGATTACCAGGCCCGGGGATGAGGACCCCTCATGGGACCCTGGCAGAGACGTTGGCCTGCGTCACAGAGTGGGCTGCAGCTCAAGACTCCCAGGACAGCGGGACAAGCTCTGGCCCACAGGGGACCAGGTGAGGCAGGCGCTTTGCTCAGATCAAGGCAGGCTGGGAGCTGCCTGCTGCTGAAGCTGCTGGAGGGCCTCGTGCCCCAAGTCAGGTCAGAACAGATCTCAGGGGACCCATCGGTACCAGCCTCAGCCGCAGGCGACACACGTGCAGATGTGCGTTTTGTGTCTCTTATAGGCTCTCTTTATAATTGCTTCATTTGCTTAAAAATGTTTGTTTCTCCATTTAACATCCCTCTCTTTTCCCCAGAAATAGCATCTATTTATGAGAAGAAGGCTACTGACCTGGGGGACCCTGTGGGCCAGGAAGACCGCTAGAACCTGAGGAGGACAACACGACAACGATGATCAGATGGGTCGGGTACAGGCCAGGAACACTGACCCCATGGTGAGTGGCAGGTGGAAGGGGTGGGGCACGCACCCCCAGATGAGGGCTGGACCCCAGAGCCAGTGGGTCCAGGAGTGATCCCAGTGCAAAGTCCTCCTTAGGCAGGAAACTGTAGCTGCTGGGATCAAGAGACCCTTTGCTCCTTCACGGTCAAACATTTGAGCTGGGGTAGGGGCAGGGGCAGGGAGGAGAGTGGACCAGATGGGCATCACACTGTGAGAAGGCCCCATTTGCCTGGCTTGTCCAGACATATTGCTCTCAAACGTTTGCATCTCGGCCCTAGCCAGCAAGGAAATTGTCTGACTTCTGATTTCCAGATCCATCCCCCCACTTAGGGGCCACATAACAGGGCCATCAAAGAGAGATGGAGGGTTTTCCTGGTGGCGCAGTGGTTGAGAGTCCGCCTGCCGATGCAGGGGACACGGGTTCGTGCCCCGGTCCGGGAGGATCCCACATGCCGCGGAGCGGCTGGGCCTGTGAGCCATGGCCACTGAGCCTGCGCGTCCGGAGCCTGTGCTCCGCAACGGGAGAGGCCACAGCAGTGAGAGGCCCGCGTACCGGAAAAAAATACAAAAAGAGAGATGGAAACGTGACTCCCAAATCCACCACAGAGCCAAAAATACAGCCCCGATCCTGATGCCCAGGGATTTCTTTGTGGGGGGACCCTCTGTGGGCCCGTCGACCCCACACAGGCCTGGGACCGTGGGTTAGGACCATCTGGGATCCCAGTGCCTGGATCTCTGAGATCCATCCTGGTTGTGGCAAACTTGGGTACCGTCTGGGTACCTGACTTACCTTTGGGACCCACAGAACCTGGGACACCAGGTGGGCCTTGAATGCCCGGTTGACCAGCATCCCCTGGGGAGAAATAAGCACTTTGAGAGAGTACCGCAGTTTGGTTGCCCACCCAGCCCAGTGGTGTCGTTTGCAGGGTGAGGGAACGCTTCCCACCCTGCCGGTGGTCTCTGATCCACTGGGGCCTCCATGAGGCCAAGAATCAGTTTCTACCTCCAGAGTCTATATTCCATGAAGTCTGGCACTCAGTAGGTGCTCAATAAGTATTTGTTGCCTGGTTGAGCAATATTTTTAAGAGAGAGTGAATCTTTTGGCCTTGAGAGGATTTCTGGTGTCTGTGCTTCATTTCCCCTGATGAAAGCAGGCTCACGGTTAAGTATCTAATGCAACATCTTCCCAGCTCCCTCCAGGGCTGGACTTGTGTCTGAAGCTTTCCCCGCCTCCTTCCAGTCATGAGAGGCTCCAGGACAGGCACGCCACTCTGCCTTCCTTCAGGCCCTGCCCTGAGCTCTCCACCTCAGCCCTGACTCGTCCCCACCCCCTCCCGGGAAGATCATTTCTCCCTGTGACCACGTTCTGTGGACTCAGACTGCAGGGGTCTTAGCCCCAGGCTTGAACGCACAGCACAGCCCACGCCCCCTCATTAGACCACAGTCTCTTCAGGGCCCAGCACAGCCCCTGGCTCAAGGCAGGTGCTCAGCTAATGCTAGTAAAAGACAGAGGGAGGGAGAATGATGTAAGAAGGAAGTGTGGACGCAGCTAACCCTCCTGGTGAAGGAATCACCTCTTACCTCTGTCTCCTTTCTCTCCAAACCCAGGAGGCCCTGGTTCACCGCGAGGCCCCATGGGGCCTTCTCGCCCTCTCTGGCCCATGGGTCCCTCCATGCCAGGCTCTCCTAAAGACAGGAATGTCCATCTCAGTTAGGGCTGCGAAGGACGCCCCAGGCAGCACCTCGCTGGCGGGACACCTGCCTGGAGCGTCCACACCCAACTCCCTACCTCTCTCTCTCTCCTGTAGCCCAGACTCAAAGCAGAAGCCAGAGAGTTTGAAAAGGCAAGTGGATCGTGTCCCATTTCTGCCCCAACCTGCAAATGGCTTCTCTACTCACTGAACCCTCGCAAGGCCTCCAAGGTCCCTCCCTCTCGACTCTCTGCCTTCTTAGTGGGCTCCAGCACCCGCCCCCATTCCTCCTGTTCCCCCCCAAGCTCCTGGACCCACGGGCACACGCTTGCCCCAGGGCGTGTAGCTGCTCCCTCTGCCTGGAGGGTTCCCCCAGATCTCCTCAGGCCTGGCTCTCGCCCCACTTTCACTTCTTTGCTCAAATGGCACCTTCTCATTAAGGCCTTCCCTGCCGGCCCTATTTTCAATTACCCCTGAGCCCTCCCAAGGCTCCACTGGGCTCTGTGTTCCCATTTCACGAGCCACTTCCTCCCTCTATGTACTTCACTTATTTATCATGTCTATTGTTTATCTCCACCCAAAAGTAGGCAGGGGTTTTGTTTTGTTCACCACACCTCCCCAGCACCTAAAACAGGGTCTGGCACACAGCAGGCACTTAAGGAACATTTACTGAATGAATGAATGAATGAATGAATGAGGGAATGAGGGAATAAGTGAACAGAAAAGCGGTTCTCACCCACGCTGCCTTTTTGTCCCTTTGGTCCCTCCGGACCTTGGTGGCCCAAGGGCCCAGGGATACCTGTGGACACACAAGAATAGCTCAGCCCTGCTTTCCTCCCAAACCCCAGGAGCAAGGACCGGGCAGCCTTCAACCTCAGCAGAACCATCAGAGGCTACGCACCTGGAGTCCCAGGGAACCCTCGATCTCCTGTGGGAACAGAGAGAAAAAAGTCAGCCAGAGGACTCAGGCCGGTCACCTAAGGAGCCACCAGTGCAATTCAGGTGGGATCGCCAAATTTAGCAAGTAAAAATACGGGACTCTCAGTTAAGTTTGAATTGCAGGAAAACATTGAATAAACTTTTACTTATAGTGACGAGTGATTTAGTGTTTATATGTAATTCACATTTGACTGGGCATCCTATATTATAGTCAGGAGGGGTGTGGGACCTGCAAGCTGGAGCCTTGAGGAAGGGGGGCTGAGGCGGTGACCCAGGGTGTGCGTGTCGGGGCAGGGAATCCTGAAGTTGAGGGCCACCAAGTGGAGGAACCCCAATTCCTGCACCGGGATCCCCTGGGAAGGAGAGAGGGGTGACCCTGTCATTCCCAATAGTGATTCTCAGAATGGTCTGTGCAGCCCTGGCCTCAGAACCACCCGGGGTTGATCCAGGCCACAGGCTCACGGCCCCACCCACACCTGCTCCTCAGAGGCTCTGGGAGTAGAGCCCAGAATCTTCCAGCAATTCCCACATACCCCAAATCTTGAGAATCCCACTCAGCTAGATCGAGGGGCACTTCTGTGGTCACTGGGATTGGAAAGGTCTTCCTCCCACCCCTAGGCCTGTCCCAGTGATTGTCAGACCACTTTTCTGAGGACATGTATCAGTTTCCTACAGCGACACCGTGCTACCCAAGTTAGCAGGTGACTGTCCCCCAGCTAACCAACACTGAGGAGCACCTTTTCCTGTGACTATGTCCTGTCTCCCTGCCAGACGCCCCTACTTCCCCTGAAGGCAGGTGGTGTTGCTCCTACTGAATTCCCCCCCTCCAGGTGCTCCATTCCTGACTGGTGGCTTTTATTCCCAGCCTACCTGGGCTAAAACCCCTGAGAGCAGGCTTCTCACCTGGATCGGTGATTCCTGACCTGGTTCATCAGAATTAACCTGGGGGGAGGGAGTCCGTCCCCAGAGCATTTGATTCCTGGCAGGGCCCAGGAATCTGTATTTCTCAAAATCTCCCCGGGGGTTGTGCAGTAGCAGGCCCTCAGGCTGCCCTTTGCATCTGGGGGAGATGCAGGCCCTGGATGCAGGCCTCCTCAGGGTCCCTGGCGTGGGAACCCCTGAGAAGGGGCCAGCGCCACCGTGCTGCCCCAGAGATGTAGCCTGGCTCTGTCATGAAGCCCCCGGGTCCCAAAAGCCCGAGGGTGTGCAGGCTGCTCTGCAATTCACGGTCCTACCACAAGGGGACATGGCCAGGGGAGTGGGAGGTGCGTTTTCTGACACTTGCTGATTGCTTCAAACTGTCAACCCTCACTAATATTTAAGGTAAAGTTTTCCAGGTTTTGTTTACCTTTAGGGCCTTGACTTCCCATGTCACCTAAAATCAGAAAGACATGAAAACTGTGAGATGGGGTGAGAACCCAAGGACCATTCTCTCCTAGTATCTTAAGGCCAGCTGACAGCGTGTAAATGGCATTTCAAGGTGAGCTGGCATGTGGTGTAGCTTCCTCGTGGTCTCCGTCTGCGTCTCTCGGGCACTTCACTCGGCCTCTCTTAGATGATGCCTTAGTTTCCTTCTCATTCTAAGATATTCTGACTGTAGAGCCAATTCTCAACCCTCCCAACAGATTCTGTAAGATCTTTCCACTGCTTATCCTTCAATTTGGAAAAAAGAGAAGTTTTCTGATCCTCCCAGAAAACCCAGCTCCAAGTGCAGGAAATGAGAGCAGGGAAAGGGCTCCATCCACTGTGATACCTTTAGGGCCAGGGCTTCCTCGGAGATTTCCTACAAGAGACAGCAAAGCCTGAGTTAGCCGCACATCTTCTGTGTCACACACACATACACACACGCACACACACATTTGAAGGGGATCACCGTGGTACAGTAGGAAGAAACAGAGGCTAGGACTAGCAATCTGATTCTAAAGTGTGCAGGTTGTGTGATCTTGATCATGGGCAATTCTCCCCAGGTCTGAGTTTTACTAGCTGTAAAACAGGATAGCAATACGGGTCCTCCCTCCCTCCCTCCCTCCCAAGGCTGTCAAGAGGGCTGAATGAGGGGAGCTTGAGAGTACCCTAAATGGGTACCACTCCACATACAGGAGCCGGGACCGGGAGCCACTGGCCCTTTGCCTTGCGATGTGCTCACCGTTTTCCTGTTCTGCCATCAGCTTGCCCCTCATGAATTGCCATAGGTCTTCTTGACTGTAGCCATCAAGCCCAGATTTGCCGACACCCTCGCCCAGCCTCGGCGCAACACCCTGCACGGAGTCCCGGCTGGTCCTCTCCATCTTGTTGTAAAGCAGCACGCTGCTCCTGACCTTCTCCAGCTCGTCCACACGTGCTTTCAGGTTCCTCACCTCCTCGGCTGAAATGGACACACGGAGGCAGTGTCAGCACAGGGGCCCCCGAGCCAGTGCCTTCCAAGCTTCCAGGGGAGCCTGAAAAGGGGCTCTGGAGTCCGTGGCGGCTTCTTCATGCCATGGGGACATTTTGTTGGCATATTTTGGGGGAGACAGTCTGTCGTGGCTACCAGCAGGATGAGCTACTCAAATTCGGAACCGAGCCTTGAAGACGCCTGGCCATCATCTGAGATGGTCACAAAGCTGGCCCTCTCTCCCAGGGAGCTGGTGTGAGAGCCAACAGAACGTGGAAAGTAAAAAAGCTATGAAAGGCCTGGCCTGATTGTTAAGGGCAGCCAGGTGCTTAGAGCAGGATGCCACGGGGTTGGGGCCCGGGGCCAGGACCGAGGAGCTGCCTTAGAGTCCCAGCTCAGCCACGGAGCAGCCATGGGACCTTGGCCAGATGCCTCCTGGAGGCCCAGTTTTCTCATCTGCAGTAACATGGGGTCTGCACCCATGATCTCGGGACCCTTGGCCCCTGACGCTTGGGACATTCACTGATTCTTGCCCTTCGGAACAGGCAGCAGGGCTGCCATCACCACATACCCAGAGCGATGAGGCCAAAGAGCAGCCCCAGGAGCAGCAGCCAGGTGAGGAGCAGGCCCAGCAGCCATTTCCACCAGCTGCAGCAGGAGCCGCAGGGGCACCAGGCTGGCGCTGCCCCCCACGAGCCCTTGCTGCCTCCACCGGAGACCCCGCTGCCAGCGCCCCTGCCGCTGCTACTGCCGCCCCCACGGTGGCGGTTGTAGCCGTAGAAGTCTGTGGAAGAGAGGGCAAGGGTAAGGTGAATGCAGGCAGCTCTTGCCCTCTTCCCTCCAAATTCTCCAACTTTTGGTGCCTTCCTGTGGGCCTGAGTGAATGTGAGTGGGGCTTTCAGGTTCCTGTGTGGCTCCTGGAAAAAACACAGGGCTGTGGCTGGCGAAGAGTGGAGGTCTGACAATCCTGGCCTTGAGCTGTGTGACCCAGAGAAAGTCACTTAACCTCTCTGTTTCATTTTTTAGAAAATAGAGTTCAAAGCTGACCATTCTTCATGAGATGGATGTTGAATGAAATGAGGCATGTAGAGTAATTAGCAGATACGACCAGGCTTAAAATTCTTGGTTATGAATGTGGATCTGCTACAACCTCCTGCATTTTATTATGCCCAAAGCTGAATAATTCTCATCTTCATGTCTCAGTTCACATGGCTCTTTCTTTGTAATCCCCACAGTGCCTAGAACTGCACTCAGCTCTTAAGGGGTGGTCAGGAAGCTTTTTATTTTTATTTATTTTTTAGTTTCAGTGAAAGTGTTTTTAGTTTTTAGTATCTAAAATGGGCTGATACCCCTTGATCTGCTTCTCTCACAAGATTATGGGAGCAAGTGAGGAAAGTGTAAAGGACTGGAGAAGTGTGGGGTCTTAGTGTCACCTTGCAGCCCGTGTGGGTGGGGGGAGGGGAGGGGTTTGTAAGACACAACAGTAGCCTTGCTGTGCTGCTCCTGCCATGTTGGCAGACTCTGCAGCTAAGGGCAAACAATGGGCACCCAGCAGGGGCAGTGTGGCCCATAAGCACATCTCCTGAGCTAAGCTCCTTCAGCAGCCCTCCTCCAGCCCCCAGCCAGCCCCTCTCCCGCCCTCCACCCCGGTCCCACTGAAGGCTTTTGGGGAGGATCTGTAGAGTTGGGTGGCTCATGCACGCCCTGGCTCCAGGCTAGGGGGCCGTTATCTATTCCATTCACCATAACCAGCCCTTTCCGCTCCAGTCACTGCAGGGCCCAGGTCTTACTCACCGGCAGAGGCGGCCTTGCCCTTTGCGGACATGGTCTTCACGTCTCCTGAAATACAAACACCGAGAACACATGTTTTGACTGAGCCTTTCAACTGCAGGAGCCCAGTCCAGTCCAGCCTGTGCGTGGACTTGGGACAGGGCTTGAAGTAGATGTGCCCCCAGGGACCTTGTGGAACAGCCACGTGCATGTGCAGGAACATCTATTAACTAAGTCCTCACAGATCTCATATTTGCAACAATCACATTGTTGAAGACACGGCTTGGCAAACAAGTCACAGTGGGAAAAAGCACAGTGTCATAACCTTCTTGTGACCTTCAACCTCTAAAGTCCGAGACATTCTTTGGAGGACCGTGTTAAGAATGACCATGGCATTCAAATAATAAATGTGCCTGTGAGAAATGACTCTTGATTTCTTGGTTACAAGACTGCACACAGGTTCCTAACCTGGGGTGGAGGGAACAGAAAGGCAAAGATGGGCTTGGAGGAGAGCAGATCATGAGTCCTGGATGCTATCTGACCACTGAGTTTGTGGGCATGTGTGGAATTTTCTGGGAAAACTGTTTATAGCTTTCACCAGATTCTGCAAAGGATCTTTTGGCTCCAAACCCCACCTCCACCCCTAAAATGTAAGGAACTGCTAACTTAGAAGACTTGGCTTCCAACCTTGAGAGGATTATAACTGATGTCATTTGCATTTAAAAAAATTGTTCTGTGACTTAACTTTTCTCTTCCTTTACTGACCTCCTTAAAATCAGTGATTTGGAGAGATACATAGGAAGCAGAGCAGTGAAGAAATGTGGTTATCCAAGACAGAATCCAGGTATTTGGGAAGAAAAAAAATAAAGCTAGCAAGTGCTTTGAAAAGCCTTTTTCTATTAGCTCTGAAAATTATGGAGGACAAGTAAGGTGAGGAAAAAAATACCACTGTGGACTTTAGATGTACCATGAGAACACTTTGCTTCTATAATTAGCACACATGAATCAACAGGGGAGCTTGTTAAAATGCAACCTCCGACACAGCAGGTCTGGGCTAGGGCCCAGGATTCTGCATTTCTAACACGCTCCCAGGTCTCACAGGTGCTGCTGGTCCAGGACCACACGCAGAGTACTGAGGTCTTGGGAGACAAATAAATGACAGATGGATTGGCCGGAGTCAAAATGGACAGCCATCAGATTTGCTCTTACCATTAGCTTCTGACATTAGGTAGGTGTCAGTGGCATATGCAGCTTGCTTTTCCTTTTTTAGGGTGTCCTCTGAAAAAGAAGCTGTGCACGCAACCCACGATGATCCCGGGTATTGTCTCCCCGCTCCCGCCACCCCACATCCTTTCCCGCTTGTGGAGGTAGAAGTTAGCCTGGTAGGAAGAGGGCCTGCTTTCCCGGGGTTAACCCCCCCAGTCTGGGCCTGTGGTTAGGAGACTTATTATTGCCCAAAGACACTCTGGGAGCTCTTTGCTGGACTTTCCCTGACTTGTCTGCATTCAAGGCAGACCCTGGGACACCCTGTTTGTCAGCCATTTTCCATTTGAATGGGATGACTGTGGTTTCATCATTCAAATGTCTCAAACCATCTTGCTAGGACATTTGTCTACACTGTTTGTCCTTCTTCCAAAACCCAAGTCTCGTGGGCTCCCACGTACTTGCAGTGACACTGGCGGGGGAGGCGGTGAAGACCTTCCCGCTGTCCTTGGTCATGATCAGCAGCTCCATCTCCTTCTTGGCAGGTGTGTTGTCTTTCTCCAGGATCAGGAATTTACAGTCCTTGTGCAAGAGGTCATTGTTCTGGACACTTGTAGTGCTGGCTGGAGAGGAAAGAAGTGGGTGAGGAGGACGGAAAATGTGGAGGGAGAGGAAGAGGGAAGAAATGACCAGAAGAAGGAGAAGAGGAAGGGAAGGAGGGTGGAGGAAAAGAAAGGGTTAGTGGGTGTGTCGGAGGGTCACCTGCTCTTGCTCGCCGTGGTTACTAAGAAGCATCTTGGGGACCAGAGACACCCTCCCCTGCCTAGCTGGGCCTGGCCATCAGGAGGTCGGGTCAATGTCAGAAGTGCTGGAGGCTGGCCTGAGGGGCTGCCCCCCACCTGAACATTACAGGGTCTTCAGTGAATGGTCAAAAGTTGCTGTGTCAGGCAGGCCTTTCTTTAATCAACTGGGTGGGTTCATTTTTAACTGCAGGTCTCAAGTGTTTGCAGCCTGGGGGCACTTTTCCTGACCCCTCCGCCCAGCGTACACACAGGCCTGTCTCTACCACCCCATTATGTCGGCCCTTCAATTATGTGTCATTTCCTGTAACTATCTTGTATACTTTTTCCACTTGTTTGTTATCTGCCTCCTCCACTGGAACTGTCAGCCTGGTGAGGGCAGGAATCTAGCCTCCTTGCCTATGTCTGTAATCCGGGAACTCAGAACACGGTCTCACACAAAGCAGGTACTCAGTAAACAGCTTTTGAATGAATGAGTTGTTGAATGGAGGGAAACGCACCAGAATCAGAGCAACGGAAGAGATGGACACATGACTCGTGGCAGCCTAAGTTGATAGATTCCACGGGAAGTAGGGAGGGTGCAGCAGCTTCTGGGGGGCGCCCTGGCCCTTGTGATGGGTAACCAGTAACCAGGCCAGGGGCTTCCAACAAGGGTGGGGGCTGGGGTGTGAGTGCCTGACCCTGGGCAGGTGTGGAGCTTCCTGGCTCCCTGGGACAGGAAGGCCAAGGTAAGGTAAGGGGCATACCCACCTGCCCACTCCTGAAAACAACCAAGAGGCCCGTGGGGTGAGTCCCATTTGCAGACCTCAGACCACCAATGGGTTATGTCCCCTCCTGCCATGTGTCACTCAGAAACAGCTCTTCCTGTGTGCCAGCCTGCCCCCAGCAGCTGGGGACAGCACTCACCTGTGGAGGTGGACACCCCAGTGCTCACAACGGCAGGGCTCTGGGGCATGTTTTTCTTCACACCATATGCTGCAAGAGAGGAACCTATGAATGAGCAGAGCCAGCATAGGAGGGCAGCTCCACACTGGGTGGAAGCAGCCTGACCCGCCCTGGCAGACAGGCAGCCTCCCCAGGTGAGAGGAAGATATTGGGTTGGCCACAAAGTTCATTCGGGTTTTTGGTAGCATCCTGGATGAACTTTTGGCCAACCCGATAATAATGAACAGAATAATAATGAATAATGGAATCAACTCTCTCCCACCTTGGGGGCAGCAGTGAGTTTAGATGAAAATGTCTATGATATAATCCCCATCCTTGGAGGACCGTTCCAAAGGCCACCTCCCCTGTGAAGTCCTCCCAGACCCTCCCACATCTCCTTCCCTTCTGAATTCCTTCAGCTAACACCTGCTCTGCACAGCTTGATTCATGCTCTCTAACAGGATCCCCCAGACGTTTCATGTGTCTTAGACTTTCTACTCCAACTTAACAGTAAGCAGGTTGAGTTCAAAGGCTGAGGCTCCCACCTTTTCTGTCCCCCACCCCGCCGGGTGCACTATAAAGTCAGCCAGATGATTGACTTGCAGTGACAGTGGGCTGGCAAGGACAGCAGTGAGACATGGGGATATACAGGAGCCACCCCCAGCACAGGCTCCCACTCATGTCTGTGCCAGCACATGATTCAGCTTGGCATCTCCGGGTCGAGGTGTGGAGGGTTGTTTCTTTGGTGGGAAAGGTCGATTGATTTTTAGGGACATTTTTGCCCCTCTAATTCCCTTGTTGAAAAGGGCTATTGTGAGTTATAGCTGCAAAGAGGCGTTATTTCCCATCCCCTAGGCTCCAAACCCCAGTTACGGACCTGTGGAGGTGGTGGCCATGCCATGGGACAGGGCGGGTGAACTGGGGGCCAGATTGTTCTGCATGCCAAACACTGTGAGAGGAATTGAGGACAGATGAGTGCAGGTACATAGATGAGGCCCCCCCCCAGGTTAAGGCAGCCAGTCCCAGGAGCTCCCCAAACCATTTTCACAAGTAATGCCTTTGTCTATGACAGAGATCCCGGACATTCTCAGTTCCCACACTCTCACTGACGTGGCAATTTTTTTAATACCCCACCTCCCTACCCCAGGCAAAAGTTACTAAGCTCCATTTATTGAGTAGTTAGGTTCACACAACTTAATAGCGGTAGTTCGCATAGGGTCTGTTGCTGTATGCCTCAAAAATTTAAAATATCCCAGGGGTTCCCCTCCCTGCAGGACCCTTGGGTGCCGTGGTGTACAGTGTGGGAACTGTGGATACAGACACAGTGGAGGCTAAGAAGCACTGACTGGGCAGGACCCTAGTTTTCCTCCTTTCTTTTCTTGGTTCAAACACACAAAACTCTCCTCGCCCCCATTACGATTTCAAAGGCTGGTTATTTGTTTGTTTTTAACAATGTGCAGAAGCTGATTCCTCCCCAGGTAACAGCTTCTCTTATCCCATCCTGTCTAGGAGGAACAAAGCATGAAGCTGGTGTCTTCTGGGCTTGTGGGACTCTAGTCAATTGGAGGCGTTAAAATCAGAAGCCAAGAATACCAGCCAAGGAAATAAGGGAGGCTCACATCACCGCATTTATTAGTCATGATATCACAGAGAGGAGGCAGATTGCTTTAACAAAAGATGTGGGCGGATAACTTATTTACGTATAGGCTATTACGATGTATGTGGAACTAGAGTGAACACATACTTCTTTAAAATGATCCTATGTTTGCCTTGGACGTTAAGCAGTAACATTATCGAGCCCCCAAGGAACTGCAATATTTATAAAAAGATGTGAAGTTAAGCTCTTTCTAAATTAACAATGCTTTCCACCTGAAAATGTCCTGAGCTCTGCCTCACTTGGCCCCTTTATTTCCATCTCTCCACCTCTCCCATTAAGTAAGGAGACCAGAGCAGAATTAAGCACGTAAGTGTGGTCTCCGGCGCCCTCCCCCTTAGCCCTTTCCCTCCGGGACTGAGCCGAGTCTCCTATGGAGGGCAGGCTCTGTGCCTTCTAACGCAGCTCCTTGGCTGCTGGTTCCACGTTGCCATGGGCGTGGAGGAAGTCCTTACGCTCTCGGTCAGGAAGAACATCCTCCCTACAAACCATTCCATTGTCCTCACTAGGCAAGAGCATCCCTGTTTGTTTCAAGCTGGCAAGCACCGACCTGAGGAGCTGGTGCTGATTCCAGGCTGCAGAGCTGGGGAGCTGGAGGCCATGTTGTTTGGAACTCCAAAGACTGTGGGGGAAGAAGAAGGCTGGTGAGAGGACGTCCACACAGAACAGGGGCAAAGAAGCACAGGAAGAAAGGCCAGCACTGCATTGTGTTACATTTCTGTTTTTAGGAAAAACCTGGGCTCTTGCTTTGCAGCACGGAACCAACCATTAGTGTGTGGTGTGCCTTGGGTCATAACAGCCAATGGGCGGTCACAGGTCGGTGGGGTTTGAGTGGACATCAGTTCCAGCTAAGCCCCTCTTGTTAGTGACCATTTTACAGAGAAGGCACTTTAAGCCCAGAGAAGTTAAATGACCTCTTAAGGTCACACAGTTAATCCACATGGAGTGAAACCAGGTTCCTTACATTTGTTTTCATGTTCTTTCCCATTACATTTTTTTTTTTTTTGGATACACTGTACCATGTAGTCCTTTCCATACGGGACCCACCAGAGGAAATGCCATAGAAGTTGAATTGAAGTTCCAGCGGAAAAATCTTGGGATGCTTGGCCACAGAAAGCCCCTCTAAGAAGCCTTGGGGATGGCAAATGCTGGAGGGGCCATTCAGCTCCATCATAAGGCGTGGAGGGCTTAGGACTGGGAGGGGATGTGCACTGCGAGCCACGTACCTGATCCTGCAGAATAGGCATTGGTGTTGAGGAGGGATGAGCTCTGGGCTGTGATGTTGTTGTGATAGGTGCCCATGGAGGACCCTGCCGGCAGTGTGGAGGACCACATGTGGGAGGGAAGGTTGGCATCCAGGATGGTTGTGTCATAGGTGCCGGACACTGGAAACAGACATGCCCGACCACACCCCAGTGAGAGACAAACCCCCTCTGTACTGGGGGCATCCAGTGGGCTTGGTTTGCCAGGACTTTCCTGGTTTTAGCCTTGAAGATCCCATGCCCTGGCAACCCCCTCAGTCTGAGGTGAACTGGGACAGTTGGTCATATCACTTCTGTCTGAAATCTCAGAGCTGGTGAAAACCTGACCTCTTGGGTTAGAAATTCTTGTTGGCTCTTGGTGAAATCTGAGGTAGGTAAATTTTGCTCTGCGGTCCACCCATTTCTCCTGCTAAGCCCCCTTTGCCACCTCCTGGTGCATTGTCCCCACCAACGGTCTCTCTCTCCCTCTGTTGCTGACTCCACCTTCAAAGATGCCATGGACCCGAGACTCCCTTACAGTAGAATTCCAGGCAGACAGCAGCACAGGTAGGGAAGCCCTCCGTCCCAAGGCCACGCCGCACGGGTGGCAGCCTTCTCCGGTTGAACCCTCCTTAAACATTCCCATGTGCCAACCAGACCCAAGGGGCACTCTGCCCCCAAGAGGGGCTATGGGTACTTCTTCAAGTCTGAAGTCAATTCTGCCTATTTCTTATCTGAGAGGGAGTTAGCCACTCAGGTCACAAAGTACCCTGAGGTTTTGGTTTTATATTGAACAACACAAGATCACTATCTCAAGATGGTTTTTCTTCAGTAGTGAATGAGAGGAAAGCTTCACCTCATAGCAGAACTGGCTTCTTTCCTCATCTCCCCCCAGAGACCTTGCCCTTGGTAAGCACATGATATATGAATGCTGAACTACACTCATCCTGCTTGACTCCCCCCAGAGGCCCTCACATCCACACAGGCAGTGGCCGTGTCCATCCTGCTCACTGTCTTTCCTCAGTGCCCGGTGCTTGGCATATAATAAATGTTCATTGGATGAATGAGTGAATGATAGAAAACACTGCAACTTTCCCCAATAGTCTTCATTCAGGGAACCTGGCCAACACATTCCCAGGACATGTCAAGAATCTCCTGGGAGAGAATCTCTAGGCTCTAGAGCCGGACTATAGCCAGCACATAGAATGGTTGACCAGACGGGGGTGAGAAGGGTGCAGCCCACATTTTCACGCTGCAGGAAGAGCAATGCTCAGGGTTTTGTGAAGTCTCTGCCACGGCCTGAAAGCCCTGCGCGGACACATCTGCCACCTTGTTCCCTTCCTTCCACAGCAGATCGGGGCTGTGGGGCTTACCTGACTGGGAGCTCGCTGTCACCAGTTTGGTCTCCACGGTGCCTTTCTTGGGGATGGGGAGTGTGTTAGAGGAATTCCGGGTGGGGCTCACGCTTGCTGATCGGCTTCCCTTGAGCAAACGCTTGACGTCATCCAATTCCGTCCCTGTAAAGGAATCCTCCACTTTTTCATCAGGCCCAGGATCCCTTCCTGAGTCCAAGTGCAGTGGGAGGAACATTTGCGGCACTCTGAATACTAGGGAGGATGAAGCATCCACCTCACCCGCCGGGACATTTTTCGTTAGCCTTATAATTTTTGCCTTTTGTCAATTTATAGCACTGATTAACCTGGTGTTTTGTAATATTAGTGGCCGCATAAATACAGTGCCTCTACAAGGAGGTCAAAGTTCTCAGTACATATTTCCTAATTAGACCTCATCAGACAGCACAGGGAAGATTCTGTGGCTGGAAGACACTGTCAGCCTGGAACATTTACACCCAGGACAGTTGGAGCACCAGACCCCTTGAAACAAATGCTTCAACAGTGGTCTCATCCCGGGTACAGGATGCCTCAGGTGTTGGGTCCCTGACCTTGTATGCTCTGTAGTGTCAAAAGGAATTTGTGGCCCATAACTCTTAAATATTACACTGCTTTCCTGTGGGTTAATTGCAAGACCCTCTGGCTGATATAATCTGTAGCGAGGTGATTCAGTGGAGTGAGCACCCCGTGCCTCCTGAGGTGGCAAACAGAGGGGAGGGAGGCGTCGCGCAAGGGCAACACACAGGACATCTTCAGACAACGTTGCTGGAGGACTGCCCAGGCAGCCCCTCTCCCGAGAGCTCCATCCTTTGTGCTCAGGCACCCCGAGCCTGGAAGGACTCAGGTGAGACAGCATCAGGGCTGGAGTCCAGCCCAGGCCCTGAGCTCTTTGGGCAAGTCCCAGGCTCTGATTGCTGAGCCACTCGACCCAGATCTTTCTCCTCCTAGTCTTTGTACTTGGCTCTCACCCATTTGGGCTCATTTCAAAATGGCAAACAACAGGAGTCCAACACAGTCAACTGACAGGGACCGGGAAATCCTTGACATTCGAGATAAAGTTCAAACTCTTGCACTCTGCTTCTGAGCCTTCTCTAAGCTTGACCAGCCCCACTGCGTCCCCTCCTGCTCTTTTTCCTTCAGCTGCACCGAACCTTCCTCCTGTGTCTCTGCCCTCTCATCTTGCTGAGTCTAGCTGACCCACCCTTCAGTCTCCCTTCAAGTGACTGACTAGCCCGGGGAGACTCCTGTGGCCCCCACTCCCTCAGCTCCCAGAGCTGTCACGGTTGGTAGGTTTATTGTCTCCCCTTAGTCTGTGAACTGTGAAGCATCAGGGACCATGACTGACTCACAGCTCCTCACTCCCTGCACCCAGCCCGGAGTCCCCGTCACAGAAGGCCTTAGACATGTCACTTATGATGGAGTGACTGCACACACACGCGCACACGTGCACACACACACAGCAGTAGCCCTGGATTCCTGGATCCTTCCCAAGACCTGAGCACTTACATCGGGTAGATGGGGATGCACTCTGCAGTCGAACTCGGATCTCGCTCTCTGTACAGGGGAGAGATGGAGAAGCTGTGAATGAAGGAGCCTGGCTCGCAGTGCCTGACACTGAGCTCTGAGCGGCAGATTATCTTTGGGCTGCTCTGCAATCTGTGTCCTGGGAACAGAAAAGCTAGGTGTGCCCAGGAAGGGTGCTTAGAAAGAGGCGTCTTCTCTCCACCCCCTAGCCTGCCCACAGCTAACCTCCCAGGCGCCTGGAGCAGACACGCCAGGCTGAGCCCCGAGACTCCGTCACGATCGGCAATGACCAGCCCCTTTCACAGGGCCCACTCCGCAATATAGCAAGACAATTCTAAAGCCTGTAGTGTTTCCTTAGCCATTCTGGCCTCTTTAGGGCAGAAAGTGGGTGATTTAACATTATTAACTTCAGGTGGAGTATGGGCCTCTATCGGACTGTCAGCCTAAAGTTGTAGGTGGTCGGTATGTGCCTAACTTTCCAGTTACCAATACAACCAGGCCCCTGGGAAGTTTAGACTGGTCGTGGAGAACTCCCAGGGCCTGTGAAGAATTCTGCCTTCCATATAGCCCTCACACGCTCCTTGCCACCCTCACCGGATATATCAAGGCCAGCTTTCTCCAGGACACATTCCCTCCTACAGGCAGTTGTGGAGAGTGCAAAACTCTCAGGGAGCCCTTTGTCCCCTGGAACGATGAAAAAGAAGGGCTTGTGCTCACTTTTTGCTGCACAAAGGCAATTACAGCACATCTTGTTAAAGTCACCCAGGAGGCCGGGTGCGAAACCAGATGTGACGCCAGCACCTTCAGACAATCCACAGCAGTGCGAACCATTCCGTGTACTTGCTAAGTCGCTGTCAAAATCTACCCTTCCCACCCTCATGGAGCCAGCGGAAGATACCCAGATGCTACAGGCTCCTTGAGGGTAGAAGTCGTGACTTATTCATTCTTTACACCTCACATTTCCTGGCTCACAGCTGGACACACGTTAGCAGCTCAGAAAATACTGGTTGAATGAACTGAACTGAATCCAGCAACAGAGCTCACCTCGTGTTTGGCTCCGTCCTCTGGTTGAAGAAGACGCTGAGAAACAAAGGAAAGTAATATTAGGCACATATAAGAGGTGGCATGCTAAATATTTGTGACATGGAGGAAGACCTATTTGGGTGGGAGGTGGAGGTTGTTTTCATAGTGCATTTATATCCAGATAGAAGCCTTAATGTATGGTGCATGCGTAGTAAATCATGCCCACATAGCCAAAGGGCAGAGAAAGTTTTGTAAGCCTCAGTGCATTTAGGGTGTTAAGTTAGCCAATGAATGTGAAGTTGGCTCACACTTAGTGTTAACTAAGGAAATTGTTTGGGAGCATGATCCACTCGGACTGGCTGACCACACCGATCAACTGTATCGAAAGACTGCCAGGTCTTTCCCTTTCCAGGTCTTTTGTAGAGACTGCCTTCGTTTTCCCACTGTATGCAAATAAATGCATGAAATTATAATCACTGTAAAATCAATGATCATATCATAAATTCATATGCACAGTGAGAACCCAAGAATGTGGACTAAAGATTTAAGGTCATGTGAAGATACAGCCTAGGGTTTCATTTGGTTAAAATGTGTCCCTTTGAGACTGCTTTGGAGGAGGTGCTGGGATGTTTGACATCTGCGCATTCTAAGCCCTGCTCCCCTTGGCAGGGAGGTCTCTGTGGGTCCTGTGGAAGGAAAAATCCTATGACTGTTGCCTGGCCTGAGGGCTTATCTGTCCAAGCCTGAGCCTTGTATGAATAACTTGCCATTTCACGAGCAAAGACTTATGACAGCAAACGAATGTGGTTGACAGTCCCCTTAAGATGCTTCAGGATAAAGAGCAGGGAAGAGGGGTCAGCAGAGGTCAGACTCCTCGAGAAGAATCCACTTAACTCATGATGCTCCCCCTCCACCCCCGCCAGGCACGTTTGACCATTTCTACAGAAAATAAGGATAGGACATACCAAACTCCTTCCGAGGGTACTCAGGGGAAGAGTTGCCGCTGGAGCTCCCTGGAGAGAGGAGAAAACACTTAGTACAAATGGCCCCTTAGGCCCAAATGGTTTCCCAGAGAGTGGGTCCCTTCTGAAGCTCTGCAGCCTGGGTGTTCAGCACCAGATTTAAACAGGATTCGCCCAATGGATGTGCTTGCGGCACTCCCTTCTGGTCACTGATCTACTGTGGTGGGGCAAGGTTTGAGCAAAGGAGAGCAGGAAGTTTTCGTTTCCTTTTTGTTTTCACGTCCTCCACTGCATTGGCCCTATGCAGTGCTGACACCAGCGAACCGGCTCTGATCAAATGAACGTGCTGTCAGCACCAGGGGTTCTCTGACTCCATGCAGCTCATCCCGGATGTGGGCCTTGTGAAATGAAGAGACAAGCCCACGTGCCGGCAGAGCAGCAGGAAGCACTGTGGTGACCCCATCCACCTGGCCGAGATTTGGGGCTCTCCCTAGCCCTAGCAGCCGTGGGTCAAAATCCTTTACTGGGGTACCCATCCTTAATCCTGCTTCTCCATCATTGGTACCCATATCCATTCACTCTTAGACCCATTTGCCGCCTGGCTTGTCTATTTTCCACTAAAACTGTTTCTTCAGATCATCAGGAACTCCAGTAACCTTAGGAGCAGGACCCAGATGTCTTCCTCTCGCCTTCTCCTTTTTGGTCATGAGCTTCCTCCCTCCCTCTCTCTCTCTCTATCTCTCTGACTTCAGTGGCGTCACCATTGACTCCTCCTCCTTTCTGTGATCTGGCTCTTCTTTCTCCATCTTCCCCCAACTTTATCTTTCTATGCTCCCTTCTGCTTTTTTTTTTTTTTTTGCAGTATGTGGGCCTTTCACTGTCGTGGCCTCTCCCGTTGCGGAGCACAGGCTCCGGACGCGCAGGCTTCGCGGCATGTGGGATCTTCCCAGACCGGGGCACGAACCCGTGTCCCCTGCATCGGCAGGTGGACTCTCAACCACTGCGTAACCAGGGAAGCCCCCCTTCTGCTTTTAAACTCTTTCCCTGGCCAACTCCTTCAGTTTTCCAACCTCTACTAACAACTCCTTGTAAAAAACCCCAAACTGGGTGTCTTGCCTTGACTTCTCCCCTTAGTTCAAGTCCTGTGTGTCCCACTGCCTGCGTGGTACCCCCACCAGAAAGCTGTGCCAGCAGCTCTACCTTAGGACAAAATAACTGAACTCATCCACTGGGAGGCCTCCCCCTGGCTTCCCTGCTTCAGTCGTTGGCACCACAATGAACCCAACCACCTGTGTCTGAAATCTCAGTGGAAACACTGACTCCTTTTTCTCCCTTCCCCCCAAAATTGAATAATTAACAAGCCTGTCAATTCCAGCTCTGCAACACCTTTCACTCCAGGTCCTCCTGTCGGCTCCCATTGCTACCACCGCAGTCCTGGCCAAGGTTCCCCTCCCCGGACTACTGATCACCTCCTAACTTGTCACCGTGTTCAGCCTCTTCCCGCCCTATTTGTCCTGAGCATGGCAACCAGAGTTCTAGCCCTGGACCACAGACATGATGGACGCTTTTGCTCAGAAATCTCTGTGGCTCCTCATTGTGTGCAGAATAAAGCCCAAACATCTTGGCCTAGCACCGAATCTGAGTCTTTCCATCTCTCTTCACACAAGTACCACTGCTGCTCGTACCTGAGCCCTGGACTCCCGTCTTCGCTGTGCTGCTGTTCCTGCAGCCTGGAACAGGCCAGCTCTCCATCGGGTAAAGGTCTTACACATCATGAAGGCCCAGCTCAGATGCCACCTCCCACATAGACTCTTCCCTGAAGACCCAACTGGAAATGATAATCCCCTTCTACTTTACATTATAGTTTATCTGTCATCTTAACTTGTCTATTAGATTCTAGGCCCTTTGAAGACAAGATCCAGGTCTGATTCATTTAAGCATCCATCAAGGCATTCTGCACGGCATTAAACGCCTGGTAGATATCTGATAAAATACCAGCTGAAAAAGTGACTAAATGGATAAATGAATAAATGAGGGGTCGATAAATCAACAAAATCCCCAAGAAACCTGAGTCCATAAAAGAACCGAAACAAGAGTGGAAAGAAAGGTGGGAAGGCCCAGGTGAAGACAGATGGCTGAGGCTTCAGTGTTCAAAGGATGAGAGAAGTTACTGAGGGAAGAGAGTAGCTCTCTCTTACAGTCTGTGGGACCGGTACCTTCGTATGTTCCATGGCGGGTGACGTGAGTTTTTCTCTCAAAGGTCGAGCCTGGTGAGTTGGGCAGAGTGGAGGCCAACTCACCAGGGGCCCTCCTGTAACTGGAGGTAGAGGCATTGCCTCGTGTGCTCCCACCTACAAGAGGGGAAAAAGCACAGACCCTCAGAGCACTTCACAGATTGACATTCGGTTCCACTAAATGCACACAGGCTGCTCCTAATAAAGGAGGGCCCTATGGAGGGGCCAGAGGACTTCAGGAGAGCACGTCCGAAAGGATCCACCCCTCAGCATTCCCGCGGCTGCTCAGAAATGGGAGATGGAATTATTGCTACTGGAAGGTAGGGAGGTCCTTTATGTCTGTGGCCAAAGTGCATGGAAATGGAGAAGCGGGATGTTTCTTGAGGACCTGGCCTGCAATCGTAGAGCTCTGCTGGGTGGACTAGAATACAACCCCACGTGGAAGTATTCCTCGAGAGGTAAGGGCAGGCGCTGCACTTGGTCAGCCCAGCTGTTTGCCTGTCTTGGGTCTTTTCTTTAGTGTCATTCCAAGATTTTAAAAATGGCTTCAGCGGTAGTGTGTGTGTGTGTGTGTGTGTGTGTGTGTGTGTGTGTGTGTGTGTG